>NW_026067987.1:606981-691506 GCF_014885135.2 Alexandromys fortis | reverse complement strand
TTAAAACCAGATCAGGTTTCCCTGCTGAAAGAGGCTCCTCTTGCAAAATGCCCTTGCTCTGTTTCCTGGCTTCTGCCAGGGGCCAAGATCCCTCTCACCCCTCAGACGGGTCTTCAGGAAAAGAACCAGGTTCCCTGTATGCCAGGGACCTCGCCAACCAAAGGCCTACCTCTTTGATTAAATTGTCCTGGGGCGATCTGCTCTCAGTGTTGCGCTGGTCCCTGCCGCCTGCGTTGCCTGTCACTGTGTCAGTACCCGCCGGTCCGGCTCGCGCCAGCTGCGTCGCCCACCGTGCGTCTGTGGTTATTGATTATTAAATCATGTTGCCTGTGTTTGATTTTAAAGATGTGTGGAGGCCCAAAGAATTTTAAAGTTGATATAGGCTAGATGGCATATCCAGCTTACAGGGTTTTTTCTATTTTGCGTCTTGTTTTCTGTAACCACTTATAAACTACCTTCAGTATAGTATTGACATCTACTGCCTGACAAAAGATTTTGTAGAATGGGAATTTTCTTTGTTTTGGTTCTGATTTGTATTGCCTTTATATCTTTGTGGATTAGGTTATTTTCTGATGACAGGGTTAACAAATCTGGGACCCAGATGAATGACAGTATCCTATTACTGTGAAGATACACCCTGACCATGGCAACTCCTATAAAAGAAAAAATTGAATCAGGGCTTGCATATAGTTTCAGAGGTCCAATGTCATCATGGTGGAGAACCTGGCAGCAATTAGGAAGACATAGGAATGGAGAAGTTAAGATTTTTGTAACTGGATCCACAGGCAGCAGGAAGAGATAGTGAGCCTGGCTTGAGCTTTGGAAACCCCAAAACCCAACCCCAGTGACACATTTCCTTCAACAAGGCCACATCTCCTAATATCTGTCAAGTAGTTCCACTTCCTCATGATCAAGTATTCAAATAAATATATGAGCCATGAGGTCATTTCTGTTCAAACCACCATAATCCACTCCTTGGTTCCCATAGACTTGTAGCCATACCATAATGCAAAAATGTATTCAGTCTAACTTCAAAAGTTCCCATGATCTATAACAGTCTCAACACTATTTGAAAGTCCAAAGTCTCTTCTGAGACTCATGGCAATCTCTTAACTGTAATTCCCCGGGGGTAAAAGCAGATCATATACTTCCAGCATACAATGGTACAGGATTCCAAAGGGGAGGAAAGGGAACATAGAAAATACTGGACCAAAGCAAGACTGAAAACCAGCTTGGGAAACTCCAAACTGAAGAAAATGAGCCTACTGTGTGGAAAGCAGTGTTGATCCCATAGGTCTTCCCAATAGGGTCGTTTTGGTAAGTCCTACCTTCCAGGAGTGGTGCATGAGATGAAATATTTGACACAGAGATTTGGGTTGATGAATTCACAGAGCAAACATTTGAAAACATTCTATGGTGTAGTTTTAGGGGGAAAATTCTTGAGATGTATCTTTTACCTATTTTTCAATGATTAATTTGTTGGCATCTTTTTTCTTCTCAAGATAAATTACTGCTGGAGGAAAACTGGATAGAAGGTGACATTTTAACAGTCTACTCTTAAAACTATTTTATTCACTTTGGGATCTTTGAGCTATTTTTGGATTCATACATGTCGAGCTGTCAAGTTTGATATACCATTGATAATATCCAGTTTGGCCATGGTTTTGCTTCTTGATTAACTTTTTAGACAGTTTTTATATCTTACAATCCATTTTCAGTTTCTCATGATCTTGTCTGAATTGCTGGTATCCCAGTTTGAGGGTTACTGTACTTGATCATTGTATTTGAGTCTCTGAGTCTTACAAGAATAAAAGTACTGTTTTACACATTTTTTTTTAGCTAACATTTCTTATGTCTTGGGAACTATATCAGTTACTTTTCTGTTGCTGTAGTTAAAACACCATGACTGAAAGAACTTAAGGAAGAAAGTTTATTTCTTGCTTATGATTCCAAAGCATCTGTAATGGTATGGAAGACATGGCATGCTGACAGGAGCAGGAAGTAGGTAATGTTTTTGTCCACAGACAAGAAGCAGAGAACAATTAGGAAGTAGGATGAGGTATAAATCCTCAAAGCCTGCCCCTCCTGTGGTGATGCACTGCCCCCACCAAGTCTGCATCCCCTAAAGGTTCCATAAGCATTCAAATACATGTGCCTATGGTAGACATTTATCATTCAAACCACTAGAGAATAATTAACGATAGTGTTAGTAACTGCAGACCTATAGGGTGGCAATCAATTTTATACATCATGTTCATCCACATTAACTAGTTTAACTGTTCTGAAGCTCTGATATATTAAGTTGATCAGGGAAATAAGGACAGAGGGAGGCCACGGGCAAGCATTTCTTTGATGCCTCAGAACTCCATGGCTCTAAAAAGAATAATTTGGATAGGAATCTGAGATGAGTGAATATTTTAGAGACCTTAGTGGAAATGATAAGGTTATCACAAGCCTGCACAGGATGTCTGAAAGGTCATTTTACTTTGTGCAAGGATTATAGCAACTATGACTGTCTCCAGTGGTAGAGAACATTGGCAGAAGTTTATGCTTTTGATGGATAATATATAAGAACATAAATTATTAATAATTAGTGTTTTGTAGACCTCTCCTTTCAAATTATGATCATGATATATTGAGTGGGAGGATAGTTTTTGGTAATGGTAGAGTTGACAAATGCCATTAATATGTCCCCACTTTTTTCTAATTCCTTTTATCAAAATGTTTGTCATATGTTTTCCTTATCTACTGTTTTTCTTCTGTCTTTTCTCCTTACTTTCTTGTTGCATCAAGTTTCCTAATCATCAAGATATGATAAAAAGCTCCCAGATAAGCTGTTTTGTGACAATTCCTGGAGAGACATGATTAAACAACTACTCACCCCAGATGGGGAACCAGTGACTACCAAAGAGCAGATACCACTGCAGTCCATTTTATCAAATCCATGAGTGATGTGGGAGTCCCCTCTGTGTGTGTTCTTTAAATGTTTTTTACTGTAAAGGAGCTAAGTATGGAGAGGCATTTCATTGTATGGGATGCTAAGCCAAACCAACTTGTATGTATATTATAAAGGGATCTTGATTTTAGAATTTGGGTCTAAGAACATGTTGTTTGGGAAAAGAGGTTTTTCTTTGGTTTCCACAGAAGATGAGAACTTGTGGAATACTTACAAATATGGCTTGATAGACCATGCCCCACTGAAAGGTCACTGTGAACACCCTCAAAAAATTACTTCACCCAACTGCTGACTGAGATGAACCTAGCACACAAGATACACCATAAAAGACCTGATTAACAGTGCCCCCAAACAGCAGGAAGAAGTATGGACAAATCTACACTCATATTCCCAAATATTGTCTATCATTGTTTACATTTAAAGAGGAATATGATATATATATGAATAATTTGCATTGGTGTGGATTTTGGTTTATTGATACAAATTTAAGGTAAATTTTGTTACCCTGTATATGTATATTTCTGCCCTTGATTAAGGTATTGTGTTTGTGTAGCTCATTTAAAAATGTATAATTAAAAATAGAGGTTAATAGAGAGTCATCTATAATAGTCAAGTTTGTAGTCATGTCAGATTTTCTAGATGTACAGAGAAGTATTTCAGATGGATTGGGATTCTTCAAATCTTGCAGAGACTTTCAGAATATGGCATTTAAAATGTTTAAGATCTTAAGACTTTTTATAACAATGAGACACATCTCCTGGCAGCACCAAGCTACTTCAAAGAGATGATGGGCATTTGAAGAGGCTCTTTATGGAGTTGGTTAGCCATTTGGGAAAAAAAAAAACTGCTCTTGTTTGGACTGCTTCACTAGACATGCAGGACCCACAGAAAAATGACTGTTAAACTTGCCCAAAGGTAGATGATCCTTTAGGGTTTTTGCTTCATGAAAAAGTCTGTGAGACCTTCTGCAGGACAGAAAAGAAAGTGACTGGCAAACTGCCAATATAGGCGGAACTGTCTTTGAAATTTCCTGCTTTGTGGAAAAGTCTGCTGGATACTATGGGCCTGTAGGCTGAAGCTGGATGCCCCAATGATACAGAAGAACTTCCGGTGACTGTTCAGGCAGTGAGATGTCTCTGTCAATTCTAGAGTTTTGGAAGTTGCTTACAGTGCACTTCCTTTTTACTTAGGTAATACTATATCCTTCTGGAGTCTTTGATGGAGTTAAAAGAATAGTTTTCCTTAGTTATGATAAAAGATAAGTAAATAGAAATATTGCAACTAATTCTTGCTTAATACCTGTTATATGTAATTTTACTATGCTAAAGTTAAAACCTTTCTTTTTATTTAAACAGAAAAGGGGAGGTGATGTGGGAGTCTTCTTCTGTGTGTTGCTTGTATTGGTTAATGAATAAAGAAACTGCCTTGGCTGATAGAGCAGATCTTAGATAGGTGGAGAAGACAGAACTTAATTCTGGGAGGAAGAAAGCAGAGTAGGAAAGAAGCCATGGATCTGCTGCCAGAGTAAGACTTGCTGCCAAAACTTAGCCAGTAAACCACTGCCATGTGGCAATACACAGATTAATAGAAATGGATTAAACTAAGATGCAAGAGTTAGCCAATAAGAAGTTAGAGCTAATGGGCCAAGCAGTGACTTAATACAGTTTCTATGTAGTTATTTCGGGACGAACAAGTGGGCCCTCCTCTAACACCATGAGTTTTGTTATAGTTACAGGAGCAAAAGCAGAAAGCTCACCCCAGCATAGGTGAGACAGTTCACAAAATCTGGGAACCTAGAGCACATGGCACAATATGCAGTCAGTTCAACATGTTGAAGAGTATCTGCCCCAAGTGGTTGAGTTGATCTGTGTCCCTTTCGGACAGCTCAGCTGATTTCTGTTTCTTCTAAACAACTTGTCTGAGAGTGTCCTTACTTGTATATGCCTGGAGATGGAAGGGCTTAGGTAACCTGTGTTAGGAGGTTTTTGCTTACTGGTAGAGGTTGCAATCTCCTCATGGCCTGACAGCTTATCTCAATAGTTCTGCAAAGTTGGGCTCCCTCCCTCCTGCAGATCTTCCTGCCTCTACCTCCCCTTATCTGGAGAATGTACCTGGGTCTGGCTGGAGGACTGACCTTATCTGAAAGCCTTCTCTAAGCCAGATGTTTGATTTATCTTTAGCTTGAACCCTGATATAGATTCCTGTGAGAGGTCTTTTTTTTTTCTGCACACATTAAGACCCTAATGGTAGGAGTGTGCTACTTAATGCAAATTAGGGTTTGTCCCCAGGCTCCCCAATCTTATATATTCCTTACACTCTAATAAAGCTGAGCTGATTTGTGGAAGTCTGTCTCCTGGATGACTATTTCTGCTCATGGACCACAAACAAGCTTTCTGTCATCACTTCTGCCTCTCGTCCTCTTGACATGGCAGCCAACAAGCCAGGAGAAGAAGACCCTCACAAATCTGGGTCAGTTTCAGGAACTTCCTGAAGCTTTTAAGTTGGCCTTCTGATCTTAAGAAACTTTCTTACAGGATGGAATGTTTCACCTCCCCTTTAATGCTGTGACCCTTTAATACAATTCCTTATGTTGTAACCTCCAGCCATAAAATTACTACATTGCCACTTCATATTTTCTTGTTTTACCTCTCTGTAAATATCACATATCTTAAGGCACTTCATCCTAAGGATGTTTTACCTCCGTTTTAAGATACTATCTTAAAATACCCTATTCATCTCCCCCTTAACATCCTTGTTTTAAGAAGCTTCTTTCCAAAATGGAAGGATTTAATCTCAAAGAAAACTGCTGTACAAAATACAAGGCCAAATGTAAGTTGGACAGAAAAATTGAAGGAATTAGTAAAAACTTAAAAGTAGATAAATATAACCCACTCAAAATAAAACTGATGAATGGAATAAGAGGGTACAAAAATCTACCCACACATGTTTACTTGTCAAGGGGTCTTGAAAACCAAAAGGGTTCTCTTAACGAAAGTGGAGGAACTGCAGGTTGCCTGGCGCCTCATAAGGCAGCTACTTCTGTGGGCAGCCTTGTCTGAAATGAGTGGGTAGGTGAATGGAGTTCAAATCTCATTTCCATGGAGAACTCCATAATAAGTGGGTGAAGAAGGTGTAGGACTCACAGACTGATAAAATCTAAGTCTGAAAGAAAATCTGAAAGTTCTGCTTGTTTTGCTCCATTTGGATAATTGTCAGACTAAAACTGGGTGGTTCAGTGGTAAAGTCCTTGCCTAGAATATTAAAGGCCCTAGGTTACAGCTTCAGTGTTGTGAAACAAAATCCATGATTTATTATCACAAAACTATCTTTTGATTTAGAAAATAATCCATTTCTTTTCCAAAGTGTGAAAACAAACACTCCCCCTCAGCTGAACTACTAGTAATTTTTTTCATCTGAGGTGTGACTTAAGGATGTCATTATATTCTGACTTAATATAGTGAAAGTCATTTGTGAACTTCAAGCCTTTGAATATGATGGAAGCAGATTATGGCTAGGGAGGCATCCATTAGTACTCAGCTTACCTCTACTTACATAGATGGCTTACATATATGGTGTTGAACTTCTAACCTCCAAGGTCATGGTATTAAAAGGTAGAGCTCTTTAGGAAGTGACTGGATCATGAGGACAAAACCCTTAATAGGATTAATGTTTTTATAAAGGAGGTTCAAAGGGAGCCTGATTGTCCCTTTTACCATGTGAAGAAACAGCTAAGCATGCACCATGTGAGAGAAAGTGTCATCGCTAGACATCAAATCTGCTTGCCTTGAATTGTGAAACCTTTAGAACTGTGACCAATAAGTTTCTGTTGCTTATAAGTTATCCATCCTAAGATATTTTTTTATATCAGTGTGAATGGACTAAGAACAGTTTCATGATAACTGATAAAATGCCGACTCAAATTTTTCAACCCTTGATCATTACCTGAGTTTTCTTAGTGAGTCAGAACCTATGTGATGCTCTGTAACAGTGCTGGTGTCAGAGCCAGGTTACAGCCTTTTGGATCATGTTCTGAAACTACAATTAACCATCTGTCCAATATTCTTACCATATGGATTTAATGAATAAAGGGGCTGTTTTATAGCTATTTCTTCAAAATTGAAGTATCCTTTTTTTAGGAGGAGGAGGAAGGTTCTTTAAGACTCAAAAAATAAACAAGACAGGCAAGGTTCAGGAAGCTCCTGAAACTATAGGTTGACAAGGTCCTTCTCCAAGATTATGAAATACAGTTGCTGAAAAGAGGAAATGTTAAGACCAGCTAAACTACCTGCAGGTGATACAAGGAGTTCCAAAGATGCAGCTTCAAGGATGCAACTCTCATGGGTTGTCACCCGTGCTAGTTCAGTGATGCATCTGCTTTTGAATTGCTCATGTCATCTCTAATTAATGATTTCCTCACTAGTGCTCCTGAAAGTATCAATAAAAGAACCTCTCTAGTTCAATAAGCTAGGCTTGGGTAGAATTGTTTCTTTGGTAGGTTGTTGCTACCCTATCTTGAGATGAATAGATATCTGCTTATGTCTTCCTAGGTAGAGTCATAAAACATGGGCAAAAATAATTGATTAACTTGTTATGAGAAATAGACCTGTGGATTTATAAAAAACAAATAATTTAGTTGCTCCCCTTATTTGTCTTTTAGTAGCATATGGCTCAGAGACCTCTGGTCTTTGCATTTAGATAACTGTGATTTTCTTCCCAATTATTCTTTTCACATGTCACACTCAGCAATCCAAATGGTGTTCAACTTAGCATTTCAGTTCATTATATACATACTATTGCAGTTGTAAGACTTAAAATACATCATTATGACTTTTTTCAAAAAGTTTGTCATGTTCAATGTCTTTAAAAACATTTCCCGAATGTTCACTGGATTTTAGTCTTGACATGGCTGAATTCTTTTAAAAAAAGATGTCAAGATTCCCAGAGGTATTTAGGTGGAGTTAACATATTTATTGCTGTCAATTGCTGTGCGCATGTGTGATTTTTCCATGCTGAAAGAAAATTTTCCTTAGAACCATTAAAAAAAAACTATTTGAAATCTCACCAAAATTTCACTTATAAGATTTGTACTTCTAGGTTAAGAATTTTCTTAGAAGAAAAAAATTCTGAAAAATATTTTGTTTCTGACATGTCTCTAAATTACCTGTGTTAGGTTTATTGTTGCATGTATAGTGCTTTCTGTGCAGCGAAGTAAGAGCTTTGTGAAGAGTGATGCTGGAATCTCAATTATTTTCCAGATGTCTTTAATCTGGTCTTCTATGTTGGTGGAACATAAGCCATGAAGAATATCCAAATACTCTTCTGAAATTGAGGTTTGAACATTAAGCATTCATGTGATATTTCATGTAAGAAATGTTAATGTTTTACTTCAGGTTTCACAGTGAAAATGTTGCAGTGGTGGTGATAGACATGCTGCTAACACCTATCATCTATTTTAAACCTAATATGTTTAATGTGCATTTGAGTTGCATTGATTAAAAGTTTTAAGTAAATAACACTAACAAGTTATCTTAGGCTGTGAGAATGTATATTCAAAATTGCTTAGCATTAAAATTCAAAAGTGACTATTTTTTCTAAGAAGAATAATGCTTAAGATAGTCAAATTGATTTTTTTTAACATTGCTTCTATTTTAAAGTTGGAGCAAGTACTTTAGCAACAAGTTTTGGTTTATATACAATTTTTAAATAAAATCTGAATATTGTGTAACTTTTCTTTTAGACATCAAAGAAAGGAAATCAGAAAAGTCTTGAAAGAAATGTAATTCTCAGCTTGTTTAGAGTTGCCTCTGGAAAGTACAGACATCTAGATCAAATTTCTTTTTAGCTCAAAGAAGTATATTTCACTGCTTCAAAGACAATACCATCCTTGTTCTGTATCATTGTGAATTGCTCCAGAACTCCTTGTAAATACCCAAACCCACAGAAGCTCAAGTTCTTATTAAACCACATAGTATGTGCCTGTGATCCACATGCTCCTGCTTGCTTTACATATTTATTATGTAAATTACGTGTTAGTGTATGAGTATGTGTTGTCTGAGATTTTCTGTCCTGCCCAGTTCCTGCAGTCATTAAGTCCCCAAAAAATCACATAGAGTTCTACATTAGTTATAAACTGATTGGCCCATTAGCTCAGGCTTCTTATTAACTCTTATAACATATATTAGTCCATTATTCTTGTCTATGTTAGCCACATGGCTCGGTACCTTTTTCAGTAAGGCAGTCACATCTTGCTTCCTCTGTGGCTGGGCCAGGACTCCAGGGGAATGGACTTCCTTCTTCTCAGAATTCTCCTGTTCTCATTGACCCATCTCTACTTCCTGTATGGTTGTCCCAACTATACTTCCTGCCTGGATACTGACCAATCAACATTTATTTAAAACATAATTTACAGAATACAGACCATTCTCCCACACCAAGTATGCAGTGTTTAACATGGCTTGGTCATGGAACTGGACTGGAGTGATGAAGAAATGAAGAAAGGATAGATATACAGTCATGTACAGAAAAGCTGGAATTGGGTGGACTTTATGTGTTCTTATGTAGACACAACAGCATGTAACCTGGAAACAGCATGTTTATTACTTACATGCAAGAAGGAATTAGCTAGACCCATAGGAAATCTGTGTGAGGAGCAATCTTAGGTTATAGTCATCTTGGAGGAAGAATCTGTAGTTGCTAGCTTTATATATGCTGTCAATATTCACACACCAATAACAATGAGTCTCAGGGATTGGCGTCATTGCAATACACATTTGCTCAGGGCTTTGATTGCCTGTCAAGGCCAGAGCAGGGCATAAGATCCTATGTAGCTGGAGTTGAAGGGTTTTGTGAACATCTGGAAACTAACTGGTCCTCTGAAGGAGCAACAAGCACTCAACTGCTGAGCATATTTTAAACTATTTCTTGGTTACTTAGCATGCTCAATACAACTGCTGTGAAAATAGAAGTCATTCTTTATTACTGAGGTAATAATAACAAGGGACAATATGAGTTTAGTACAGAACATTTTTGTCCTGAATATATTCAATATGTGATTGGTCAAATCCATGGATGTAAAAATATATGGATATAGATGGCTAACTGTACTGTCTTTGCAATTTTGTGGGGGCTGAGGCCACTTACATTTAGCATGCAGACTATTTGCTACACTGCTGCATCCAAATTCATGCATTCTTTGTGAATTCTTTCAGTCTGGCTTGGATAGGCCTTTTTTCACCTTGTCTCATCGAAGTACCTGAGGCTTAAATGGTTATATGCAATTGCTTGAAGGGGATCCACCAGGAAACTTTCAGCAGCCCCAGTCTTCAACCACAACCATTACTAGAGGCAAGGCCCATTCTACCTTCAGGGGGTGGAGCATCCTTTCTAGGAGTGGTTTGACTCTTCTGGAGTCAAATTGCTCCACTGAGGGCAATTCTTTCCCACAGCTGTGGGAAACAGTGCCTTTAGAATCTCCTTTCAGGATCTCTTTTAGAAAACCCAGTGTCAAAATGTTACAAACAGGAAAGAAAATATCTGAATCATAATAAAATAACTACTATTCTTGGAGATTGATAAAGATCCTTTCTTCTCTTACCCGGTTGAAGTGGGTGATTATGTGGGTATTACACAAAGTAATTGCTGTGGGAACTCCTTTCATTCCTTTAGCCAATAGCCGCTGAGATACCAGCCTACTGGGGCCTGGTCTCTTTCTCTTTAAAAAGCAGCAGCAGCACTCCACTTGCTCTCTTGCTCTAGTGACTAGACTCCTTACCTGGCTGTCGTGTAGGGTGGTGTTCTGTAAGTTTTTTTCCTCAAATAAATAACCCTTTGAATCCAAACTGGTGTGGGATTGTTTCATGCATTATCTGGTGCCCAATGTTTGATTTTAGAACCACCCTGCACCCCCCCCCCCCGCATTCCCCGGCTCAGCTGCCTGCTGCCAGCCCAGCTTGGTCAGCTCGGCTTGGCATGAGCCCTCCCTCAGCCCGTGGAAATTCCACGCCTCCAGGGATCCACATGCCTGGACAGTCTAGAGGATGACATCCCTTCTCCCAGTAAAGTTTGTCCTTGGGTTTAGGGATACCATTTAGGGGTCGATTATAATTAGTGTATGTTTGAGGGTTGGGGGAAGAATTTTCTAAGCACAGAGATCTTTTTGGAAAACAAAGAGGGAAAATTGGATGATGGGATAATAGATTGGTATTTGTGAGTTATTGTTCATAGATAGTTACATTGGCATAGATTTTTGTATATGGATACAAAATTAAATTATATTGAATATTGTATGCATGCATGCTTCTACCTCTGTTTAAAACATTTTTATGTATTGATATATATTGTATTGATATATATTTGCCATATTTCAGTGTACATTTCTACCTCTGATTAAGATACTTATATATTGTTTATGTATCGATATATATATTTACCATATTGCAATGTATACTTGTACATTGTTTACATTTGGAGATCGTTGTCCTCATTTATTGCACAGTTGTTTATTGTTTAAGCTATATTGGTATTAAAAATTATAGATTAATAGTCATCTGTGTTTGTCATATTCATAGTTAGACTAATCAGTTTCTTTAGATACATAGAGATTATATTCTGTATAAATAATCTTCAACCTCTTCAAAGAGCTATAGAAAATGGCATTTAATCTAACTTAGAGTTCTGTGGTAGTGAGACACAATCACTCCTGACAACACCGATCTATTCCTGAGAGATTGTTGAGCACCAAAGACACTCCACTTGGAGCTTGTCTTCTTCTTGGCAAAAATGGCCTCTAGGCAAGAAATTGCTCATACCTCAACTACTGACAAAATACATAGTATCCAGAAATGGATAAGCAGAAGTGTCAAATCTTGCCAAGACAGAGTAAGATGGTTTTGAAATTTTTCTTGCCTGTTAAAAATAATCTGTCAGTTATTCTAGGCTTTAGCCAAAGTTGGTTGCTTCAATGCTGCAGACGTGACTTTGGGTGATTGCCCAGGTAGCTAGTTGTCTCTGTGATTTGTTGCATGTTTTGGCACTTGTTTGATTGCACTTCCTAATTACTCAGGTAACATTTCCCTTCTCAGATCTTCGATGGGATTGAAGACTAGATAAATGTAGTTACTTTCCACTCATGACTTGGCCAAGTTATTTATTATACAAGACTTAAGCTAGTTAGGATAGGATATTTGTTCTTACTGTAAATAATTTTGTAGTAGGTTTAGAACTCTCTTACTTAAACAAAAGGGGGAGGTGCTGCAGGAGCTCCTTTTGCTCCTTCAGGCATTAGCTGCTGAAATACCAGCCCACAGGTATCTGATCTCTTTCTCTTTAAAAAGCAGCAGCAGCCCTCCATTCGCTCTCTTGCTCCAGTGACTAGACTCCTTTCCTGGCTGTCATGTAGGGCGGTGTTCTGTAAGTTTTTCCCCCTCAAATAAATAACCCTTTGAATCCAAACTGGTGTGGGATTGTTTTTTGTGCATTAAGTACTAGACAAGATCTTTTGTAATTTTAATTGTTTATTGTTTTATCTGTAAGAGTGCTTGCCTGTATGTATATATGTGCACTTTGGGCATGCCTGCTGCTCATGAAGCCCAGAAGAGGGTGTCAGAGTCCCTAGAATTGGAGTTACAGATAGTTGTATGTTGCTGTGTGGATGCTGGGTACTGAACATGGCTCTTCTGGAATGACAGTAAATGCTTTTCACTACTGTTTTTTTTTTTTTAACTGCCAAGCCATCTCTCCATACTCAGATTGTGTGATCTATAAACAAAAGTTATTGCTTACATTCTAGAGCTTAAATCTAGGATCAAGTTGCCATCAAATGTGATGTTTGGTAGGGACCATTTCTTCACAGATAGCAGAAGTACACAAGTTTCCATGAACCTCAATATGAAGGCTCTACTTCCAGTCTTTTCTGCCTCTGTTTTCTAATATTCTGAAGGTCTCTTAATACCATCACCATAGAGTTCAGATTCCAAAATATGAATCTGAGGAGCACACAATCATTTAATTCTGTAGAGGGTTATCTTGTGTTGGAGGAGGCCACTTATTTGTCCCAGCTGCCCAGAACCAAATAATCATGCAGAAACTGGATTATTTAAATCACTGCTTGGCCCATTAGCTCTAGCTTCTTATTGGATAACTCTTACATAGTAATTTAACCCATCTCCATTAATTTGTGTATCGCCATGTGGCAGTGGCTTACCAGTAAAGTTTCAGCATGTCTGACTCTGGTGGCAGATCCGGCTTCTCTCTGACTCCGCCCTTCTTTTTCCTAGCATTCAGCCTAGCTTTCCCTGCCTACCTAAGTTCTGCCTTGCTATAGGTCCAAAGCAGTTTCTTTATTCATTAATGGTAATCACAGTACACAGAGGGAACTCCAATATCAATCTTAGTTAAGATTAAAGGAACTATGGGATATCAGAAAACACCTTTGTCAATCCCATTACTATACTATAGAGAAAGCAAACACACACAGATCATGGTTGTCCCAGAACACTTACGAAGGTGTCCAGTTGTTTCAGACATTAATGACCTTTAGTGAGCAATAATAATACTAAATTATTACTAGAAAATGAGAAAGAACTTATCAACCTTATGAGAAATGCAAAGTTAATTTCATATCTGTGATAAGCAAAAGTAACTCATGCTATATAGTATTTTTTTTTTTTTGAGACAGGATTTCTCTGTAGTTTTATAGCCTGTCCTGGAACTAACTTTGTAGAACAGGCTGGACTCAAACTCACAGAAATCTGCCTATCTCTGCCTCCTGAGTGCTGGGATTAAAGGCATGTGTCACCATCGCCTAGTGCTATATGGTATTTTAAACATAACTGCTCAATCTGTCTTCTTCTACAAAGATTTGAGCATACCACTAATCCAACTTTTAATAATATAATGTTATTGTCTTTTTAAAATTGTCTTTTTTGTACCTTTCTTAATCCAAGGTCATTTTATCTTGTTGAGTGATTCTGATAGATTAAAATGCTTATTGGATCATTCTCAATATAACAATCAAATAAATGAAGACTTACGCTTGATGTTTGTTTGCTTCTCATTTATCTAAGTAGCACCTGGGGAAGCCTTTTTGGTGAGGAGATATCTCTGTTTGTGTCAGTAACTTTCACATATGCTAGGGTTAAGGCATAGTAACCTTTGTGTGTGTGTAAAGGGAATATTCTGTCTTTTATACTGCTTCAGAACACTTACCCTAGTTCTTTGCAAGGACCACCCTTCCTCAGTCATTTCTATAGTAAATTACTCAAGCTTTATACTCAAAGACTTCAATAAGGAGAAAGATCTAATTTCTATTTAAAGTCAAAACAACTAACTTACTATTGCAGTTTTCTCCTCCCTCCCTTCCTTCCTTCCTTCCTTCCTTCCTTCCTTCCTTCCTTCCTTCCTTCCTTCCTTCTTTCCTTTTCCTTTCTTTTTCTTTCTTTGAGAAAGGGCTGGCCTCAAGTTTGTAGTGATGTTGAGGATGGCCCCAAATTTTTGATTCTCCAGCCTTTACCTATACTTCTGGGATTACAGGTATGTGTCATCATACCTAGTTAATGTCATGCTTGGGATCAAACCCAGGGCCTCATTCATTATAGGCAATTGCTCTACCAACTCAGCCACCTCTGTAGAACCCCAGGTTTTCTCAAGGCACTTGGGACCAACTACCATACAATATGTTGTATTTATATGTCATGTTACTGTTTTCTCTACTAAAGTGCAAGTTATATACAATCTTTTTAAATCACTTTTGTGTGACTTTCCATACTTGCCACAAAGGAGGTGCTCAGTTTGTATTTGTGATGAATATTAATAATTTTCATCAGTTGAAGATAATTAACCCAAGAAATTAACCCAAGAAAGCAGTTAATCTCGATTGGCAGTTCTTCATTGAAAAGTATGTTTCTAAGAATAAAAAGCAAGTGGACTGTTGGAGGTTAAGAAGGCCTCCCAAAGGCATCACAGGAACCTGTGCAATATAAATAGACACTAGGTTATAATAGCAATAATATTTTGGTCCATTTGCTTTGTTATAATAGAATACATGATGCTGGGTTACTTATAACAAATAGAAATTAGTTCTTAGTTGTGGGCCAGGAAATCTAAAGTGAATATACCAGGTATTTTGTATCTGATGAATGAGACATCTATGATGTGTGACTCTGAAGCATCTTGCTGGCACTCAGCATCAGTTTTTAAGGAGTTAGACATTCCAATCATGCAGTTGGTGTATGATAAAAACAAAATTTCCCTGGGAAAAATGTATGTCATTTTTCATTGAGGCCCTCACTTTTCATATTTCATTAAGCTTTTGTTTCAGGAAGGCCCACTCACTATACATTCTAAACTTTGTTTACAAAATAAACAAAACCCATATCTATATGATTTGATTCTGGGAAGCACCATACTCATGAAAATAGCATAAAGGAAGCCCTTTTCTGACTTGCAACTCTTGGGAACTAGTCAAGTACATGCATACTGTATAGTTCTTTAAAGGGGCTTCCTCAACTGGAAGGTGCCCCTTTGGGATTTTCCCTTTACTCCCTTTGTCTTAGAATAAGATGTCCTGGGCTCCAGAGGTCATCCTGAGATGAAAGATAACTAAATAATAAAATGCATAGGTGCAATGTCTCAGTTCTGGGGTGCCTACCTCTAGACTTGCTATAATGTGAGCTAAATAACCCACTGCCTTAATTTCCTTTTGTACTCCTCTCCCACAGATCCATTCTCATCCTGTCTTTTGTGACCTATATCCTAGGCTTTCTGTCTGGCATTCAGTTGGATTTGGCCAAATGAGGTACCAGACAGGGATCAGTATGGGAAGAGAGAATGATTATTTCCCCCTACTTTTTCTGGTTGCATTATTTCTGGCCTACCAGGTGCCCGGTTCCTCTGGTGACTACAGTACTTTCCCAGAGGCCCCTTCTCCCAGTCTTTAGGTCATGATGGGTTTTCCAGTAAAGCTATTCTTCTGTTCCTTCAGTCTGGGTAGGAGAGGCGACGGCTTCCTGCTGGTTAGCTCCAGGGAGCTTCACCACTCTGCCTTGCTTTCTTTCCTACATCTACATCTATAAATAGTGGCCTCTTCAAACTTTGTTCTAGTTAAATCCCTTTGAATGTGTCATATGTTTCATGCTGGGATCCCCTACCAATAGATCTTTGTATTTAGGTTCTCTGTGCTATGTGCTAAATTTAATCTCAACTGTGACAGACTACAGGAGTCAAATGATTTGAAAAATAACTATATTTAGACTTTAGATTTACATGTAGTTCACAGAAGGATCACGTTTTGAGTATGATCTTTGCCTTAACTTTTTTTCTGCAAACTATTTTTTTTTTTTATAAAAAGGCTCAACTCTCTTGTTCTAGCTGTCTCTCGGAGTTTTTTTTATTAATTTCTAAACTTAAGAGCCTAATTTCTTGTCAGCAACCCTCTTCTATCTGATATCGTTTTACGACGACTCAGTCAAAATAGCCTATTGAACATTAAATGACCATAAAATAGCAGTGATAGTATATATTAACAGTAGAGTCTAAGGTGTAATGAGTTTCATTCTGATGTTTCTGTACATGCATATAATATAGTTTGTTTGGTGAAATTTACCACTCTTTGTTACTCTCATCAGCCTGTGTTAGACCCCAGAGTTCAGAAAAAATAAAAGAGTCTGTACTGTCAGGGCACTAACTCATTTGCTAAGGAAGTCAGGCACCAGGCAGACCTTTACTTGTGTGACCTTGTGCCAAATGAAGAAATGACCAGAAAGTATAACCCGCGGTGGAAAATATAGATAGGGAACTTGGAAGAGGCACTGAGCAAACATGTACACACGAGTTAAAGGCTGAGTTTAATAACAGGTCAAGATAAAGATGGGATCTGGATGAGTTTTCCTGGCAGGGGATAAAGCACAAAAAAGCCTTGGTAGGAGAAACTGTCATATGTTTTTTGATTTTAGAAGAACTCTGACAATTTTGAAACAGAAAAAGGGCTACAATATAAGGCTGGGGTATATCTAGAGGCCAGATGTATAGGGTTGGTAAGACTTTTTAAAGGAGTTTAGACTTTAGCTAAGGTGTTATGAGAACTGATGTTTGACAACTCTGGGGCTGTACCATTTAGGTATCTAGTGAGAAGGAATGAAATTAATCATCGCAGAGCCAAGTAGCTTCTCAGAATCAAACTGTTTGAAGTAAGGCTTGCACAGCAGCTGCAGTCAGTGACATTACCAAGGAGGCTCATCCCGCAGAGACAAGACAAAGAACTCACTGGACGGTCATCTTTATTGCAAGGACTTCCTTATGGCCTCATCCTCCTTTCCTTTGACCTAGTGAAATCTTGGTACTTTTACTCACCTTCCTTCACCCTCTCCTTCACTTAGAACTAGTCTTATGCCATGGGATGATGGCAATAGGCTGACAGCTCTTCTGGTCTCTTGTGACACCCTCTTCATGTTCTCTCACTGAGATTTTTTTCTAGCAGTATCCTTGGATATTTAATCATGTTTTGGTGTCTAGGATCTGGCTAATGTATTTTAAGAGTGGCATTTTACCTAGGGCATGTTAGATAAGTGGTCCAGAATAATAAGGGAAGGAAGAAGCATATCCTGTGCAGTGTATTTGAAAGACTTCCATGCTTAGCTAACAGGCTGGCACAGCATGGAAAGATTGAAAGCAAGCAAAAGCATCAGAGGCAAATGAACAATTGTAGGAAGATCTGTTAGAAGTAAAGGAATGCTGATGACCAGATAAGAGAAATGAGAGAGACAGAGAGAAGAGATATTTAAGATATAAGTCAGTCATTAAGGCCCGGGGAGCAGATTGGTGGGGTTTCTATTGAGTTCCTAGTTTCTGATTTTGTTTGATTTCTTTGTTCAAAAGGATGTCTTGAGTGGCTTCTAATCTAATCTTACCTAGACCACATGGCCTTGGTTCTTCAATTGTTATCTTAACAATACTCATTGTAACACAAGGGTCAGTGCTGTATTCCTAGGCCACTGTCTTGTTGCCTACATAGACATGAGTAGGCTGCAGGAGAAATGCACCACACTGTGATTCTTGGGACCACAATACTTTCCCTGTCTCTGTCCAGTCTCAATTGGTCTACAACCTCATGCTTTTTTTTTTTTTTTTTTTTTTTTTTTTATAAAAATTGGTTTAAGTTAACTTACAAAGTAATGGATTTGGTGGTGTTGGGTGTTTGTCCTTTCTCACTATTATTCTCTTGCTGGTCTTCTACATCCACTCAAATATATACCCGTTTTGCTTTCATGTCACAGATGTTCCATTATTCTCCTTCTGGTTCCCTCTCCCTTGAGATATCCTCCTCCTCTCTCATGGTCCTTCTATTTTTATGATCCGCACATGCATATACATACATGCACACTTATGCATGAACACCTTGACATAGATTTAAATCTAGTGTCCGTATATGAAAGAAAATGTCATTTGTCTTTGAGTCTAGCTTATTTCATTTAACATAATGACCTTCAATCGATTCCATTTTCTTGCAGATGTCATTATTTCATTTTTATTAATAACTGAACAAAATTTTTGTGTTTGTACCACATTTTCCTTCATTCATACTCTTTTTTATTCATTGACTTCTCTTAGTCTTCATAGCATGTTTTATCTTTGTTTTTAACTCCCTTCTATTCACTTTAAATATAACCCACCAGTCCCTTCACCCACTCACTGGCGATAACTTTCAGTAAATAAACATCTTGTGACTCATTGCCACAAATTACTACATGCCATAGTATCTAGAACTTAATTCTGTCTTTTTTATTTTTGAAGAATTGTTCAACTTCTTCTGTTAGTGAAATTTAGGGAGGTCATTGTTTTGGACTTGACATTCACAATACGTCCTAATAGAGTAGATCAAACTAAATGGAGTCACTCATCCTTGAACTCCAAGTTACTACGTGGAAACTGTTTGAGCTTCTGAGAAATCAAAGGGAGATGATAGACACATGCTGTGGGAACTCCTTCAGCCAATAGCACTTAAGATACAGGCTCACTTTGGGCATTGTCTCATGTACTATATAAATGCAGAAGAAAAGCATGTGTGGGCCTCTTGGCTGCTGGATTTGGTTCCAGTTTCCAGCAAACTCAGAGGACTGCAGATGGCTACTCTTTCCATGTTTATCCCCAGATAAACAAACCTTTGTTATACTCTATTCCAGGATATTGTGGTACTCTTTTGTACGCCAACAAATTGGCACCAATGCGATCTGAATCCACGCTAGTACTCGATGCCTTCTCCCATCCCATCAAACAGCTGAACTACCTCTCCTCAGCTGAACTTCCTCTCTGAGTAGCTGTACAAGGTTTGGCTTGGCTGGCCTGCAGCAGTGTTTTAGCAATTTTCTGCTTGCCCACAACTATGCGGCTTGGTCTTGCCTACTGCCGACCGGGGTCTGCGCTCGCGTGGCTTGGTCCAGTCTGTTACTGCAGCCTGCTACTTTAGGCTGCAATTCCTCCACGACTTCTCCGGGGTTTTGCCAGGTCTGCTCTGAGCAGGCTGAGCTCTGACTCCAGGAGCAGGGGCTTTAATCTTGCACCTGGGACACAGGCTTGTGTTCCCAGTTCAGATCTGCAAATGCCTGCTTCAAGCTTAGGCCAGTAACCTCGTGACAGCCTACACACTCTACGGTCCTTGATATTCCGCTAACTCAAACCTCCATATGCGAATGTGCTGCTCTTACGTAATTAACTAAATTTGTTAGTATTTTTAAGTCTCAGGTATTTCAGGTGTTTGTAGGCGTGTGGATTGATATCTAGGTCTTCTATTTGGTTCCATTGGTCCTCCTGTCTGTTTTTATACCAATACCAGGATGTTTTCAGCACTATAGCTCTGTAGTAGAGTTTAAAGTCAGGATTTTGTTGCCTCCAGAAGTTCCTTTATTGTACAGGACTGTTTTGGCTATCCTGGGTTTTTTTTTTTTTTTTTTTTGCTTTTTTTTTTTTATATGAAGTTGAGTATTGTACTTTTGAGGTCTGGGAAGAATTTTGCTGGGATTTGCATTGAATCTGTAGATTGCTTTTGGTAAGACTGCCATTTTTATTATGTTACTTCTACTTATCCAAGCCCATGGGAAATCTTTCCGTTTTCTGAAATTTCTTGTCATACAGGTGTTCCACTTGTTTGGTTAGAGTTACTCCAAGATATTTTATGTTAATGGTGGCTATTGTGAAGGGTGATATTCCTCTGATTTCTTTCTCAGCGCATTTGTCATCTGTGTAAATGAGGGCTGCTGGGTTTTTTTTTTTTTTGAGTTAATCTTGTATCCTGCTACATTATCGAAGGTGTTTATTAGTTGTAGAAGTTCCTTGATAGAATTTTCTGCAGTCACTTATGTAAACTATCATATTATCTGCAAATAGCGAGAGTTTGACTTTTCTGATGTATATCCCCTTGATCTCCATTTGTTGTCTTATTGCTCTAGCTAGAACCTCAAGCACTATGTTGAATAGATAGGAAGAGAGTGGAAAACTTGTGTTGTTTCAGATTTCAGTGGAATTGCTTTGAGTTTCTTTCCATTTAGTTTGATTGGACTTGTTGTATACTGCCTTCATTGTGTTTAGGTATGTTCCTTGTATCCCTTACTCTCTCCAAGACCTTCATCATGAAGGGATGTTGTATTTTGTCAAAGGCTTTTTCAGCATCTAATGAGATGATCATGTGGTTTTCTTCTTTCAGTTTGATTATATGGTGAATTGCATTGACAGATTTTCAGATGTTGAACTATCTCTACATCCCTGGGATGAAGTTTCCTTGGTCAGGGTGGATAATTTTTCTCATGTGTTCTTGGATTGGTTTGCCAATATTTTATTGAGTATTTTTGCATCAATGTTCATGAGTGAGATTGGTCTATAATTCTCTTTTTTAGTAATGTCTTTCTGTGGTTTGCATATTAGGGTAATTGTAGCCTTGTAAAAAGAGTTTGGCAATGTTCCTTCTGTTTACATTGTATGAAATAATTTGAGGAGTCTTGGAATTAGTTCTTCTTTGAAAATCTCACAGAATTCTGTGATGAAACCATCTGGTCCTGTTTCTGTTTTTTTTGGGGGGGAGACTTTTGATGATGGTTTCTATTTTTTTTTAGCAGTTATAGTTCTATTTAATTTGCTTATCTGGTCTTCATTTAATTTTGGTAAGTGATATTTATTTAAAAAATTTCTATTCCCTTTGTTTTCTAATTTTGTGGAGTACAGGTTTTCAAAGTATGACCTGATGATTCTCTGGATTTTCTCTGTTCTGTTGCTGTGTACCATTTTTCATTTCTGATTTTGTTAATTTGGATATTCTCTCTCTGTTTTTTGGTTAGTTTGGATATGTCTCTTTTGTTGATTTTTCTTAAAGAACCAACTCCTTGTGTCATTGATTCTTTGTATTGTTTTCTTTGTTTATATTTTGTTGATTTAAGCTCTCAAGTTGAGTATTTCCTGCTGTCTAGTTCTTCTAATGAGTTTGTTTCTTTTAGTTCTAGAGTATTCTGTTAACTCATATGTTCTTTATGTAAGCATTCAGTGCTTACATTTAGCATTTAGCACTGCTTTCATTATGTCCCATAAATTTGGGTATGTTGTGTGGTCATTTTCATTAAATTTTAGAAAGTCTTTAATTTCTTCCTTGTCCTATTGATGGTTCTGGTGAGCATTGTTTAATTTCCATGTATTTGAGGCCTTTCTGAAATTCGTGTTGCTATTGAATTCTAATTTTAATTCATCGTGATCTGATAAGATACATGGGGTTATTCCCATTTTTTTTTTGTTTCTGCTGAGGTTTGCTCTGTTACCTAGTATGTTGTCAGCTTTTGAGAAGGTTCCATGTGGTGCTGAGAAGAAGGTATATTCTTTTGTTTTGATGTAATATTCTGTAGATATCTGTTAATACATTTGAGCCCTACTATCTGTTAGTTCCCTTATTTCTCTGTTAAGTTTCTGTCTGGCAGACCTGTCCAGTAGTGGGAGTTAAGTCTCCAAGTATTAGTGTGTGGGTTTTAATGTGTGATTTAAACTTTAGTAGTGTTTCTTTTACTTGGAGCATAAATGTTCAGTATTGAGATTTTCTCTTGATGGGTTTTTTCCTGTGACTAATATGAAATGTCCTTCTTTGTCTCTTTTGATTAATTTTAGTTTTAAGTCTATTTTTTGATATTAGGATAGCTACACTAGCTTGTTTCTTAGATCCATTTAATTAGAAAATCTTTTCCCAACATTTACTCTGGCAATGTCTGTCTTTGAGGTTGAGGTATGTTTCTTGTATTCAGCAGAAGGATGGATTCTGTTTTTGTATCCAATCTGTTAGCCTGTGTGTTTTTATAGGTGAGCTGAGTCCATTTATATTAAGGCATATTAATGACCAGTGATTGCTAGTTCCTGTTATTTTAACTTTTGTTGTTATTGTTGTTGATGTTATTTTGTGTGTTTTTTCCCTTTGGGATTTGCTGCTGTGAGATCATCAGTTGTCTGTGTTTTTGTGGATGTAACTAAATCCTTGGGTTGGAGTTTTCCTTCTAGTACTTTGTGTAGGGCTGGGTATTGGGCTATGTATTGGATAAATCTGGTTCTGTCATGAAATATCTTGTTCTGATCATCTATGGTGTTTGAAAGTTTTGCTGGATATAGTAGTCTGGGCTGCCATCCATGGTCTCTTCATGTCTGTATAACACTTGATTAAGGCCTTCTGGATTTTATTGTTTCTGTCGATAATTCAGTTGTAATTCTGATAGTTCTGCCTTTATATGTTCTTGGCCTTTTTCTTTTGCAGCTCATAATATTCTTTCTTTATTTTGTATTCTTAGTGTTTTGATCATCATGTGGTAAGGGGACTTTTTTAAAATCCAGTCTTGTTGGTGTTCTGTAAGCTTCCTATATCTTCAATGCATATTTTTCTTTAGGTTGGGAAAGTTTGTTCTATGATTTTGTTGAATATATTTTCTGTATTTTGAGTTGAACTTTTCCTTCTATCCCTATTATTCTTAGGTTTGGACTTCTCATGGTGTCCTATATTTCCTGGATACTTTGGGTTAAGCTTTTGTTAGATTTAATGTTTTCTTTGACTGATGAGTCTATTTCCTCTATTGTATCTTCAGTGCTTAAATTCTTTCTTCCATCTCTTGTATTCTGTTGTTTATGCTTGCCTTTGTGGTTCCTGATCCTTTTCCCATATTTTCTGTTTTCATAATTCCTTCAGGTTGTATTTTCTTCATTGTCTCTATTTTTGTTTTCAAGTCTTGAATCATTTCTTTCATCTGTTTGTTTGCTTTTTCTTGGTTTTCTTTAAGGAATTTGTTGATTTCTTCCATTTTTTATTTGTCTTTTCCTCTATTTCTTTGAGGGAAATTTTCATTTCCTCTTTAAGGGTCTGAAACAGTCTCTTAAAGTAATTCTTAGGTCATTTTCTTCTGCTTAATTTATATTGTGGTGTTCAGGTCTTGCTGTTATAGAGCCACCAGTTTTTATTGGTGTCATGTTGCTCTTTGTTCTTACCTTGTCTACACCATCTTTATCTCTAACTGGTGTAGTTCACACTGTGTCTCTGGCGATCAATCTTCTAGGTGCCAGTGGATCCCAGGCTCAGATTGTTGCTCCTCATGGTGCAGTCGGGGCCACGGAGGTCACTTGGGTTTCCAGAGGTCACTTGGTGTTCCAGTCACCCTAGAGGTCACTCCGTCCTCTTGTGTGTTGCTCTTCAATTATGGAGATCATTCAGGCCTGCTCCCACAGAGGTCCCTTGCTCTCACTGAGGTCACTGGCTCAGGCCTGGTCCCATGGAAGTGGCTGGCTCAGGCCTGCTCTGGCCGAGGTTGCTGGCTCAGGCCTGTTCCTGCAGATGTCCCTGTCTCAGGCCTAGTCCCTCAGATGTCCCTGGCTTGGACCCAGTTCAGTGGAGCTCTTTGTCTCAGACCTGCTTTCTTGGCTGTTGCTTCCTTATACCTGTTCCTGTGGCGGTCATTTGCTTGAACCTGCTCCTGTGGAGATTGCTAGGTCTGGCTTGCTTCAGCAGAGGTCACTGGCTCAGGCCTGTTCCTGAAGATATTCCTGGCTCAAGCCCAGTCCTATAGAGGTCTCTGATTAAGGTCTGCTCTGTCAGTGGTTGCTCCCTTGTATCTACTCCTATGGAGGTCACTGCCTCGAGACTGCTCTGGTAGCAGTCACTGACTCAGGCCTGCTCCCAGTGTAATATACTTCCTCCAGCAAAACTGTATCTCCTAAACCTCCTTAAACAGTGCCACCCCCTGAGGACCCCAAGTGAAAACACCTGAGCCTATGGGGGACATTTCTCACTCATCACCACACGATTTTAAAGTAAAATGGAAGCGAAACTTTAGCAGGAGTAATGTAGCCTTATCCTGCCCCTGTCTAATTCTCATAGTACTTCTGGTTTCTCCGTGCCGCAATCCTCTTTAAATCCGGGCGCCTGCATTCCGAGGCCGCGTTGCTTTGCTGTTTTCTCACCATGTGGCTTCGCCTGGTCTTCTCATAGAGGGAAATCCCACGCAGGAAGGTTATTTGTCTGTTTGAATGACAGCTGTGCAGAGTGGCTGGAAGCTCTGGTATCAGGATGGCGGGTGGTGGTGGTGGTGTCTCAGTGCATTCCAATTCTGCTGTTGAGCTGCAAATACGAACAGTCATCGTGCAGTAACCCCTTGGCTTAGCTGAGCATTTACTTCCTTGTGGAAGTATACAGGTACATAGATTTGTACATATTCAGGTAAGGTGTTCGTTTACATTACACTCAAAATAGTGAAATATATTCTGTTAACCATTGCTAGAAACTAGCTACTGGGAGTTTGGGAATACAGGGAAAGCTTTTAGTACTTTGAACATCACCCTAGTAGAACTTTCCAAAAATCACACCAAGGGTCTGCTATTTTGAGAATAAAACTCTAAAATACATTATTCATTAATTGATTATTTAAAACAAAACAAAATGTAACAAACCATTGAAAAAAAAACACAACTTCTTAATGTAAACTTGGCAGCAGGATCGGTATAACCCTGGGAAATATAGAAAATCCAGATACTCCACATTCCATCCTTTGGAGCATATGTTTTGGCTCCAGGATAGCTGCAATCTTCCTTAAAACATTGAGAGAGACTGAGACAGACAGACAAGACAGAGAGAGAGAGAGAGAGAGAGAGAGAGAGAGAGAGAGAGAGATTGTACAATATTTATTACAATGTCAAAAGTTTGGACATGCCTGCATGTAGCTGAGTTCTGTGAGTATAACTGTCAGTGTGGGTCACAGATGTCTATGTTAGTTAACTTTCTCTAGCCTTTCTGGTACAGGCATTTATATGTGTGCTTTTTGCCTTACACAGTGCTGGGCACAGGGCAGGTACTTAATGAGTCCGGACATTCACTGTTTGACACTGCACTGGCTGACTTGCCCACAAGCTCTCTGGGAAACACCCTAGATTCTAACTGTGACCGGGTTTCATTTGTTCAGAGCGGAACACCCTTCCTGCAGGCCTCTTCAGTGTGGCAGCATCAAACAATTCATGATGCAGGCAGAAGAGAAGACCTACTTAATTGCTGTACAAAGGTGTTTTTCAATCCTGTTGCTAGGTACAGCTGTCCTGCCAGATTAAGTGACAATCTTTCTGGAGCTGGCTGCAAACCCAGTTCTGCCTCTAGTGGTTCAGTAGGTGGCACTGCTGCTCTCTCTGTGTGCTGAAGGTGGCCGCCTTGCAGAGGCTGTGTTTGGGCAGGCATGAATGCAAGCAAGCAACTCAGAATAGCCTTTTAAGGCAAGCGGCAGCAAAAACCCACTATCAATATGATGACAGCAACCCCTGTTATCTGCCCCGGCTTGTAAGATGGTTTAGAGGATGGGCCTTGGAGTCCTATAGTGAGGTTGGAGATGTCAAAACAGGAAGGGACCCGAAGGGACTAAAATAAGCAGGTTACAAATCAGATGTCTGGTTTCCTGCAGACAGGTGGGGAGCCGATGGGAAGCTGATCTAGCAGACAGGCTCCTCAGTTTAAAAATCTTATCAAAATGCCGGTTTACTTATGACTCATCTTGGAACCAAGCTAGTAAAAATCTTTTAGAATGTCTTGAATCAGTTCAGAATTCTGTCTTGTTGGTCACTTTAATTTCTAGTGTTTATTTTTCTTTCTGATATAAGAGTATTAAGCCTTGTAAGTCAGTGTCTCTGCTTGGCATGTAATCACTAAGATCCTGTGTTTCCTGACAGCCACGTCTCAATGTTATACACTAAATGCTTGATTCACTGTTAATTTTATTATTATTATTGGAATATTATATTATATTATTGGAATATATTATTCCAAGATAATGGTATAGGAGGATGGAACATTTGGGAAGGCGTTAGATCATGAAGACAGAGCCCTAATACATGGGGCTAGTATCCTTATTGAAGAGACCCCTATGAGCTCCCTTGTCCTTTCTTCTGTGTGATGTCACAATAAGAAGAAGGCTATTGGTGAAGTAACCCTGACCAGACAATGAATCTTCCAGAACATCAGCTGTGGACTTTCTGGCCCTCAGAACTGTGAGCAATATTTTTTTGTTTATAAACCACACACAGTCTCTGGTATTTTCGTTACAGTACCCCAAAGGACAAAAACAATCAACAGTCTGCTTTCTTTTTTTCTGACTCAAACTTCTATCAAACTCATATGTAAATTAATGGAAAAGTATAAGTGGAATCTGGGTTTTGCTAGTAACTTAGTTTCTGGAATAATTATCTGCCTTGTTGGCAAATGTTTCTTTAAACTTAAGTGAATACAAAGGAATTGCTGAGGTGCTCTACTTGTCAATTAGTGCAATTGAGTTTGACAAATTCTTGGCATGTGTGTTGTTGCAACTTTTCTTCTTATCGTAGGCAGTATTAACTTATCATGGTACACATTCCTTCTAAACCACCTGGGTCTTCAGATTCATTGCTTGATTTCAGTAATCACATTATTTCCATTGTAATAGGTCCTGATAAAGATCAAAATCTTAGCTAAATTAGTGAAATACATGTGCCCTGGTTGGTTCTTAGAGAAATAGGAATTCATGCCAGTGTAATGAGGAGCCATTTAATTTGAGTTCAAAGAAAACATGATGAAGTATCAGAATTTTAGGCGGATGGAATGGCTATTCAAAAGACAGGCTTGGTGGTGCTCACATGTAATCTTAGCACTTGGGAAGACAGAACTGGAGAGATAACTATAAATCTGAAGACAGCCTGGTCTCCACAGCTAGGTCCAATCCAGTTTAGACCACACAGTAACACTGTCTTAGGAAGGAAGGAAGGAAGGAAGGAAGGAAGGAAGGAAGGAAGGGAGGGAGGGAGGGAGGGAGGGAGGGAGGGAGGGAGGAAGGAAGGAAGGAAGGAAGGAAGGAAGGAAGGAAGGAAGGAAGGGAGAGAAAGAAAGAGACATATTGACTTGGAATTCTGAGGTTACTTCTTGCATGGATGGAAGTGGTTGATGAAGAAAGAGAAATGAAATGATTTTCAGACCAGTCCTCTACCTCGCTGGACTGAGATGCCAAGGAGCTTGTCAAAGATTCCTACATCTTCATGCAGCACCAAGGACGAAATAATGGAGTTCTGACACAGCCAGTTTAGGGTCCAGACAACAACATTCCGGGTTTTTAATTGGGATCCCAAAATGGCTTCACCACAGGAGACAGGAGCTCTGAGATGGCTGGATCCCAGCTTCAGGGATTTATGACTGGGCAGGTTAAGCTGCTCACCTTAGTTGTCTGTTGGTTCACACTCCCCAAGATATTTTTTTTATGGAAAAAGCTCTGAAATCAAATAATTTTTTTCTGGTATACTTATAGGCAAAATTGTTGAAAACCAAGATAAAATTTCTCAAGCAATCAGAGGATATAATAATTAGTCATGGCTTTTAAATAATTGTGCTTAGTGCATTCGATCAGATAGTTAAACAAGAAACCTAGAACATTCGTCAAGTGGAATATCTACAACTGGAAACTATGATCAATGAAATCAAGAGCTCAAAGGATTATATAACAATGACTTAGATAATAGTTAAAGAATGAGGGGCCCTAAGTTAATTGGATGATGAATCAGAAGGTAGAAGAAAGGTATTAAGTAGAGTTTAAATGCCCTAAGGCCTTATTTGGAACAGGAAGTTGCAAAGGTGACACTGGTCATTAGACTTGAAGACAGGGTTTCCCTGTGTAGCCCTGGCCAGCCTCACACTCTGTAGACCAGGCTGGCCTCAGACTCACAGAGATTCATCTGCCTCTGCCACAAGTGCTGGGGTTAAAGGTGTGTGCCAATTAGTAAGTCAAAGATGAACGTTGAAATCCCTATGGTAACCCCAAAAGCATAATGGAAATCTAATGCTAAAAATAGTTAACAGAGAAGGAACGAGACAATAAAAACAGCATAGGAAGGTGTTTTAAAAGAACATAAACTTGAAACACAAAATAGGTGGGACAGCTATAAAACAAGTAAGCTAATAATTTACACATATAATATTATGCATAAATGGATAAAAATTCAGGTAGACAAAGATTATTGGATTGTATAAAGGTAAAACAAAAAAGGATAAAACTCAATTCTGTGTTTTATAGAACTCTACATTGTAACTTGAAATAATTCAGAAAATTGAAAGCAGAAGAGTAGAAAGTATTAACACATGCAAGTATTAACTATGAGAAACTCATTATTTACATTTATATCAGATGAAGTAGACATTAAGGCAACAAACATTACTAATATTAAGAAAGGATGTTACATAATAAAATAATCATTTCAATGCAAAATAGTTGCAGCTATAAATATATATAGTAATCTGTAAGATAATATTTGATAGAACAAAATGAATAACTATGAAAATCTGAAATAACAATAGGAACTCTGACTCATAGAACAAGTGGCCAGATGAATTAATGGGGCTGAAATTTTGAGCCACATAGTTTATTTAGAGCAGTGGTTCTCAACCTGTGGGTCCTGACCCCTTTGGGGGGTGTTGAATGTCCCTTTACATATCAGATATACTGCATATCAGATATTACACTATAATTCATAACAGTAGCAAAATTACAGTTATGAAGTAGCAATGAAAATAATTTTATGGTTGGGGTCATCATGACATGAGGAGCTGTAGTAAGGGGTCACGGGATTAGGAAGACTGAGAACCACTGGCTCAGAGAGTCCTATCCATGCAGCATTGCATATGGCACAGCTGCCCAAACTGACCATGTGCTGGACTATGAAGCTTCAAGATATTTCACATGATTTCAACCATGATTGATAAGTATAGCAGCAGTAATACATAATGAAAAGCTAATATAAACATTTCCGATGTTTATGTGCTAATTCTTAACATATGTTAAGGAAAAGTGAAAATGTTTTGAAGTGATGTGATAACATTGATTAGAAGTGGTGGGCTATACTTAAAACCATTCTTTAGGAGTCTAGAAGAAAGAAGAAGAAAGGGGAAAAACCAGAAGTGAGGATTTAGTGCAGCAGGAAAAGACTTCCCTAGTGTGGTGCTTGGAATGAGACTGGCTCCATAGGCGTATAGGTTTGACCGCTTAGTCCCCCTGTCGAAACTGTTTGGAAATGGCCAGAAAGTGTGTCCTTGCTGGAGAGGTGTATCGCTAGGGGCAGAGATTAAAAATCCCGCACCATTCCCATCGTGGCTTTCTCTGGCTTGTGCCTGTGGGTTAAATTGTAAGCTCTTAGCTAGTGCTACAGCTCCATGGCTGCCTGCCTGCTGCCGGAGTCATGGATTTGCCCTCTGAAACTGTATACGCCCAATAAATTATTTTCTTCTGTAAGCTGACTTAGTCATAGTGTCTTATCATCTAGCCTGCATCTATCTTGTATAAGATGTTGGGTTCACTCCCTAGCACTGAGAAACAAAACCAAACAAGCTACACATCAAGATAAGACACAGTTGATGAGATAGAAAGCAAATGTACACCAGAGGAAATGAAAATCAGAAAACTAACAGTTAATGGTTGTTTGGAGGAACAATGTACTATGGCTGATGATCATCTGATAGTGATAAGAGACGAGGAGGAGGCAAACATTACTGCATAAAATGAGGCAAGTGTACGTATACAGAATTTAAAAAATTAAAAGCATAGAATAAACCATTTGTGCTAATAAACATGAACTTTGAAATGCAATGGATTAATTTCCTTAGAAATACAACAAATAACAAGGGTCACACACACAAAAAAAAATTGGAAAGCTTCCTTTAGAAGTCTAAATCTCTTATTTGAATCCTTTCTACAATACTTGGGATGGAGGAAGGGTGGATATGGAAGCAGGGAAGTATATATCTTAATTAAGGGAGCCATTTTAGGGTTGGCAAGAGACTTGACTCTAGAGGGGTTCCCAGGTGTCCAAGGAGATGTCCCCAGCTAGTTCCTTGGGCAGATGAAAAGAGGGCACCTGAAATGGCCCTATCCTATAGGCACACTGATGAATATCTTGCATATCACCATAGAACCTTCATCTGGCGATGGATGGAGACAGAGACAGAGACCAACATTGGAACATTGGACTGAGCTCCCAAGGTCCAAATGAGGAGCAGAAGGAGGGAGAACATGAGCAAGGAAGTCAGGACCGTAAGGGGTGCACTGAGATTGGTGGGGCTGATCTAATGGGAGCTCACCAAGGCCAGCTGGACTGGGACTGAACAAGCATGTGATCAAACCAGACTCTGAATGTGGCTGACAATGAGGGCTGACTGAGAAGCCAAGGATAATGGCACGGGGTTTTGATTCTGCTGCCTGTACTGACTTTGTGGGAGCCTAGTCTGTTTGGATGTTCACCTTCCTAGACCTGGATGGAGGGGGGAGGACCTTGGACTGCCCACAGGGCAGTGAACCCTGACTGCTCTTTGGACTGGAAAGGGAGGGGGAGGGGTGGGGAGAGGGGGAGGGAAATGGGAAGAGGGGAGGAGGTGGAAATTTTCAATAAAAAAATTTAAAAGTCATGAATTTTAAAGAAAATAGAGTATATAGGAGTGCTTTAAAGGAAGAAAAACATGATGTAATTATGCTACAATATCAAACAATAAAATCAATAGATTTTAAAGGATAAAAAAAGAATTCCTCCAAATATTTAGGAATAAAGGAACACATAACACACACAAACTTTCCCTCTAAAACGCAAAAACCAGGCATGCTTTCTAACTTGTAATAACAAAGGCATTCTAAGAAAAGAAAATTATAGATAATCTCCTATGATCATAGATACAAGGTTGCTAAGCAAAATAATAGCAAACTAGTTGAATAAAAAAGGTATTACTTTATAACCAAGTTGATGTCATTCCAAAGATGTAAAGTAAAATTAGATGAATAATTGGAAATCAGTCACTAGACTATATCACAGAAGACAAATGAAAACAATTATAACTGAAGAGAAGCAGGAAGATATTTGATTTAAAAACCATATCTAATCATGAAAAATACTAGAAAAAAAGTAGGAACAGGAAGTTATATCCTTCATCTTAGAGAAAATATTTATGGAAATTATACAGCAAACATTCCATCTAATAACAAAATATAAAATTTCACTTAAAATTAGGAATAAACAGAGGCCTGTCGTCACCTATGTTATCAGACTCCCATCAAAAATTCTTATCTTAGACAAGACAAGTTTTAAAAGTTAAGAAGAGGCAGGGAACCCAACAGAAGATGGAAGGGTTGATTGTAGGAGTCAGAGGGGTTAGGAGTTCCACAAGATCACGACCATTAGAATCAACTAAGTGGGGCTCACACGGGCTCACAGAGGCTGAGGCAACAATCAGCCTTCATGGGTCTGTGTTAGGTCCTCTGCATACATGTGATGGTGTGTAGCTTGGTGTTCTTGTGGAACTGCTAACGGTGGGAGAAGGGGCCTGTCTCTGGCTCCTTTGCATTTCTCTTCCTCTGGTCTCAGAGGTCCACTCACCCCCTCTTCAATTTTATGTTGCGTGCAGGCTAACCCAGTGCCAGGTAGATTTTTTTTTTTTTTTTTTTTTTTTTTTTTGCAGAAAGAAATAACAGGTAGCATAGATGGAAATCTTGGCCTATTTAGGTGCTCCGGTGCCTGCAAACCCCAGGTCACATATGATTATAGGAAAACAATGTGTTATCTGAAAGCAAATGCATTATCAAATAGCCTTCTGCTTCTTTTTCAGTGGTGTTGAGCTTTTAAAAAAGATTGATTTATTTTTATTATATAGTTATGAGTGTTTTGTCTGCGTATATGTAAGGGCCAGGGTGGCAGGCCTAACGAGGTACCAGATTCCTTGTAACTGGAGTTACCGCCAGTTGTAAGTCACCATATGGGTGCTAGGAACCAAACCCTGGCCCTCTGCAAGATCAGCAAGTGCTCTTAACAACTTTTTAAGAACCTTTTCTGTAGGAATTCAGTCATCACTATTTCTGAATGAAATACCCTGTCAGGTGTTTCTGCTGCAGTAGCAAGGGCCCTGAGGCTGAGCGAGTCATTGCTTGTTCCCAGGAATGGGTGAGAGGGAGGGACTTTGTGATTGCCTGCCCTACTCAAACTGAATATATCCTAGGTTAAGAATTCCTTTGAGGATGGAATGCAAATACCATATATGCACTGTATGCAAAGTTATTTTCAGTTTTGCACATTAGAAACCGCTTAGGAATATGGCCAATTAGCCCACTGCCTGAATGAAATGGACAAGCAACAGGGAGAAGATGCAGCCCTTAACAGCAATGTATGAGTGTGCCCATGTGCTGTCATCCTTGCTGATACTAGATGTGATAAACATTTCAAGTTAGGTTGGCCGGATGAGCAAAGGCGATAGTGTCTGATGCATGTTACTCATCTGTATTTCTCCTACACCTTATCCAACACGGCAGGAAGCTCACAAGTGCTGATGAGGGCACAGCAAACAGGATGCCTCTGGTAAGGAGGGCAGCTTTACCACCGTAGTTATTTGGGGTTGATATGATGAGGAATAAAAAGCAGGCTGGCTGGTAGTCTGTTTTTATTATTGTTTTCATTATCTCCAGACAATGCATCAGCTACCTGTGTACCTGGATCACTGTCTACATACTTCTGACTTGTTTATTTTGCTCTGTCATAGGACTCTTTGTATTTGGGACACTGGTACCTTGTCATGATTTTTTTTGTATGTGTGTGATTGTCTTTGTTATCACCATTTAATTTTGCTTATGGTTTGTTTAGCTCTCTCACATTAACCTCTGAAGATTATTAATTCCTTGAACGGCAGGCAATAGACATTGCTTCAATCTACTCCCCGATTGAATTAGAAGATTCTTGTATCTGTTCCCTAATAATGTCAGACGAGCCGCCAGATGGTCCAGCTGTGATAGCACAGCCAGTCAATACTGGATATTTTTAGGAGATGGATTGTATCACAGGGGAAAAAACTCCCCGCAGAAAGAATGAGTCATGGCCATGACAGATTGGCTGGTACTATTTGCAATAAACTCTGGCTTACTACCTTCTGACTCATGATTAAAGCGTAGATGGATTAAAACATTTCTCTTCGGCTCTTGGTTTAGGGAAACATCCTTAATACTCAGGGGTTCAGTTTTAGCTGTAGGCAGTGAAGCGGAGACTGAGAAGATGTAATTCAGCCCTTCACCTTGTCGCCATGGTAAGAAACAGTGACCGAGGGGGAACTTCTCTCTCCCCAAGGAAGACAGGAATGAAGACAGCTTGCTTTCCAGCAGGGTGCTGCTCCTTACTCCAGCTGTAGGTCTCCATGAGGAATGGCATAGAGAATTTCTCAAGACACATTCTTTGGCTCCCTGGCATGAGAGCTGCCAGTCAGTGGTAGCTGTCACCTTGGACTGGTGGCAGATGCAGTTATCTGATGAACAGCTGCCAGTGCACTTGCAGCCTCACCCGCCTGCCTGTTTGTTCAGAAGGCAGATAGGCAGCCAGCAAAGCGAAACAACAGAAGCAACCAAACCAAACCAGTAAGCTTTGTGAAATTGTAAACTGAGAAGGATTTATTGAGCAAAGTGTGGCAAGATGTGATCCTATGAAAAACCTGTTAACTGCATCACCAAAATCACATCTTCAGAGTGAGCTTTTAGTCCCCACTCCCTAACACATACACACAGAGAGAGAGAGAGAGAGAGAGAGAGACAGACAGAGACAGAGACAGAGACAGAGAGAGAGAGACAGAGAGAGAGACAGAGAGAGACAGAGAGAGAGACAGAGAGAGACAGAGAGGGGTATACAAAAATATAACTACACATACTTAACATAAGTTCATCTTAATTTATAATGCATATATAGGGCCATATCTGGCCATAAACATTCACAAATAACTATATGCATATACTTGCACAAGAATACACATATACTCCAGAACATAATATACACACACACTCATACATAGCCTTACATAGACACACAAATAGCCATGTACTATTAGAAAGCATTCATTCTCAGGAGAGTGTTCTCCATTTGGAGGTTTGGGTATCCCATTTGTAATAAAAATGTTTAGAATGTTCATTTTTGTATTTTTCGCGGATGAACACCGTAGTATGAGGAGGGCTGACTAGTCTTTCCAAGTCCTCCACTTTGTATTGCATTCACATGTAGGAGGACCTCCATATATGTTAGAAAAATGTTTAATCCTTCTGTTGTGTAACTTTTAAATTAAAAGGTTGGATATTTCTTGTCTCCTTTTCCCTTTTAGGCCTGTAATAGAAGTATCAAGGTCGCACATTCATCTCTTAAAAGGAAACACTCATCAAAGAGAATGGAACTTGACCTACTTTCATGGTCTTGAAGATGCAATCAGAAATGCCCAAATTCTCGAAGATCATCCAGTGCGAGTGTATTAGCCAACACTGCCGTGTCCAGACACCTGTGGTGTGAACTTAGGGGAATGAGAACTTACTTTTCTGTGGTTGTAGAGGTGTCCATCCATCCCAGCAGGACCAGGATGATGGACAAGAACTCGGATCACGGTGGTCAGGAAGCAGGCAGAGAGAAAATGCCTTCACTGCCTTGCTCTTTCTTTTCCTTTTCTTTTCCCTCTTTATTCCATCCAGACCCCTCAGCTGTGAGATAGGGCTGCACGTGTCTATATCTGGTCCTCCTGTTGTAGTTCTCCCCGGAAGTGCTCTTCCAGTCTCAGGCAGTGGCATGCTTCACTAACCCATCCAACACTTCTTGATCCCATCAAGTTGACAGTCAAGACTGACCATTATAAACCCTCCTCTTTGAAAGTAAACTTGATATAAAGATACTTCTTTAAACCATAACCCCAAGGTTGTCATTTTATGGATAGGTGGACGGATGCCCAGAAATATTAGACTTTTCTCCAAAGTAACCCAGCTAGCTGGTAGCAGACTGAACACTAGGAATTCAATAGTGACCCTTGGAGTAGTGTCCTCTATTAGACTTGGGCAATGCTATGCTAGGGTAACTCCTTGATTAAAATGCTAAGTGATCTGAACATACTTGGATTCTCAATTTTCTTTAGTACATAAAGGCTCTGAGTCTCTGGACTCTTTCATCTTCTGGTTGATATATTAGCACACTCCTGTGATCACAATGGTTGCTAGCTTGGTCATTCTTAACAATCACTTTAGTAGAGCACAAACCTACTACTTTGTTCCACAAATTTTGGAGGATATATAGGCTTTTGTTGTTGTTGTTTAAGAACTGTGACTTGTAAGAACATTGACTAAGTAGTCAATACTATAATTTTTGGAATTATCATTCTTATCATTTCATAAAGAGGAGTTTGATTTTTTCTTTTCTTTTTTTATTTATTATGTATACAGTGTTCTCTTTGTATGTATGTCTGCAGGCCAGAAGAGGGCACCAGATCTCATCACAGATGGTTGTGAGCCACCATGTGGTTGCTGGGAATCGAACTCAGAACCTCTGGAAGAGTAGCCAGTGCTCTTAACCTCTGAGCCATCTCTCCAGCCCCAGATTTTTTTCTTTTCTTAATTACATTTGTATGTATGTTTCGAGAATTGGCCTTTTCATTTTTATTTTTTGTGCTGTGTCAAGTTTTATTTTTGTTTGATATTTTGAGACAAGGTTTTTTCTCCATATGGTCTTAGCTGTCCTAGAACACAGTATGTAGACCAGGCTGGTCTTGAACTCACAGAGATCCCCCCTGTCTCTGCCTCCCAGGTTCTGGGATTAAAGGCGTGTGCCACCACACTCAGATCAGCTGTGTCAAGTTTAACTTTCTCAGCTATCCAGTGTCCAGTAAGTAAACCTGAAGTGTGTGGAGTGGGGATTTGTGTGTGTGCTGCTGCAATGTTTAAATGCAAAGCATGATGTTCCTGTAGGCATGGCGTTCATTTTCCGTGGGCATCCTATTTATAGCTTCTTTCACAGAGCTCAGTGTTTTGACTATAGCCTTATTGCTATTCTCTCTGTCTCTCTCTGTCTCTCTGTCTCTCTCTCTGTCTCTGTCTCTCTCTGTCTCTCTCTGTCTCTCTCTGTCTCTCTCTGTCTCTCTCTCTCTCTCTCTCTCTCTCCCCTCTTCACCCCTCTCCCTTTATGCCTCCCAAAGTCTTCCTACATATGCATTTTATTTAAAAAGCCCGAACTCAACCAACAATAGAATAATGCCAGATTTTTACTCGGTATTGTTGACTCATGGAAGAATAAAACAGAAAAAAAAATTAAAAACCACCAGAAAACTTGGGGAGAGAAGCCTTTTTAAGTGGTACAAACATTATCTTATTACATTTAGAAAACAATAATTCTAGTGTTTCTAGAAAGACTCGGCATCTCTAAAAATAGTTGCATGGACTTGATAAAGAGATAAATTTTCTGCTTTCAGAATGTATGAGTTGTTGTAAGGCCAATTTTGAACACAAAGAACTCAATAAAACATTCTTTACTGTTAAAATAATTCTCCCAAAGCCTATATTAAGGCCTTACAGATTTGAGGGAAGTTATAGCCTCTGAAACTGTGCCAAAGTTACACACATTTTTGTGAGTGATGCGTTGCTGTGAACCCCTTTTGGATGCAAATACTAAACTTTGGGTGTCAGAATACTTAATTTATTGGACATCAGCACCTCCTGTTTGTTTGTCTTCCTAAGCTTTAGGACCAAGACCTATTTGTGATGATCTTACTCTATTCTTTGAAGCTCAACGCTTGTAAACAGAAGGGATTATTATGGTGAATATTTGGCTTTGAGTTAATTGAATGTTTAATTTTCAGTAGTGTAGAACTTGGCTGGATATCATTATGATTATAATATGTGAAGCCTCCAAAAACACATGGATTCTCAAATAATGGCATCCTTTTTTCCTCTGATTTTTTTCTCAAATGGTATTTTTGTTATTTCCATTACTGTCTATTTCAAACAAATTTTATACAGTTTTATAATTCTTTTACCACATGGTCATTGCCTACCAGCTTCTTGTGTGCCTTGGCAAACAGCCACAAGCTCCTCTGAAGAATGACTTCCCGGAGGAGTAGTCAGGAATCTTCCTTTATCCATTTTCCTACCTGAGTTCAACTTTTTGTTTGTTTTTTGTTTTGTTTTGTTTTTGAGACAGGGCTTCTCTATGTAGCCCTGGCTATTTTGGAACTCTCTCCGTAGACCAGGTTGGTCGAATTTACAAAGATCCACCTGCCTCTGCCTCCTGAACGTTGGGATTAAATGTGTGCACCACACTACCTAGAAAGTTCAACTTCTTAAAGTAGTGTTAGATTAGACATTCCTCTCTTGGAGCTCCTTCTGTCTTCCGTCTTCCCAGCTCTTCTGTTTTGTTAGTATAGTTTATTTTAGCCCAGGCTGAGTAATTTATGCTGTTAGTGTTATTAGAGGTTCTTGTCAACAATGAGAGTGTAAAACTCGTGTGGACAATCCCTAGTGCTCTGGCTTTGACATCTATGGAGTCCTGTTGTGTTTGAATTATGAGTAGACTCCTTTCCTTTTTAAAAATTTTTGTATGTCTGTCTGTACAAAAAATTCTTAGAGAAGAAAATGTGTTGTCTTTGTAAGCCTCATCACTCCTATTGAAAACGTGTGTGGATTTCTGTTTTGGAAAAAGAACATTTTACTTAGCATTAATTGAGATGTGGGCCAAGCATTGATACAGAGGAGGGAATTCAGAAGAACAGATGTTTTGAGATAAAGACAAAGAGATAGCAAGAAGTGGGTATTTTCTTGAGATATCAGTAGCCAAAGAGGTAGGGATGAGGGCCAGAATCTGTAGCCTGAGGACATTCAACCCCCCAAGTCCTAGATTCTTTTCCCGTTTCTAGCCATTTGCTCACAGGTAGTCAGGAGTAGGGTGCTTCATCACAGGTAAGTGATGCTAGGAACCTGGGAGGAAGCTGGCTCAGAAGATGAGAAGAAACATGTGAAGGGTACTACCCCCTTGTGATTTTTCCCCTTTACTGTTTAGGGCCTCTTGCAAGCCTCTTTGTGTATAAATGACATCTCTACAGGAATTCTAACATGCTTGCTATTTCTGTCATTTGATCAGTTGGTTAAGTTTCTTTATCTTAGATTAGGTTACTTTTTTCAGCCAAAGTAGCGATGGCCTAAATATTTGCTTTATGAACCCATTTCAGATTCATAAAGCATTAGTCTACTATAGTTCAGAGTGGAAGTAAGAGAACTTTTTTTTTCTGTGGTTTGGAGCCTGTCCTGCAACTTGCTCTTGTAGACCAGGCTGGCCTCGAACTCACAGAGATCTGCCTGCCTCTGCCTCCCAAGTGCTTGGATTAAAGGTGTGCGCCACCACCACCTGGCACAGTAAGAGAACTTTTGATGAGCATATAAATATCTTGCAATAGGGAACAATCTGTAAGGAGTGAAATATACTTGTAATGTATGATGACTTTATATTCACGTATGGAAATACTTGTGTATATATACACATGAATGTACTATTTATCCACACATGTACATGTATATTATATACACACATAAGCACAGTGTATATTATGCTATTTAAATGGAACCTGAGTATTCATTATAGCTCTTATTATTTGTGGAAATAAAACGTAACACTCAGAATATTTACATATTGTAATGGGAGACCTTAAATAACAATCTTACTGTTGTTAATAAACTGAATTAAGGTACCAGCTTAATGGAAATGAAATGTGTATTTGCCACTGATATGTCTGGCTGCCAATGGAAACATTATACAATTACAGAAAATTTTCACGTTACTTAGAAATTGCGAACAGCAGCAAAGACTCAACTTTCGTCCTAGTCCTTGGAGTTCCTTCCACAGACATTCTGCTGTGAGGAAGACGCAGCAGGGCGAACAGCCTGAAGGGTGCGTGAGGCTTAGTCCACTCCATCCAGACTGGCCTCTATGGGGAGCCCGGTGGAAGGGCCTGGAGGGATCTCCGTGGCTGCTGGTGGGGGTTGCTTGCCTGGCTCACAGCCAGGCACCACAGCAGGGACTCCCTCACACTCTGGAGATGGTGGAGCAGTGCCTGTTGTCTTCACTACATCTAGGGAGCCCTGACCTGGGGTCTGATCAGAAGCTTTTGCCTCTGGCTTCTGGAGCTTCTGGTCCAGGAGATTCCCAGCAGGGAACCCCTGGCTTTGGAGCTCTGCCCCTGCAGGGGTACAGCTGGCTGTAGAGACAGGTGCAGCCTCACAGACCACATTGGCTCCAGCCTGAGAGCCCACAGGAGGTTCAGGACTCCCCGAAGCAGCAGGAGGATTCGGAAGGGCTAGTTCGGGCTCCTGGGGGGTGATGTCACTTCCATCCTGAGGACCCATCTCTGCTGGTTGTCTTTCCTCTGGTTGGTCCAGGGTGGACTCTGGATGATGAAGAATGGTAAAGGCTGTGCTCAGGTTTTTAATGGCGTTTTGAACACTGTTGGCTTCCTCTGCATCTATCTCTTTGTCTTCAGAGACATTTGACTCTGGCTCTTCGTCAGAGGTGTGCTGACCCTGCTCTTCCTTTTCAGACATTTTTGCTTCTCTGATTTTTTTGTAGAGCTCCTTTCTTTCTTCTTGTAAAGCACGACACAGGTTCTCCAGCCTCTGGATTTTCATCACGAAACACTCGTATTCCTTGGCTCTCAGGGCTTTCTGTGACATAAACACACACATACACACACAAAATGGCATGAGCAGTGAATTCCCTAGAATGCTCTCCAGACATAAAACTATTCGTCCCAGAATTTGTCTACTAGGTTTGAACAGACATTTATGGAAATCACTTTGTTTTTCTGGTTTTTTTTTTTTTTTGCACTGATTGTTAGACTAATAGAATTTTAATCACCATTGCCTGTTCTTTGAAAAAGGAACATGGCAAACCTTCTTTCTGCTTCAGTGAAAAGTCTGTCAAATCTTAACCTACATGAATCTTCTGCTTCTAAGAACTGGAGGGTAGAAGCAAGCGTTTGCACGAAATGAATGAGACGGAGGGACTTCACCCTCAGGACTCTTGTATGTGTTCTAGGGAATATGCCTTCTTCATAGACAGACTGCTATATGCTAACTGCAGCGGCCATTTGACTCGTGTTGATGAATCATGAACACGTGTCTTGGGAATGAGTTGCAACTTGGAATGAATAGTTGAAGTGTTAATTATAACCACAGACACTCACCACATGCTTATTCATGATGTTGGCTGCTTCAGCTGTTCAGTTCTTCTTTTCTCTGGTAACAGTGGCGTGTGTGTGAGCATGGGTGTGATTCTAATCGTCTTACTACTTACTACCACCCCGGTTACCTTTTTTACTTGTTAACACGAAGGGTCTTCCCATGTAAGCCCTGTCATTCATGTCAGAGCTTATATATCTTTGCTTTTAGAGTTGAAAAAACACCGCAGGGTCCAGCGTAATATCAGCAATCTAATACCTGTTGGAGGAGTTTTTAAAAAGCTTTCTTCATATCTGTCTATAAAATAATCTACATATGGGATATCTGGGTTGGTGTCTTCTCTCAGTCTGGTCACACCAATCTATTTCATTGTACTTGCTGGGTGCTAAACGGTAGAAATTCAAGGTCAAGTAAAACCTTCATCAAAACCTTTACAGTCCAGCAGGCCTGGTGCCAGAGCTTTCTACTCAATAATCCTGTGACTAAGGTTGACAAAGGTCTTTGACTCTTCCTTAGATTTCTAAATGACCCTTAATCTTATTTTCACTATATTTTAATGTGTCACATCTCCCTTGGAATTCAGACTGTATTCAAACATAATCATTTGCATTAGCAGGTTACATTGACTGTTTCAATAGGATTGGGGGAATGGAGATAGAAGCTAAGAAAAGAATTGCCTTACCTCTTCAATCATGTCCAGCAGAGCTTTGTTACAGTTCTCAAATCGGGCTTTCCACGTGGCTGTATCCTTCTCCAGCTTCTTCATTTTTTTAGTTGTCTACAGAAATTAGAGTGTTTTAGTGTTAATCCTGAGGAGCTAATGTCTCGAGGAAGCAATTAGTTCCACTTGTGACACCAAGGGCAGTCTTTTTGCTACCAGCTGGCGAAGCAAACAAATGTTCAATGTCAACAATGAAGATTGTGGAAGAGGAGTGACTTATTTCTGAGTCCTCGAGATCAGTAATGAATAAACTTATCTGCACGGGAGCCAATTCAGGAGGAAGGAAACTACTTAGGAACACATTGTTGTTGTTGACTTCTCTTTCATTTAAAATTAAAAAAAAATTTCCTTCGTGAGACCCATGAATAAGCTTGCAATTTGAATCAGTGACTTTATTGAGTAGAAGCTATCACGGTGAGAAAGCTGGGGTTGCTTTTAGGTATTAAATTGTAGATAATTTGCATATTCACAAAAAGCTGCTTTTCATCTTCTCTTTATTTATGCCTATAGGGTAAATTTAGGTAAGCTCACAGAACGATTATTACACATTTATTTCATCTTTGAAACAGTCCTATGAGAAAGGCTCCATTTTCCTCCCTATTTAATAAATGGGGAAACTGAGGCTCAGGGACATGTATTAATATCTAAGTGAGTTAGCAAAAGAAATCCCTCATTTTCTGCAACAAATGAAGTCACTGTGTATGAATGTGGGTGATATAGAAGTGATCAAATCTTTTTTTTGAGTATAAGATTCTTTTTTTGAGTATAAGATTCTTTTTTTGAGTATAAGATTACTGGATATTATTTATTGTAGAATCTCCTCTCTGCTTGTATAAATTGAAGGGTGATGGTCAGTATCATTCCCTTTCACGAGCTATACCTGGGTGCTTGCTTTTTTTTAATTTTTACTTCAGTTATTTTTGAGACCAGATTTCATTCTGTAGTCCTGGCTGGCCTAAGCTTGTTCTGTAGACCAGGCTAACCTGGAACACACCGAGGTCTGCCTGCCTCTGCCTCTTGGGCAAGTGCTAGGATTAAAGGTGTGTGCATCCATGTCTGACTATATGCTTCCTTCTTGAGCAAGTTGTCTTAGGCACCCACTGAGGCCAGAGGCTGAGCCCAGACTATCAGCTCTTGCTCTAAGAAAAGGTAGATGGGTCTTGAGTGGATTTTTTTGTTTGGATCATATGTCAGCCAGATTAGGCATTTGTAAATTTAAGAGGGTAACTTTAATAATTTGATAAAAGATATAGGGCCATATTGAGAGTTACACAAACATGCATACCAGGGTCTTTGTTGTTTATTATCTGGGAATTATTGGATTAACTAATGTCCATAAATGAATTTCAGATTAAGAAAACTTGATTTAATATTCTGCTCTCAAAATAGTCAATCTTGAAATAAAATTTTAATCTTACCACTCTAGAATTAAAAAAAAATAACTAATGGATAGATCTACTTAGAACCAAGAAAACTAGCAACAAATATTAGTGTAAAGGCTACATTTTTTTCACTAAAATAGATTTTGAAAGATACTTCTTGCACTTATAATTAATGCCAGTGCCTGTTCAGAAACACAATGTGTGTGTGTGTGTGTGTCTCGTGTGAGCATGTGTGCGTGCACAAGGCTTTATTTGTATAAGTCAGAGGACAACTTTTAGGGATCAGTTAGTTATCGTCATCCACCTTGTTTTGAGTCAGGGTCTCTCTTGGTCTGCTGCTGTGCCTCCCTGTGCTAGGCCAGCTGGCCCATGAGCTTCCAGACTATTTTTCTGTTTCTGCTTCCCATGTTGCTGGAGGAGTCGTAGGATCACAGGTGTATCACCACCTCACCCAGCTTTGAACATGGTTCCAGGGATCTAAACTCGTCATCAGACTTGTACAGCATGTGTGTTCACCCTCTGTCGTCAGAGACAGGATGCTGACGCTGACTTCCTGTTGCAAAGATACTGTTCTAAATAGAATGTTAATGTCACGTCTGTTGGTAATATTTGTACCTTATATTTATAAAAGGTTTGCAAAAACTTTTAATAGATTGATTTAGTTGGACTTCACAGCTTTGTGAGTTATGCAGAAAAAAATAACATCTCAGTTTCTAGATAAGAAAAATAAAAGTTAAGAGAGGTAAGTAAATAGCCTAACAGTACTTAGAGAATAGTTACAAATTCAGTATTTGAACTTACTCTTCCATCTTCTTATTCATATTTTGATTCATCAGTTATATTACAATTATGGGAAGGAATCTATCAACACTAGTGTTGTATTTTTAGGTACTTAAACATTTGTTTTTAACCATTAAAAGGTGAGATTTTTAAACTTAATGCTAATTATGTCCTTTTTAAAGCTAGCTATCAAGATGAATAAATATTGCTCATTCCAGAAAAAAAAAAACGAATCCTAGCATTTTGAGACTGTTGATTAGATTGATTTACTGGAAAAATTTTTAAAGACAAAAAAAAAAAAAACCCACCCACTGAAAGTCTCTTTTCTGCTTATAAAAATTTCATTGCATCGTGAAATGCATTAAAATACCTTAGCCAAAGAAAAATGAATGCAAAGAATTGCCTGTCAAAACAAAAAAAATGTCAATCTTTGTGGATACGCAGTACTCACTTTATCCATTTCCTGCTTGAAAGTGGCAAACACTTCGTTGCTTTTTGACAGTGTACTCTGGAACTCCTCAAACCTTCCTGAGTAGAGAGTGAGCTATAAACAGAGGAAAGAGTACATCTATTTTAGGGCTGCTTTCAGAATGCTTCCAGGGGGGAAAAACATGTCATTGTTCATTATTTGAGAAGAAAAATGATTTAAAGGCATTCTCAATACAGGGTTAGTCATATGTTCACTTACTATGTTTACTACAAGGTCAGTGTAGCTTGGTAAGCATGACTGAAAATTTTCATTTAAAAATTGTGTGTGTGTGTGTGTGTGTGTGTGTGTGTGTGTCTGTTGTCTCTCTGTCTGTAGGTGTCTTCTATAGCTCTCCACCTTACCATTTGTAAGAAGGTCTCTCAGTGAGTCTAGAGCTTGCCATTTCAACTGCACTGGCCGGCCAGAAAGGCCCAGGAATCTTTCTGTCCCTTCTACCCATCAGTGCTGCAGTTATAGGCATGTGTCACCAGGCTTTTACATGAGTACTTGAGGTTCAAACTCAGGTTCTTATTCTTTTGCAGCAAGTGCTCTACTCACTCAGCCATCTTTCCAAACTCACCGCCGTTCCCCCCCCCCTCCAGTTTTCCCCTTATCCCCCTCCACAACTTTTTTCTTCCAATTTCTTGGGCTCTATCTTTTGAAGAATCTATTGAATCCTCTTATTGTTGTCTACAATGTTTTTAAAGAATAAAATAACATATATCATTACAGTTTTAATTACCTCTTAATTTTTACAGACATCTATTGATCACTGAACATACATAAGTACCGCATACATAAAGATATTTATTTAGCACATGGGTCTTGTTTTTGAGGTACTTGCACTCCTAATGGGAAAACAAACTCAATGACAACTTGACTATGAGATGTTCCAATACAAATTACCAAGTCAGAGCTTTATTTGCCTTGGATTTTCCATGTGATCAGCTTTTATACCTAAGCTAATAAATAGCTGTAATCTTAAGCTATCCTGACCCAAGAATGAATATGATAATCATTTGCTGAAAACAGCAAATAGAGATCAAAGTCTATCTTATACATGACTATCTCCCAGAAATATTGAAAGGGGCCTTTGGATATTACTTGACAGTGTTTGTTTGTTTGTTATCTGGGTCAGTTGGGGTCATCGGGATCAGCTGGAGTCAATGACCCAATCCCTTAGAAGACTGTTAATAATTTCTGTAAAATTCCTTTCCATTCCTCTCCCATGTGATGTTTTCTGTGCTGTTCAATGATTATCCAGCAAAGCCCTTCATTGGGTACAGACAAAGGGACAGGAAGAGACTCACAAGACAGTTTTCAGGCAGGCAGCAGATTCAGGCTCATACAACAGGTAAATCAGGATGACAGAAGGCACAGGAAGAGTGAAGTAGAGAATTCAAACCTGAGCTCACGGGGCTGAAATGCTAGCTCAGAGGTTAAACACTTAGGGTTACAACTGAAATGTCAGATCTGGACTCACTCTTGATTAGACAATAACAAGGGTCAGTGCTTTGATTTCTTTCCTTCATGTGACACCAATGCAGATTTATTATTGACTGAATTTATTACTGTGTTCAAGTCGATGCACCGACAATAGTAAAACAAATATTTTAAATATATGTATTTAGTATGTGGTGAGTGTGTGTGTGTGTGCACACGAGCATGCATGTGTGCCACAGCATGCATGTGGAGGAGTTGTTTTTCTCCAGGCACCTTGCGGGGTTGTGCTATGGAGCAGACTCAGGTTGTCACATTTTTGCCAAGAATTGGGTATTTCTTCATCATCTTTAGTTTTTACTAGATTATTCCAATTGGCCATTTTTGTTTTGCTTTGTTTAAAAAGTAAATTGTGTAAAAATACACACAAAATTAATCACCCTAACCACTTGAAGTATGCAGATCAATATTGTTATGCTCGAATTGTTGTACAGCCATCTCCACAATGTTTTCATGTTGCAAAATAGAAACAATGCCACATTAAACAATTCCACAGACATCAAACAACTTCTCATATACTCCTTTAAGTGGTCATGTTTTAATATTCTCCTTTCCTTTCTATTGGACCTCTTTATCACAGACAGCACCATTTATGTAGCTTATCAACTGCTTAGGTAACCAGAACCAGTGTTATTTTATTCTAACTAAAATTTTGTACTTCTTATTTCCTTGGTAGATATTTATACCATAGAGTTGGCCTTCTATTATCATGTTGACACAATGTGTGTTTCATTTGACAGGAGCTATTTCCAATTTCACTGTGGGGTTTCAGAGAAATGTGGAAAGGAAATCGAGAAGTCATGCCAGGAACACGCCAGGGACAGAAATATAAACAAGTACTTCATGGTTAAAAGTTACAAAAATTGCTGCAAAATATCACCTTAAAATGGACCAAAAGGCTCACTTTTATTTTTTTTATTCACTTTTTTGTTTTTGTATTCAGTTATTTGTGTTTGGGGGGTTCATGAATGCCACGTGGATCAGTGGAGCATAGAGTATAACTTTCCAGGGTTGAGAGTCAGCTCTCTCTACATATGGGATCTGGGGAATCACCAAGCTTGGCAGTCAGTGCCTGTACGCACTGAATGATATCGAGCTGGTCCTCATGCATTGCTTTACCTGAACACCAAGTTCTAGTTAGAGGAGGAAATGAATAGGACTATGCCTAAAAGTTGTGTTAGTAAGACTATGAGATGATGGAGGAAGGTCATTGGTTAATAAAGAAACTGCCTTGGCCCATTTGATAGGCTAGCCCTTAGGTGGGTGGAGTAGACAGAACAGAATGCTGGGTAGAAGGAAGTGAGGTTAGACGCCTCAGACAGACGCAATGAAGCTCCAGCTCAAGGTGGACATACACTAGAATCTTCCTGGTAAGACACCACCTCGTGGTGCTACACAGATTACTAAATATGGGTTAAGCAAGATAGGAGAGTTAGCCAAGAAGAGGCTAGATACAATGGGCCAGGCAGTGTTTAAATGAATACAGTTTTTTTTGTGTGTTGTTATTTCGGGGCATAAGCTAGCCAGGCGGCCGTGAGCTGGGCAGCAGGAATGCAGCCCGCTGCTCCTTCTAAAATGAGACTTGACATGAAAACAAGTCCTGTCCCCAGAGCTGTTGCAGAGGGCTTTCCCCTTGTCTCAAGCTAAGGAGAGGCTATCTCAGTCTAGAGACTATGATTATACCTTTTCCCTGATCTTTCCCTTTGGGTGCTAGCTGTTTGTGTCTGTGCTGTCAGATACTGCCGGCATTCCACATTTGCTACTCTCTTCATCCTTACTGATCTGACGACACCCCATTAGTCATGACCTGTTGTATCTAACTGATCATCTATGACAGCTGCTCTTGCCTCGGTTTATACAATTGAGAGCCAGACACCACTCTCCTAAGTGAGAAACACATTCCCTGCTCACCAGTGCTGCCTCGTGATTGAAAGTGACTTCCAATCTAGGAAAACAAGTAAACTGTCCTTTGGTATTTTTTCTCGCTCAGCTCTTAAAAGTGGGCCTCAAGCCCTTGACTTCCTGCTGTTCCTACTCCTTTAAGGACCATTAGAAACAAGGGAAGCCTGTAATAGAATTCGGTTATGTAAGTTGGCCAGGTCGCACGGCACTTTTGTGGAAAGAGCCAGTACCCTGATCTTAATACCTGGACTCATTCAGGATCAGCAGGTGGGTGGGGGATCAGGAATGCCTGCCTGGTAAATACTTCTCAAGTTTGAATGGATAGAGCTGAGAAATTGTGCTGTATCTCTATGTTTTCATTTCCCACACCATTAAACTCCCAGATCCTTGGTTCTATTGAAATGGGTCAGTTAGTAAAATGCTTGCTATGCTAGCATGGGAATCTGACTTCAAATCCCCAGCACCCACCTTAAAGAAGCCAGGCACAGCAGTGTGATCAAAGCACTAAAGAAATGGAAATAGGCAGCCATGGGTAGGGCTCGCTGGCCAGCTAGTCTGACCAAATGGCGTAACTCCAGATTCATTTCAAGACAAGTCTCAAAACATAAGGTGGACGGTGACTGAGGAAGATACATGATGCTGACTTTTGGCCTCCACATACACATGTGCAGATGTGTACAATGACACAAGGACATGGACATGACACATATCTACACATAGACACAGTGTTGGCAGCCACATACACACACCCTGGACTCTGTTGGCAGCTGAATAAGTCTCTCTGTAGTCTAGAAATTAATATTAATCTACTCATTCAAGTTAATTATTGGTCTTTAGCGAAGTGATTTCTTGTTGTAGACAATGTGAGCAATGCCTTGCATAAAGTACTGCCCAATGTTTCTCTCAAGCTCAGTGTTTAGTGAGCAGAGATGGACCAGAGGCTCCGGCTTGACTCTCTGGGTTTTCTCTATCTCACACAGTAGAGTCACACCTTTTTTTACCACTGTCCACGGGTTAGAGGCCCACCACTGTTTGCCACTCTCAACACCATGATTTGATGAGTTCTACAACTGACTCAAAGGTAGCCCTGAGCTTGTAACTCTGAACCCTGTGGTTCTATGAAAATCCAGAAACATTATCTTTCAAACCTCAATTAGTTTGAAAACTTTTCTTGAATGTTTTCAAAGGATGTATTTTATAGGGGACAATAGTTTCCCATCATATTCTCTGTACACATCTCATAAATATGCTTTAGGAAGGCTATCCCGGGCAAAGTCACCTGTATGTTTGCTGCAATTTGTTATTTTAAGTTTATTCTTGATGTATTTTACAGTAAATGGCATTTGTTGAATTTGCTCATTTATGCAGTAAGTATGCACCTTTTGTTTGTTTATTTACTTATTTACAAATAGTAGAATTTTAAAGTCAGTGCATAAACATTTACAGTCTTAATGCCAAGATAAAGTTCTAACTTCTGATGCCCTCACCTTCCATCCATTTTCTCTGTGAACTCCCCATCCCTTTAGGACTTGGGCATTTCTCCCAACAGAGTCCCTCTGTGGACTGTGACAGAGAATATTTTCCAGGAGGGCCAGAGCCCCATGCCAGTAGGGAAGAGGGATTGCCCTGGCTTCTGCACAGAGCCAGTTGTCCCAGGAGGTTATAGTTTTGAGCCCAAAGTGGGAATTCTAGTAATCTGACAAAAGGGCCAATGACACCTGAAGCCAAATCAGAAGGATTCCTGATTTCCCACCCCTCCTAGCCATTCACCATTGACAAGGTCAGTCTCTGATGACACAGAAACTTGGCCTCCATTTTTCTCATTTTCTTGGTGTTATAGACAGTATCCCAATGTGATGACTGTTTAGGATAGACAGTTATAAATGATGCTTCTGAACAGGTTTACATTTCTTCTCACCTTAGCTGTGCAGTGGATCAGGTGACAGAAAAGAAATAGGAGAGAGAAGTGGGAAGCTGGACATTAGCTTGCTGGGGCTGACCTCTTCAGTGACATCATTTGTCTGCAGACCTCTGGCCTATGTAATGTTGGCCGCATCATTTCTGTTGCGTAGACATAATACTCTACTTTCTTAAATATAATAAATGTGAGGTTGTTCGTGTCTCATCCCCACTCCCCGTGCCCTGCCACCTGTAAGCTTTGCACAGGGATCTTGGGTCCCAGCCCCTTGGTACCAGAAGGAGAACTACCCCAACCCTCCTTATGTTGGTCTCCTCACTTCACCTGAGCCTGCAGCACTGTCTCTTGTTCCTTCAGCACTTTGGCCTGAAGTTTCCACTCTGCTGCCTGGTTCAGCAACTAGGAGAAAAGAGAATGCATGGGAAGAAAGTCTAATTGTTTCAAATTGCCATTTGTTTACCATATATGTATAAAACTTTCTTCTTACGCTTTGTCCCTTAAGTATTTTTTTTTGAGGAGAGAGACTTTTGCAAATATAAGTTAACAAAGTTAAAGCTAAGAAAACAATTAGTTTAATATGTTTGATTTCCCAAGGAAACTAGTGTCTTTAACAAAAAAAAAAAAATTAAGGATCCAAATCAAGTATCAATCACTCAAAATGTAACCTCTCTCCAGTCTCATTGGTGAAAAGATTCCCTAGAAATTGCAGGAGCTTCCCAAGCAATCCTCTCCCACCACCACCATCAACCTTAGTTTGAGCATCTCCAGACTCTCCCACCTGGGCCTGACTGCATGCAACTGGTCCATGAAATTAGCACTTAGTTATTCTCCAACACAACCACATCACACGTGATGCCTTAAGAAATACACATTCTTTTTTTTTTTTTTATCCATGGTTCTTGACATAGTCCTTCATGTCAAGATTCTCCTCAGGGGATCACTAACGGGTAGACCCCCCTTGGAGAATACAATCTAGGATGTATAGGGCATGGTTGAAATCTGTGCTTTTCCATTACCCAAGACAGTTTGGCTATCAGTGACCCATGCAGCACATTTGATAAACAGAGAAGTTGAATGGGTTATTCTGAACCTAAGAGTCCCCTAAAGAGTCCCCATCTCTCTCCCACGAGGAAGCCTTTCATATATAGCCACTGTGGTTAGACATGGTGGAACTGGGAGCAGATGGGTAAGCATGTTGTTTTGAATTAAGGTAATGTTTGTTTATCTGTTTTGATGCACAGCTTTAGTCTTTGTTTAGGTTTGGATCTTCTGGTCAGAGCTCAGAAAAGGTTTTCATTTTTTTTAAGTCATGTCTAGAGTATGCCATGAGAATGCTAGTTGTTGATTTCCAGATAATTGTGCCATAACCTAGAGCTACTAGTCAAGGATACACTATTGGTCATAGGAGAAGCCCAAGACACTGTTGGTTACAAGACCTGTAGGCCCCTCTGGACATCTGAGGATGTGGTTGAGGAGTGCTGGTGCCCACTCTTGGAGCCAACAGTGCCAGTCTGTTGGCTATCTCTGATTATTCTGTTTGCATGGAGAAACCTCCAGTTTGGGACTGATCTCTCAGCAGAACTTCCCTGCCATCTCCATCTCTTCTTTCTAGCTGCCACCTTCCTAATCCAGGCCATCATCACACCTCATATGGACTGTGCTGGGAACCCCTGCCTTCTTTCTTTCTAGTCCACTTTTCATTCAGGAGACACATGAACCTGTACACTTGGGAGCCGATGATGTCACTTCCTTTTTTAGAACCGCTCAGTCATTTCCCATTATATTTGGAATAAGATCCAACCGCTTCCCCAAACCCTACAAAGCTACACAGTTGTACCCTGATTACCCCCACATCTTGAATATTTCTCCACTTGCTCCACCTTCTCTGGCCCTCCCCTGAGTGTAGGGGATGCCGTGGTAGGTCTAACATCAAACCTTGTTGGTGACAAGACTCCCATGAGCCAGTTCCTCAGAAGACATGGCTCATACACCCTCCCCGCCTGTCCTGATCACTCAGTCTAAGGAAGGCCCCCTTCAGCCCCACCTCAGGTCTTCCTTATTTGCCTAATAACTTACTATTATCTAAATACCCTTCCTGTTTTGCTTGTTACCGCTTGTCTCTTCCCACTCAGCCTCTAATCTGCCCGGTAGGAGATGGCCCTCCTCTGTCTTCTTCCCAGCTATCATCTAGCGCCTCAGATGCTCTCAGCAGATAATAAGCACTTGAGAAACACTTGTTGAGGATGCTGAATGACTGTTCTGTGTGAATAATGGGATAGGCCCAGTGTCTCCTACTGGGCTAGCCCATTGACTTCCCCACAGATGCCTGGGCTTTTAAGTGAGTGTAGATCTGCCATCGTCAGACAGCTTTCCTAGAGAGCCCCTGACAATGAGATGAATTGCATATGAACGCCGACTAAAAGGATAAATACATATTCCTTTTCCCGTTTGTGCCGCTCCTCTGCTTCCTGCATCATTTCTTGGGCCTGTTCAAGTTTCGCATCCACCAGCTTCTGCTGCAGTTCTCTGTGTTTAAATATTTTGTCCAGATGCTAAGGGAAAAGAACACATAAAAGCCAGGCTTATGAGCAATGCTTAGAAAAGCAAAGATGGAAAATAAACTCACATGAATACAAATTTCCTAGTCTTTATCATTCTAAGGAATAAACACTCTGGCCTCACTAAGGGCTTTATATTAAATTGGTGGGAGCTCCCCCCCTTCTTTGCATTGTTCAGAGGAAGCTTCAAAAGGTGGAGGTGACAGACGTCACAGGCATTAATGCCTAAAGGTAACAACATGATTTTTCTCAGTTTGATAACCAGTTGATATGATGCTATTTATTGTGCTAGTCCTCCCAGACAGTGCTCCACTATTCTCTGGCTTGGTAATATGGCCCTTTCCTTTTCGTGACTATACAGCCTTTTTTTTTTAACCATAAAATGAACATAATTTATCATGGTGAATTCTCTGTGTATTTGTCTCAAGGGATGTAAGAAAGCCTTGGAGTACCATCATGTAGTCCTTAGATGTGTGCGGCTGAGGCCCAGACACCTTAATGCTTTGCTTACTTTGTTTGAGGCTAATGTAGTTTGGGTCTGAATGTCCCCCCAAAGACCCAAATAGTAAATGCTTGACACTTTTTTTTTTTTTTTGATTTTCGAGACAGAGTTTCTCCGTAGCTTTTTGGTTCCTGTCCTGGAACTAGCTCTTGTAGACCAGGCTGGCCTCGAACTCACAGAGATCCGCCTGCCTCTGCCTCCCGAGTGCTGGGATTAAAGGCGTGCACCACCACCGCCCAGCTGCTTGACACTTTGGGATGTGGTAAAAATTCAAGAGGAGGGGCTTGCTAGGAGACCCTCTTGTCTTAGGCAGTTAGTGCCCTCTCTTCCTAGTTGCTATGAGGTGAACAGCTTGGCTCTACCCCCACTTCCCTCACCATGGTGATGCGCTGCCTTGCCATAGGCCCCAAGGTGACAGGGCTCCTTGCTTCTGGACCGAAACCTTTCAGTCTGTGAGCCAGAGCAAACTCTCTTCCAGTGAGCCGAGTGTCTCAAACATTTCTTACCATAAAGGAAAGCTGAGAAACCCGGAGAGATGACATGACCTGGGCTTATTAATTAACCAATAAGCAGTCAGTCTCTGTCCTCCACATCTTGACCTCTAGACTGTTTGAAGGCTGTCTTGACTGTTAGGATGCCCCCATCAGAAAGGGGACATATGAAATATTGGATTGGGCTTTACATATAACCAGTGCTGGGGATGTACAACTAGTATTCCAGGCCATTTCTAGCTGACCTTTCTCAGGAGAATAGACATTTTGCCTTTGGTTCTTCCTTTCTCCTTTACACCTCTATCCTGGATGGAATCAAATCTTGTGACAAGAGAAGATAGCTAAACATTATGGCTTGCTGTGAGGGGTTCCCTAACTGCTGTGATCATGCGGTCCTGACTCAAATATTATTTTCTGGATAAAATCCTAGCATATTACCAACCCAGCTGCTTGTTGTCTCAATGTAAAATACTGAAAATGAACATCTTTGTGACCGTAAGTGATCTAGTTTCCAGGCTGCTGAATTCATACATAAAATGTGGAAATGATAGTGTGGTAGCTAATTTTGATAATTTGATGGGATCCCGACTCACTGGGAAAGAAAAGCCTCCCCCTTCGAGGGACTGTCTCTATTTACTTAACTTCTGGGCATGCCTGTGAGGAACTGTCTACATTTGGTTAACTTCTGGGTTTGCCTATGAGGGACTGTCTACGTTTGGTTAACTTCTGGGTTTGCCTATGAGGGACTGTCTACATTTGGTTAATTTCTGGGTACACCTGTGAGGTACTATCTAGCTTGGTTAGCTTAATTGAGGTGGGAAGACCCACTTTAACTGTGGATGGTGCCATTTCATGGCCTGGAGTCCTGGGCTGATCTGAGCATGGGAAACCATTGTTCTATATTTTCTATTTGTGGACCCAGTGGAACCAGCTGGCTACCTGCTCTGGTCACCATTCCTTCCCTTCCTACTCCCATGTTTTCTATGCCACGGTGGAATAATCTTCCAAAACTGTAAGCCAGGATTTACCTTGCCTTCCTTCTACTGCTTTTTGTTAGATATTTGGTCACACAATAAAAGTTACGTAAAGTAACTTCTATAGATAGTGTTTCCTGTTTGATAGCAAAATTGAGACAAATGTCATATTGTGTACAAAGTATATTGCCTAATACATTGCTTAACATGAATTAAACACTAAATAAATGATACTATAATTATTACATTATTAATGTTAGTATCAGCTTGTTAATTGATATGGCATGGTGATCCTAACGAAGACAGTAGAATTATCTTTTGTCTACATGGAAAGGATTTTTAAAGGGCCAAAGTACTGTGCAGGATAAGTGTGCCCACGGCCTATCACTTTAGGTTTACTGCTTTAATTTTGAAGTGAGTTCAGCCAAGTTTTTTGCAGGATTGCCTGCTTTTATTTTGGTTAGTAAAAGAAACCCAACCTTAACTATTAATTAATCAAGAGGGCTGACTATGAATTGTCTCTTAGCCAAGGCCCTCCCTCTCACAACCCAGACCTGGGCCTGTGCACAGTTCTGTGAGCTGTGTGATGTGATGTGGTTCTCACCTCCTCCCTGAGCTCATACTGGTCAATGATGCTTTTCAGCTTCTCTGCGAGCTCCGTGTTCTCCTGGCAGAGCTTCATATTTCGCTCACTCTGTTGCTCGATCTGAGTCTGGATATCTGTCAGGGTAGTCTGAAAATGACTCGTGATCTCCTTCCTCTTCTCTTCCTCCTCTCGTGCCCGTTGGAGGGTTTCCTCCTGTGGATGAATAGGACAGTTGTGCGGGTTTAGAAGCGCCCATGGTTAGAGGCCTCCGGGGTAAGGTCTCAGAGAGAATCAGTGAGCAGAGCAAGTGGGGCGTTTCTCTTTAGTTCTCTGCAGCTAAAGTTGCCCAACCCCTAAATATATGTATGAGGGCACTCCCAGTACAGTCACAGGCAGCCGCTGTGCTCAGTGATGAACAGGCTTCCTTAAAGATGGCAGTCTCCTGCCGAGTGGACGGCCAGCAGTGACTTCTGACAGACAGTCACATAGTCACAAAACTTTGATCTCTTAGTTGTGCCCTGGAAAAAAGACCACTGGGATTTGGCGAGCGATGGTCACAGATCATGAGTTGTTTGACTGCTGTGTTGCTATGAGGCGGAAAGCAAATGGTGTAAAGCCATGGGATACTGACCACATAATTGTACCACCCAGATTATATAAGAATAAGTGATCATAATATAAACTTTTTTTCTTTCTTTTAGCTTTTATTTTTATTTATGTGTATGTCTCTGTATATGTATGTGTCACATACATGCGGGTACCCGGAGAGGCCAGAAGAAGGTGTTGATCCCTGGAACTGAAGTTACAGGTGATTGTGAGTTGTCGCACATGGATGCTGGGGACTGAAGTTGGGCCCTTCGCAAGAGCACCAAGTGTTCTTAATAAGAAAAAGTATTATCAGGAAGCTTTGGTACGCATTAAAAAAATATAAAAGGGAATCTTCCCACATATGATGGATGTTTTATTTCTAAACAGAACTATCATTTTAGATGTCATTTGGGATAACTAAAATACTTGTGGTGTAAATTTTGAATTAGGAGGCAATAAGTTTGAAATCTCTTTAACTCTAAAATGGTAACAATGAAACAGTTTATCAGCCCCCCCCCTCTTACCACTTGTTACCATCAAGAAATTGGAAGTTTGCTTTGTGTTATTTCTGTTCTTTTTTCCTCTTACATCAAAACTCCACATTCATTGCTGACTATTAATAATGTGCCCAGATTCCTCTCTCTATACCAAGAACTGTCTGCATTGTAATTAATTGTTCCTTTCATCCCTTTACAATAGAGGGTTTGCTCTTGCTATATTATCCCCAAGATAGACACGTTTTCACTGCTGACAGATGATACGCACTTTTCGGATTCCTTTCAGTCCTGGTTAATTGTTAATAGGAAAGCTTGCTTCATTGTTGGCAAGTAAAATTACACTGCATTTAGTTGCCTACCAACTTCAAATTATGTAACAGGATTTAAAAAGAGAAAATTATTTTAGCAAAAGTAATTGCACAAGTCTTTACTGGGATAGAACAATGTGATCAAAACAGAAACTGATCTGGAAAATATATGCTCTGGAAGTATTTTCATTTAACACTCATCTCCAACTTTTCTATATAATATTAGCATATTGCTTGACTTGTTGGCTACCAGAATGGTAACTTCCTCATGCTGCAGCTTCTCAGAGATATTATAAAAGACACTTCCTGCAGCTGGGCAGTGGTGGTGCACGCCTTTAATCCCAGCACTCAGGAGGCTAAGGCAGGCAGATATCTGTGAGTTTGAGGCTAGCATGGGTCTACAAGAGCTAGTTCCAGGACAGGCTCCAAAGCTTCAGAGAAACCCTGTCTCAAATAAATAAATAAATAAATAAATAAATAAATAAATAAATAAATAGAAAATAAAAGAAAAACGACACTTCTTAATCTAAAGACTATTTGAAATACTATTTATCTTTGTATACCAATTCTTATTACATATATCACTAAAAATGACTACAACTATCAGTGAAAGAGTAAGTCAGAGCGTTTGACATTCATTGCTTCTGATATATTTAAAAGTCCCAAAATTATGAATTATTGGACTATAGACCATGTACTTAATTTCATTTTTATTTATAACGATTCCATGTGTGAGTGGAAAAAGCCATGTCATGCTCCTGAGAACATTTGAGATTTTCCAGATGTTAGCGAGTTATTAAACATGTGTCAAGCCACTCGGTTCTGTTTTATTAAATGTCAGCTTGAATCTTGTACTGTATTGCCTCCCCCGCTTTTAATAGGAGGAGGAATACAAGGTCTTGTGAGGTAGCCCAGACTATCTTTGAACTTATGACCCCTCCTTCCTCATCCTCCCAAATAACAACATTCCTAGCTATGTTGTTTTTGCAGCTAGATGAAAAAGTGTTGCCAAATGTTATTAAATTGATTTCATTGATAAATAACTTGCTGTCACTTGGACAATGTTTGAGATCATTTTTTAAATAATCAAGAGTATATGCAAAGTAGATATTACTATGACTAAGAGACAAAAGCTGAAAACGACTTTGCAAGCAACATCACATATCTTAAAACTGATGCCGTGCCTGGCGCATAATCCATAGGTATTCAGTAAATGTTTATTTAATGATTAATACATTATTAACTTGTGTGCAGACACATGAGTAGCTTGGATGGGATGATTTCGATGGTGCTTTCCACATTAAAATACCTTGATAGTCTGTTAACAAATACTACTTATTTATTTACCAAAATCATATTCCTTAAGCCACCTACCCACAATTTACCAAAATGTTCTTTTTCAATATAGTTCCAGGCTCAAAATGTACTCCTTTAAGTACTTGTTGGAGTTGCCGAAACAAGTACCTGGCTAAGACCCTTCACTGGCCTTTTTCCAATTATCCCAAATTGTTAAGGTTTGTATTTGTGTTTTGCTCACTGGGGAGGAAGGAGGGGGGACAACACTTTATAAGGAATGTATGGTGGTTGAAAGACCTGACTCTGCATTCTTTTTCCATGCCTTCCCAAGCTTCTAAAGCTTGGACTTTAAAGCCAGGTTCTGAGACTGCCCTAATAGCATGGCCAAAGAAGGCCATGCCAAGTTCAGTTTTCTACAAAGAACAGTCTTGGACTCTGGAGGCCAATTAGCACTTGATATAATGTAAGTTTCTCGCCCTTTCCCCTTTTAAACAGATTTGAGCTTGTAGGAAGTCTTGGAAACAGACTGGGATATGTTCACCTTCCCTAGAACATCTACCATCTTTCAGATAGGAAGAAGAGTGCGAAATTCTGGGAAACTGGATAACCACTGAAAGATGAGAAGGAAATTCAAAGAAAAGAGTCAGAGACGGAGAAAAACCTGAATTCTATGAAGAAAACTCTCCAATCCATGAGTGACACTGATCTACACTTCTGCAGGATGGACTCAAAGCAATCCAGCTAAGGAAAAAATTGAACGGACATTTGGACTGCTGTCCTGTTGGGGGCTGCAGACCCCTGGCCCCTTGACTTTCTTTGCCTGCCTCAGACCCTTTGCCTGCTGGAGTGAACTGGGCAAAACAACTTGTTTTCCTGTGCCTGAAGCTGCTCTGAGCATGAGATCCTCATGAGTTCCTGGTGGCAGAGAAGTGAATTCTGGTGGGTTTTGCAGCTGAAAGATCCCCAGAGCTGGGGCGTGGTTATCAGTTAAGGATCCCTGGAGCACAATAAAGTTGGCATTCTTGTTTCAAGGATGACCTGTGTCCCTGTGTCTCTGTCTGTGTGTGTATGTTTTTAAATCTCTAGCCTAGTTCCTGGCTTGTGTACCATCCCGTAGTGCAGGCACTACACTGTCCAAGAGACAAAAGTTTGTATTTGAAGCAACCATACTAACTGAATTAAAATCGTCAATATTTTCCAGAAGAGTATAGTTGGGGTTTATATATGTAATGTATACTCCAAAACCTCATGTATTGGAAGTCTGTCCCTCAGATGGCTGGGTTTTGAGAGGTGATTCTACCATGACGATGCTAATTGCATCTACCGTGAATTAATCCACTAATGCCTTTGTAGCTGAATCATTGGTGAGAAGTGGGCCTTAGCTGGAGGAAGTAGGCTTCTGGTGCATTCTTTTGACGGCTCTGTCTTGTCTCTGGAGCCCTTTTCTGGAAGTTTCTGCCTCCTTTCCACCTTAAAATGATCAACTTTCTCTATTGTGTGCACCTGATGACGATGCTCTTCTTCATTTTGGCCCAGGATCAGGCAGCAAATGACCATGGACTGAAATCTCTGAAACTGTGAGCCAAAGTACACTTGTCCTTCTTTAAGTTGATTTCTGTAAGGTGTTCTATTATAGCATCAGAAGGTCAAATAACATGATAATAAAATCTGGAGTCTTTATATTGTCATACCATCTAGGACCATGACATCTAGGACAGTTGGCAATGAGCTGACATATGAAAGCCCTACCAAAAAAATTGGCACATTGTCAAAAGAAAGACAGCAAGCAAATAAACAACTTGTTTTTTACAATGGTCCAAATGTGAAAAGAACAAGAAAGAATTATAAAACTGGTGTTATAATTCTCTTCAGTGATGTTAAGGGAAATAGTTTCTAATGAATTAAAAACAGGAAATCTCAGACAAGAAAAATAATCTTTAGCAAGTCGGAGTCCTGAAACTTAAAACTCTGTAGTTAGAAATTTAAAAATCATTCTGTGGACCTAGAGCATAGTAGAGATAACAGAGAAAGGACAATGAAGTGACCTGATCAGAAACTTGAAGAAGGCAAGAAGGGAGCTGTGGGACACTGTCACATGGTTGATAGGCATGCAATTGGAATTTCAGGAGAGGGGAAGGAGGAGAACATGAATTAACAAATATATTTGAAGAAATAACATGAGAAAATTCCAAGTTTGGTAAAAAAAAACACAGATACATAAAGCTCAGCAAATACCAAGTGGAATATAGGTAAAGAAAACCTTTAGGTATTGGAGAGATGGCTCAGTGGTTAAGAGCACTGTCTGCTTTTGCAGAGTTTTTGGGTTTGATTCCCAGTATCCATGGGGCAGTTCAGAACCATCTAATTGCAGCTTCAGGAAATCCATCACCCTCTTCTGGCCTCCGTAGGTACCACACATATATGGTATACTTACACTCATACACGTAGCATTTTTTAATTAAAAATAAAACCATTAGTAGATATGAAGCTTCTTAAAGTAAAAAAATTACTAGAAAGACTTTGAAAACAGACATAGAAAAATGACATGTCATAGGAGAAGGAGTAACAGCTCAAGTTACTGCTGCTGCCATCATCAGAATTATGGAGGCCAGAATAAAAGGGAAGATCCGTAGACAGATGCCATCAATGGTCAGCTTCAATGTCCAATAATTACAGTTCTCAATAGGAAGAGCAACGAATAAATAAAAGACATCTTAAAGATAAAGGACAACTAAGAGAATTGATTGAGCTAGAATCCAACAAACTCGAATGGGGAGCTCTTTAGGCTGAGAGGAAATGGTGCCAGACAGAGCAATGTTGTTTTAGACCAAATAAAAAAGGCATCAGGAAAGTCCAGTATCTGGGAACAGATAAAAGTCAGTTTTCTTTTTCATTTTTTAAGGAGTACAGATGATAGTAAAGATAAAAAATGATATTGTTGTCTCGTGGACTTTATAAATACATATACTTGGAAGATTCTAGCTTAAAGATGGAAATAATTGCACTTACTTAGCTTTAGTGTTTCTATGTATGTGATGTGGTTTAATATTAACTCTAGACTAGGAATTTAACTAAAAATGTTGATTGTAACCATAGATTAACCACTGTAAATAGTGAAAAGAGGTATAATTTTTAAATCCAAAAGATAAATTAAAAAAGAAAGACTCTTCAAATTGGAAGGCAGGAAATGAATAAAAGAACAGAAGAGAGAAAGGTTGAGGTTATAAGGTTATGAGGTTAGAGAGAGGTTATGTATGTTGTAAACAAATAAACATGGTATTTACTATTTAATTCAGTCATATCAGTCATAGTAAACATAGTAAATACCATGTTTGTTGTTAAGGTACTGGTACCCCAGTTAAAGGCAGATGCTGTGCATATGAAAAGAATCAGTATATAGCTTTATCCTGTCTCTGTGAGTTATGTATTTTATAGACCCAGGTAGAAAATGAGCAGATGAAAGGAGATATACTGTGCAAACAAACAAACAAAAAAAGAAAACTTAAGGGGCTGTATTAACATCAAATAATGTAAATATCAAAATAAAGATTATTACGGGAATGTTCTTAATGACAAAACAATCAGTTATTTAAAAAGACAGAAGGTGACCATGATAAAACTAACGTCAGTAGAAGTAATGATGTATTTGAAAGAAGTAGACTGTTGATTATACTGACAGTTCCAAAGCTAGTTGTGGCTTAAGGAATAATACATATACTGGTTGTCCATCAAGAGAGAATATCCATGAGGGGCTGATGTGGGATTCCCCTCTGTATGCTGTGAATGTGCTTTGTTACCATTAGTTAATAAAGAATCTTCTTTGAGCCTACGCTAGCACAGAATAGAGCAAGGTGAGAATTCCAAGCAGAGACATATAGAGAAAGTAGGTGGAGTCAGGGAGATGCTATGTAGCCACTGAAGGAGACAAATACCCGGGAACCTTACTGGTAAACCATAAGCCTCATGGTAAAATACAAAATAATAGGAATGAGTTAATTTAAGATGTAAGAGTTAGTTCATGAGAAGCTTAAGCTAATAGGCCAAGCAGTGCTGTAATTAATATAGTTTCTGTGTAATTATTTTGGGCCTGGGCAGCTGGGAATGAACAAGCAGTCTCCGCCTATAATGCACTATTAATTAAATCTACTCCATACACGATAAACAATGCAAATTAAACATGTCCCAGCCCATGGACAAATAATCCAAGATAGATTAGTATTTTGTTTTTAAATTCTTATTTTGACACTTCAAATATTTGTGGCTTTAAATTATTGATTAGAATCACTGCATTTCCTTGTCAGTAGAGATACAAACTCTCTGAAGGCCATTTGTGCAGACCAAGTGACGTCACATGCAAAGCCCTAACGGGTCAAAGCCACACTCTTCTTCTGCCTTGGAACCTTTCACGGACACATTCCCCACCCTATCTGATCTAATTTCCATCTCTTCACCCTATGACATTGTGGAAAGACTGGGGTCTTTTGTAAACACAGAACACAATCCTGTGAGTTGAAGATGGTGCACCTGTCTCCAGGCCTCCATCTAACCTGGATTTCTGGTGGGTCTTAACACAATCATTGAAGAAAGCCCAGATGTCCATCCTCTGGACCTTGCAATGTGAAAGTCACAGTTCATCACATTCGCTTCGCATTTCCCAAAATGACAAGATAATTCAGCAATGACGAACTTCGCGTTTCCCAAAATGACAAGATAATTCAGCAATGACGAACCACTATTTTTTTCCTGCTTGTCAAAAATAGTTAATGATCTTAATGTCTGGGTTTTTTTTTAAAAGAATCTCCTTGTAAACAGATATAGTAATAATGTCCCTGCAGGAATATTGTCTGATTAATTACTGTGTGTCTGCCGCCTTGGGATCTACCACTGGAAAGACGACTGTGGAGGCAAGTTGACTTATTTGGAAGAGCCCTACGTCTTACTTTTGAATGGAGCTGGTAATCAAATTAAATACACTTCTAGGGGCCCATGCTGTAATTGATGAAACCCATGCAGACATAATGAGGTGATTAGTCTATTATTTTTAGATTGAGTCATGAAATCTTAAAGAGCCAGTCAGTGTTTGTTAAAGTAGCCTCTTATCTCAGACAATTATTGATATTTTTGGCTCACCACCTCTCTTTAGCATGTCAGTTAGCTTTGTGTCTATGCCCCGTTATGTAGAATTCAGTAAATAATTATAGATGCTGAATTTTTACATTTTTTAAGAGGTAATTGAAGGATGGAGAGATGGTTCGAGGGCTGAGCCCTGGCTGCTCTCCCAAAGGACCTGTGTTCAATTCCCAGCACCCGCATGGCAGAGTGCAACTATCTACGATGCTGGTTTCTATGCCTTCTTCTGATGTCCTCAGGTACCAGGAACACATGTGATGCACAGACATTCATGCTGGGAAAATAACCAAATGCTTAAAGTAAAAATAAAAATAATTCAGTAATAAATGAAGGGCTATCTAAACAATCAGTCAATCAAAACAAACAAAAAAACTCAACCTAGCAAGAAAGAGAGGAATGGCACTTATTTTCCTCCGGGCCTGCACTGCTGTCGTGTGTTGGTCCCTTGCATGTGGAATTTCATTTAGTTTTTCCCTTCCAGCCACACAATCGGATGATGGGGGAAACCATTTACAGAGGTAAAAACTTGAAGATCACAAATGAGCGAGTGTCAGATCCAGCATTTGACTGCACTGCTCTCTGGTTGTAAGTCATCGTTTCTCTAGGTAGCCGAGGCCTGTATCTATGCAACTAGCTAAGAAACGTGTCATCCCAAGCCAGGGTACCACATACCTTCAGTGTCTTGTTGTGCCTCTGCAGCTCCCGACACAGACTCTCGAGTTTGCTCCGAGCGAGGATGGCTCGGTTGTGTTCACTCTGCAGCTGGTCCTTCTCTCTCTGGGTCTGTGCTTGCTGCTTCCGCAGGAGCTTTAGCTTCTTCTGCTCTGCGCGATGTTCATCCAGCTAGACATGGGGGTGCAAGCAGCAAAGAAATTGCCAGGAATGTCTTTACGGTTCACAGGGAAGAGGCAAAGCCCAAGGACTTTCTGTGTGGTTATTTGAACTATTTTTTTTTGGTCATTATCTGCCTTTCTAGCATCTCATGACTTCATAAGTGCCACTCCTGTATAATGTGTAGATGGAAGCTTTTGGTCCATCCAGTCCCGCAGCCTATCAGTCCCAAAGAAACACACAGAGGCTTATATTAATTATAAAATGTTTGGCCTATTAGCTCAGCTTATTATTAACTAACTCTTACAACTTAAATTAACCCAAAGCTCTTGTCTATGTTTAGCCACATGACGTGGTACCTTTTTCTCAGGGAGGCATTCTCATCTTGCTTCCTCTGCATCCGGCTGGTGACTGAATCTGCCTTCCTCTTCTCAGAATTCTCTTAGTCTGGTTGCCCCACCTATATTTCCTGCCCGGTTGACTGGCCAATCAGCTTTTTATTAAGCCAATACAAGTGACAAATCTTTATAATATACAAGAGCATTGTTCCATAACAAGCTTGTAGAGCACAATATGATTTTTATGATTTATGAAAAATCATAATATGTGATTTTTCATAACTATTACTTCTATTAGCCTCTTCTTTATTTGACCGTTTTATTTTATTTTTGGATGTCTAGAAATGTTTTCTTTGTTTCTGAAAGAAAGACACGCTTGAGGATCTGGAAATTGCTGGAGTTCATGGCACTATCTTGTATTCAGAGCACAGCCAACCATTTGTTTGCTTGGCTCACATATCACTCTCATAACTCTGTCTCAAAATAAGCCAACAGTGAGAGAAACAGCCCCCTGGTAAAGCATAAAACGCAGTTATCGTCTTTGTATTTGGGGGCTTTAGATGTGGACTTGTTGGGTAGAGAAAAGCAACAGAAAGTACAACACCTAAACCTGTGAGCCTTGATTTTTTTTTTTTTTTCTGAAAAAGCCATGGCACAAGAGAGTGGCACAGAAGGCGAAGATTTACAACATTCCCTGCTATCCAACTCTGTCCCCAACCTCTCGTGACTACAGAAAAGACATCATGACCCTTGTTTCTGACCATCCAGATATACTTTATTCCCCTACTGTCCGTGTCGGGATGCTAAAATATGAATGTAGGGTTGCCAGATACAATACAGGATGCCTAAATAAACTGAAATTTCAGATAGCAAGGAATAATTTTAGTATAAGAATATACAGATCTTGAGTGGGCCATATTTTTACCAAAAATTGCTCATTCTCTAAAGTGTAAAGTTCTTTTATCTTTATTTGCTAAATCTGGCAACCTAATCATGAGATCTTAGTTCTAATGGAAGAAGCATGGGAATCAGCCTCCAGAAGCCACCAGAGAGAGACCAGTAGACTCTAGGAGTACCAGTGTCAGTCTGAACACTAGTGTGATCCATCACATACAAGCAGCAGACTTTGGACTAGAATTGCTCACTCTATTGGACTTGGGTTTCTTTTGTGCCTGGGTATTGCTTAAGCCAGGAAGGAACTTGTTATATTAATAGCCATATTGGCTGAGAGCAAAGAAAATCCCTGGGGAGTCTGTGGGTTCTTTTAGATGCCAGGTGTTCCTGGTACCTCACAGAGCCTGATGGAAATGGTGCACATTCCACGTGGATCTTAACCACATCTTAGTTTCCATATTTTAAAAGTCTTTATCCCCTCTGAGCTATTTGAAAATTGTTGCACTTTCTTCAATTCATATCTTGTTTTATTCTTTTTCTACTACCATGTTGAATAACCATTAAAAAACCCTCTTCAGATGAAGCCAAGAGTATGCACATTTGATATTTTAAGTTCATACCTATGAGCAATTTCTACTTTTTAGAAATTAATTTTGTAAAAAGTGAACCATGTTGCTAGAAATAATGATTTGTATTATCATCCTTCTTGAAAAGCCTGTGGTCCTACACTGTGTATTTCTCATGCTGAACTCTTGTTTATAAAATAGCTGTAGTCATTTCATTTTGTACCATAGTGATCAGAGAAGTTAAAATTTCCCATGATTATAGCAAGATTTTTCTTCCTTGAAACTGATGTATTGTTATTGCCATTATACATTAGAATTTAGTTTTGAGAGCTAAGTCATGTCAAAACTTTTTAATTCCATCATTGTTGACACAATGGGACATATTTTTATATTGTGCAAAATCCTCTGTATTATAGACTATTATGATACCACCAACCTGGGCCCCTCCATCTACTGTGTGACAGTAATGTATCTAATTGTGATATGCAGAAATATCTTCAGGCAGAGACACCTATTGCTCCTTGGTAGACAAGACTAAAGTGTGTGTGTGTGTGCGTGTGTGTGCGTGTGTGTGCGTCCTGAAGCAAATATATACTTTATGTGCTTTCTAAGTCAGAAGACAGATGATTTACCCTTTGCTTTATTTAATCTTTGACTGTGTTATGGGATCATGCACATTAAAACTTTAGCCAGATCTATTTTCCTTAGATTTATTAAAATGAAAGACACTGAACTTCCTGCACTTTTTAGTGTCTAGGTGATTTTTTTCCCAGATAGTTCAGACTTCTATGCTTTTATATGAACGCAGGGGCTTTTATGAATGAAAGTGAGTATAATTCATCCAAGTCAGCCTCAGCCCAGAACTGGGTATAGGTCATTAGTGCCATTGACTAAATTAAAATTGAATATATAGAAGTTGAGGTAATTTCCAGAAAATATTTTTCTAAGGCCATTTCTGAATATAGTCATTTAGTATGCTTACTTATTAATGAATTTGTCCTTATTTATTGATGAACACATGGCAGATAATATTACTGGCTTCAGTCTCTGTAAGCGTGAGTGAAGTAAAGTGGCAGCTTGCTTTGAAGAATTGGCGTTGACAATTTTCTCCATTTAAACCACTATATTTCAGACATTTTCTAGACTAATATGCTAATCAATGAGCAAGGAAATAAGCTTTTATCTTCGAGTAAATAATTAGAATTTTTCATGATTTTTTTTCCCTGAAAAGAAAATATAATTGGTCTCTTGGGTCAGTCTTTGAGAATTATCTTTTAGGTCTTAAAGTTTGTTATAGGGCATAAGACAAATGCTGTAAGGCTTGAACTGGCTTGTCTCTGTTGGGGTGGTCTGGTTAGAACAACAGGTAGGTACAGGGATTTCTGGGGACCAGGATAAATAGCCCTGGCTCTTGGAGAAATCTCCCTCAGACTGGAGAAGAACTGCTGTGCTAATGTAGCGTTGTAAACTGGTGTCGGGTGCCAGTCAGGAGTACTTCCTGGTCCTGCCAAGCATAGCATATGGTGCTAGAAAATGAACAGTAATGGCCTTGGTGTGTAGTAGTTTAGTTGAGGAGAGGATGGGCAGACAGTACTGAAAAACATAACAATGATAAAAAGTGAGAGACGTGTGGTGTACATGAGAGAATGCAGCCCAGATTTGGGGGAGAAAGATCTTTGGCTTCCAGCTTAAGTCATGCAAATTTAAATTGCTAATAGCCAATGTTAAATTGCTTTGTAAATTTCAACCCTTCTTTTGGCAAGCAACATGGCCATAAAACTGAAAAAACAAACATTCATCCTGTTTGATCTAACTAACTTTTTCTTAAAATCTTAATGGAGAAGGAACAAGTCTAATAAATGATGGCGTTCACTGTGGCAGTGTTTTTGGATGTGGGAGGACATTGTCTGCCACATGGGTGGATCAGCACATAGAGTCACTTAATGGATTATGACCCAACTTTAACAAAATGTGTATATGTAGACTGAACTACATGGGAAGGTACCCCGTGAGCCAAGAAAACGAAATATCAGCTTGTCCATACCGCATGACAGGAGTGACTCCATCACCGGCTGATGCATTCAACTGGAGAGCATCAGGCATAAAACAGAACTTGTGTTTAGATGGTGGATTGGAGATAGCATGTTGTGTCTTTGGAACTCTTACGCCATGGCGATGTGGTTGGTATGATTGAAAATAACTGAAAGTTAGGCCATCAGCTTGGCACTTGGGGGTTTAGAATTGTATTGTGTTGATGGCATCACTGATTCAGCATACCAGCATGTGTCAAGACAGAAGAAAGGAAAGAACACATAGCGATTACAGGACGAGAGTCATTGAAAGACAAACCATCAACAGGCACAGAGTTTGTGGACTCGATGCTTACTCAGTTTGGGAGGCCTCCTGGGATAGGGTGACAGGGGGAACATGCTACTAGTGGGAGGCCCCCACCTGGAGCATCCTTAGATGTAAAATACATCTACCCAGGGAGGGGAGGTGGTTCAACTCCTGCGGCGACAAAGTTCTGTACTGTGTAGAGCCTCATTTGTATGCTGCTGCTTCTCCAGAAGAGACAGGTCAGTGACTTTCTTAAAGAGTACTCAATAACAATGATAATAAGTTAAAAAGCAGCTTGCTGTCTCGTTTCTGGGAGTAAAGGAGGAGAGTGGTGTACAGACCTCAGATGGTACCATTTGGCTGCCCTACCCTGCTCATCACAGCAGGTGTCTGTGAGGCTTCCTTGATACCAGAGCACTGTCCTCACCAAGCCCTTCCCTTTTCTCCAAAGGCCAATTAAAGCGCAGAAGAGAAGATGACAACCTTTTGGGATTTGTGGATGGTTTGAAGCGGCTTCCTTTGCTCCCAGGACCCTGAGTACGGAGAGCGAGGAGTCGGTGGAGGACATGGAGCTGGACACTAAGCAACCCCATAGATGACCTTGTCTTTGTAGGGAAGGGAAAGAATGGGGAGCACTCTTCAGAAGAGAACTGAAGAAATGGCTCAGGCCAGACAAGAAAGCGCCATGAACTGTTAAGTGGCCTTAACTCTGCTCTGAACTTTCCCTTGTAGCCCTTGAGAAACGTGGTTATAGAATCTGAATGAAAGCTTAATATTCATCTATCTTTATAGAGACATGTAGTAGCATTTTATTTGCATTTTAATAAAGAAAGCTTGCCTGAAGATCAGAAAAGTAAAACAGCCACACTTGCCAGCCTTACAGACCAGGCAGGGGTGACACACGCCTTCAATCCCAGTAGCCACACTAGCTTGCCATAGAAACCAGGCCATAGTGGCTACTGGGATTCAAGGTGTGTATCATTCCTGCCTGGTCTGTAAGGCTGGCTAGTATGGCTGTTATACTTTTCTGATCTTCAGGCAAGCTTTATTTATTAAAATACAAATGAAATGCCACTACAGAGACAATATTTTTTTTCTTTGAAGTTGACAGGAGCTTTAAAATGTCTACAGATTTAAATGATCTCTACTCCCCTTTCTTGCCTGCCCCCCAAATGATGCACATAATTAAACAGAGACCATTACCTTCCCCTCCCCCCTTTTTTTGGATTTTCAAGACAGGATTTCTCTGTGTAACAGTCCTAGTTGTTCTGGAACTAGCTCTTGTAGACCAGGCTGGCTTCGAACTCACCCATCTGCCTGCCTCTGCCTCCTGAATGCTGGGAAAATAGGCCTCCTGCCTGACCTTCTTTTTCCTTTCTATTGTTACATCTCAGCTTTTCATTTTCCTTAAAAATACTTTCCTTCTAGAATTCTGAGAATCAGGTTTGGACTTGTTTGTGGTAACTAGCTGTGTTCTATAATGATGTCCATGAAAAGCTACGGTTTCCTTGTCTCAGCACTGACTAGAGCTGGGAGTTTCTGACAGAAAGAACAGATCAAAGCTCTTACCAACTCAGCATACTTCTTGAATAAAAAATCAAGCTTTTCTTCGGCTGTTTGCAGCTTGTTCAGATTTTGCATTAGCAAGTTAGCTTCTTTTCCTTGAAAAAAAAATGTAAAGAACCAGTGTTGACCTTGTAGTAGGATGATAGGAGTTGGTATTTCCCACTGATCACTTGCAAATTAGGATCAACCTTCTGCAAATTAGGACCAATCTCAGCCAAACCACTAACTTTCCTGAGCCTCCGATACAATTTTCCCTTCCTATAAGAAAGTATAACCCCTGCTTTTCAGAGTGAGGATTAGATCGTGTGATGCAGGGTCAAATTCATGGTAGAACTTCAATATATGTTTGTCAAAACAGTATTCCTCAAATTCCCCATTACTCCCCCTTATGTATCCTTAATATTTTAAAGGTAAGTGTGCAACAACACTGACTTTAGGAAATGATAAATTACCCATTTCCTATGTCAACTAATAAAAAGGAAACAGTAAAGCTAATTAGAGTTCCTGATGAAGAAGAAACAGCCAGTGTCAGTACATGATGTTGGGAACTTCGGTCCAAGCAGAGTCTGTTTAGCCTCTGTTGTCTTGGTCCGTCCCGTTGAACCAGTCCTTCCTGCTAAGCCTATTCATCAGGCTTGGGTGGGAATAACTCTAGCCATACTGCCTACCAGAGAATAAAAACCAACATATAAGGGGGAAAGAAGCAAACCTCAGAGATGTTTCACAGGGGTGTGTGTGTGTGTGTGTGTGTGTGTGTGTGTGTGTGTGTGTGTGTGCATGTGTGGTCTGTGACTTTAGTCTTCCCCTGCAGTCGTTTCTTCTACCCAGACCTTAATCTCTGCTGGCAGCTTCATTTTTTTTTCCTCCCCAGTTGGACATCAAGCTACATTTTAAAACTCATATGTTCCTGATTATTTAACAGAGAGATTTAGGCTCTCCCCTGCCTTCTTCCTTCTGTCTCCTTTAGCTTCGCCTCTCTGTGGTGCTAGTTAACCATCTGGCCAGTATCAGGAGGGATGTCTGGGATGCTTGGACCCGCATTTACTACTAATCACATTTTTGTAAGCCATCCTGCTGAGGCATAGGATTTTTCCCTTCCTCCCCTCTCTGCGACAGCCACTCGGTCTACTCACAGTAAAGGAGGTTAGGCCACCGAGGAGAGCCCATGTTTACTGATACAAACCTGCTGAAGAATGTGAGCAACTCTGCAAACTTTTCCCTAAGAACTGATATTCCCCCTGGGCTAGAATCCTTGTTTGCATCCTGGAGAATTAGGATGGCCTTCCAAAGAAAGGGTATGAGAACACATGTATACAAATATGTCCATTGTTTACTCACGACTCAATTCTAGTGGACACCTTATACTCTTATTCATTAAATATGGCAAGCTCACATGCGGTTACAAAATTTTAGGTCTAGAAGGATCTTCAAAGACATCCAGGCTAGCCAATTTAATTTTCTAGATGAAATATCAACGGCCCAGAAAACACCAACAATCCATGATTAGTCCTGGCCTTGCAAAGACTTTAATCCAAGGTGGCTTGCTCTAAGATTTCACTCGGAGTTTTGGTGGTAGAGAAATCTAGTGAAAAAGAGGAACGTCTTTAGAAGAAAATGACCTCATTCCTAATGTTCAGTCTCTCTTGGCTCAGGGAGTCAGTTCAGATCTGAGACTGGCCGAAGACAGGAGAGAAGGTGGCTGTGAGCGGGGCTGCACTCAGCCCCTGGCTCTCCAAAGCCCCTGGACATCATGCTGCCCTTTGCAGCTGCTGATCACTGATGCTTGCCCCTGCCGGGCATGGACTTCAGCTGCTCCTCTGGCAGCTTGGGTGATCTGCCCTGGTCAGACCATCATTTCACCCTTGGCTTCAGAGCCATGAATGTAGGCATGCGAAGGTGGCTCTCCTGGGCCATTTTTACCTACTAAAGGCAGGGAAATGCTCTGTTTCTCGGGTTAAGGCCAGAGCCCAGCATAGTGTTTGGTCCATGGCAAATGCTCAATAACACTAATAGTATAGCAAAATAAAGCCAGCCAGCAGACACAGGCATCAGATAAATCAAATGACATTGTCCTGATTAAGTAGAAGGTAAACCTTTCCCTTTACCTGGAGATTTAATGTGTGGGAACACTTCTCATGGTGAGCATTAACGTAGGGAGCAATTGAATATCTTATTGGAAGAGCAAAGGGTTTGTCTCTTTAGGTTATAATTTCTGTAGCTGTTCACAGAGCATTTTGTTGTACTTATTGTATAATCTTCATGTTAACTGTGACCACATTGCTCTAGTAATCTATCATTTTGTATAGATGTCTATCTATTATACACTTTCAAACATTGTTCCCAGCCTCAAAAGAAAATTCAAGTGACAAGAGAGAGGTGTGTGCAGAACCCATCAGAGATGTTCAATTTTAAACTTGCATGGGTTTTGTGGGACTAGAGTGCTGTGTAGAACACTCATAGAGGAGAGTAACAGACGTACTCAATCTCTAAGAGAGCTGTTATTGCATTTTCGTGGAAACAGAGCCATATGTTGACTTATTAGACAAGAGGAAAACCTCGTTTTACTCCAGGACCTTTTATCAGGTGGGCATCGTCTGCCTTCTCCTGAGTATACCATTCCGACGGAAGCCTCATTTCTTCCTGTAAAAGCAAAGGAAGGCATGCAACGGGCACATGACTACCGCAGTGCAAAATGCTCTTTGTTGGGACGCTGTATGGAAGCTGAAGCACCTGTGCACTGAGAACTGCGCTGCGGCTGTGGCATTTGGCTGTGACCGCTGGCACAGTTGTATTGGAGCGTGAAGGGGCTATTTTTACAAAAAGGACATTTATAAAAAAATCATTTTTGGTCAATCATTTGGAAAAGGAATGTAAAACCTTAACTTTTAGACAGTTGAAGCAGCTGTAGAAATGTGAGCTAGGCCTTTTCTCAATTACAGTGATACTCACTTATACTAAATGTCATGAGTGCTTGCCTAGATTTAACGTATCCCTAAACTTATGTTTTTCCTCTTCCAATGGGTTTTCTTTATTTTTGGTGGAGGGGATAAAATTTGTTCTTGTGTACTGGCTTGTACAATTCTGTATTTCCTTCTTGTCCATCTATTATGGATGAGTGTGTCCTCTTTCAATGTTACACCCAGAGCCACATTTTAATGTTATTTTTGCCCTCCTATTAATACAACTAAAAAATCAGTGAGTGTTAGAGAATTTCTAAACATTAATAGAGATCTCTTCAGGAAAGTACACATCTAGCTAGGAGACCTAAGTTTTAGAACCGTACTTCCATCAACCAGTTGAGCAACTTTATGACCTCAGTTTCCCTGAATATCAAATTAAATTAATGAGTTGACTAAATGGATTCTGAACCTAGTCTTTAGGGTTTGGTGACTCCACAAATGACATAGGTTTTGCCATTTATCTTCTGGTATAAATAGCAACGAAGGCCAAACGACAGCATTGTTTGAACCATTTTGTCATCCTAGGACTTTGAACGTTGATCTGCATTTTAAATTAGTACCCTTACCCCCACTGTCACCTCTCATAGTAACAGTGTTTGATTGCTGAGCTGGGTTTTAATCCCCAATCAATTTTGGCAGATCTACTCTGCCTGTGTTTTCCAGTCGCACCATCTTCCCTTACGTTGACATTTTGTGCCTCTGGAATTTTAGTGACCGCGTCGGAGTTGCACCGGGAACTTCACGCTTCCACTCACTCAGAGAACAGACCTGGATTTCTCATGGGGTCATCTGGTGACATGCTCACACTACTACCAATCATGGTAAAGTTCAGAGAGAGTAATAAGGTGTTACATGCACACTGGCTCCTGTGCTCAGAAGACAGAGTCGTTTCACTCGAGACTTGCTTTCTGGAGCCCTGACTCTGTTTCTCCAACTCCTCTCTCTACTCAATTCTGACCCAAGTTTCTCTGTGAACCAGCTCATCCATCTCTGAGTCCCACCCATTCCTCTTCTCCTTGAATTCCACTGGGCTCTCATCTTTCCCTCAAGAACATTCAGAATTCATAACAAAGCTATGGTTGTTTGGTTGTTGTCCTCTCAGATTATATATAAACCAACCAGAAATGGATCAGACCATCTGGTGTGTGTGTGCGTGCGTGTGCGTGTGCGTGTGCGTGTGTGTGTGTGTGTGTGTGTCTTCTATGGAAGATGAGGAGAAGTAAATGAGTATCTGAAGATGTTACAGTACAGAATTAACAGTGTCCTGCTTATGGGTTTTCCAGTGTGCATATTGAAACTTACCTGTAGAGGGTGAAGGTGAATGAAATATTCCACAGCAAACCTGTTTCTCTGGCATTATTTAGGATTATTACTCAGAGAAATGACCACCTTCTGCAGTCACGGGGATGCCTCTGAGAAGTTTTCTTTTATAAAAAAAGACAGTTACAAGTGTCTACTTTGGTAAATGGCAGATGCAGATAAAGTCTTATCTTGTCTGGCAACCTCCTTCTGCCCAGGGGAGGTTTTTTTTTTTTTTTTTTTTCCCAGGAAGAAGCCCACAGCCAGAAGTTTATTACTTGAAGGTTGGAAAAAACAGTTTCTGAGGCCAGAGCCCTCTTTTCTCCCACAACCTGCTTCCTGCCGAGTTGTCATGGTGCCCTGGGCTGGCTTTATGCACACCAGTTCTGAACTGCTGTGCACGGCAGAGTTTTGGCAGGTTCTGAATTTGATTTAGACACACAGCGAAGTGTGTAGACAATATTGCAGCGCCACGTAATTAACCAGTAGCCACTCGCAGGCAGCTAAGTAGGAAGTCGTGGTTTTGTGTGTAGGCTTGTCTGAAAATGCTGTTATCACTAGGAGCATGGCCGAGACTGTACTGTGTGCAGGAGAATATGTTAATGATGCAGAGTAGGAGAGCACAGAGAGGCCGTCAGCCCACACACGCTGAGAGTTGGCCTCGGATGCACAAACAGAAACTCTAGCCAGATACACTGGGCTGGAGTTTGCTAATTTGTAGAGAGTGGCATGGAAAAAAAAAAAAGGTGTAATTTTTTTTCTCACACTTAAAAACTGTCCTAATTATTTGGTGATTATAAGTATTATACAGGCTTATAAAATAATTCATGGGAGAGAATGTAGACGCTCCCACTGGTGGTCTTTAATTCTCCCTTATTTTCTTCATATTTTGCCCCTTCGTATAGCAGACACACATAAATCCCTGTACAAATGGTTTAGGATGATATGCACAACGGTTCAGGAACAATCTGGGTCCTTAGTGTGACAGCGCCAAGAGGCACATCCCCGATGACCTGTGAAAAAATTGCTCTTGAACACGGAAGGACATTAGAATGATCCCCAGTGTTCTAGAATGATTCCGTCTTGCATTTTTGGAATATGAAAATATATTAAATGTTGTTGTGATGTTTATTGTGTGTATGGGGGGTCAGGTGTATTACTGGAAGGTATCATTTAACCCTTGCGGAAACCCTTTTCATGGTGAGTTTTATGTACACAGTGGCTCCCTACTCAAGTGTCGAATACTGGGGGTTTACAGCTAGAACTCTGTTACTGGAGTGTGTGGCGTGTGACCGAAGTGCTGACCCAGTGCCCTTGGTATTTCACTCTATCGTGATGTACAAATGAATGAGATGTGCCTGCTACTCTTGAGAACCCACCCACAGAGACAGTCACTGGTGGGGACAGACTGAGGGAGTTTCCTCTGTACAAGAATGTGTTTTCAGCCATAGCTACAAAGTTAGCCTTCTTTCCCTTCATCCACAGTTATTGTTGGTGCTACCAATCTCTCATGCTCTTCAAACACATTTCACCTCTGCCTGTTTCTGCTGCACAACAGTTCACGTGCATGCTTTTCTCTCTGTACCGAGAGAATCTTAACCAAATCATCTCGGTCTGTGCCCCCAGCATAGTGCGTCATAACCAGGTAGTAAATAGTCATGAGACTAACGAATGGCTGAGCGCAGGTAAGTGTCTTCTGCTATTCTTGGCAAAAGTAACCATATTTTTTGTGATCTATGCTTAATCAAAAATATTTTATCATAAGTGATCTAATTGACAATTATTTTATCAACAAACATCCCTATTTATTATATTTTGCTTATTTACTAGGTTTGCTTTAAATTTTCCATCCATTTATTCATCCTTATAGTAAGTATCTATTGAGCCTTTCATATGTCATCTCCCATCTTATAGCACAGGCATCCAGTGATGCTCGAAACACATACACACATTGTTCTTAAGACTGAAAAAAAATTCACCTAGGAATTAGCTACATTAACCAAATACTGTCCCCCAAAATGTATAATTCACGATGCTGGTTAGTACTGTGAAAAGAAGACACGTGGTACAGTGCAGACCCGAAGAAGTTAGAGCTTTAGAACTGCACTAAGGAACTGCCTGTTGGTTATGAGCTGAGTGGTAAGTAGGGGTTCTATGCTCCAAACGCTCTGGAAGGGTGGCTATGCGAAGTGGACAGAAGTTTCTAAATAGAATGTGCACAGGCCTTTGGAGAAGGGAACAGGGAAGTTCAAAGATAGAAGTTCAAAATAGAATGGCTGTAGTAGTGGTGGGGTCAGGACAGAATGATAAAGAAAGAGATGCTGGGGATACTGTGAAATGAGGGGAAGCTTAAACTGCTTAGGGCTAGACCAGTTTAAGGGACTAAAAATGTCTTAAGAATTTTCAATTTCTAAGAGCAATGTGAAGCCATGTGGGTAGAGTAGATAGGCATCATGGTAAACTTTTACTTTAGTTTTATTTAAAGGAATGGGCTAGGGACAAACACTGCCCCCAAAGAGGGTATTCTATGAATCCAAATTTATTAGATATAGATCTTAGTGAAGTTAAAGCAAATGGAATAAGTAGGAGAAAAGCCATGTATTAGAAGATAATACTTGCCTAATCCTTTTAGGACCTTCTTTTCCAGCTTTTGCTCTTTATTGCTGGCAGGCTCCTTGGCTGTGGCTGCCTCTTCAGAAGCAGTGGGTTCCCTGTCTGCCCCTTCAGTGGTTTCTTCGTAGTCCCCATCCTCATTGTCCAGTGCCTCTGTGTTTTCGGGCTGCTCCTTAGTTTCCAGGGTGCCCTCTTTCCCCGTGGGACTGGCAGCAGACCCATACATGCTTATGATGTCTTCCAGTTGTTGGTTCAACTCTTCCGAGATGTCGTGGGTTCCCTTCTCAGGGTGGACACTTGTCTCCTCGGGTGCTCCGAGTGACATTGAGGGCTGCTGGCCAGCTTGCTTTTCCAGGCCATTTTGATTGAGTGATGAGCTGTCTCCTGCAGGTTTTGGCTCTTCAGCTGAGAGCTGCTTAGGGTGATTAGTCTCCATATGGGAGTGGTATCTGGTGGGGAGCACAGTTAGGTTTTATGTAATGAACCCACTTACAGATTAATGATAAAGGTATCTCTCAGATAGGTACCAACTAATTTTAGTATCTATCGTGGAAAAAATGAACTTTAATATACCACTGACACTAAAAATCAAGTCACGTTACTGCCATATTTTGAGTGTAATCTTCACATTTTAGGAGTATTTCTAATTGCTGAAATCATCTGAGTTAACTCATGGTATTGTTTTTTGTAAGGATATATTTGTTAATTTGAATCAAGATTTTCATGTGTAGACTTTACAGTCCTCAGAAGTATAGACATTCTCTATAAAAGTGTGTGTGTGTGTGTATAGCACATAGGCATTCTCTTTCAAAGCTAAAATATTTACTACAAGAACCATTGTGTTTACTTAAAATCATTCATACTAGTCATATTCCTAAGCTATTCTTAATCTTTAAGTACAAATTTAATTTGCATACTTTAATATGAATACATTATTAGGTAAAAAATCACTTTTCTTGTATTTTCCTGATAATGAGCACCATGCAATTATCAAGGAGCAAAAACATTTTTTTGAGCTTCAGACTAGCATTATTTTTTAATTAAAATAGGGAATGAGGGATTATATAAATAAGCCAATACTATGGAAGAATGCTGGTGCTTATAAGTATTTTGATGTGTATATATGTGCATGAGTGTGGTGCATACATACACACGTGTGTGCACAGGTGGAGGACAGAGGAGGGTGTCAGGTGTCCTGCCATACCATTCTCTACCCTCTTCCTTTGAGACAGTGTCTCTCACTGAACCCGGCACTGGGCCCGCGACAGGTGCATCTGCCTACATCTGGGTTTTTACATGGTTGTTAGGGTCTGAACCCAAATCCTTGTGCTTGTAGGGTAAGTACTCTTACCCACTAAGCCATCTCTCCAACCCACTTTTAATACTAGTTCCTTAAATTTCTATACTATTCTACTCCTAAAATTGACTTTATTCTAGAAGAAAAGAGATTACAGTTTTCTAAGTCATAAAGTTTTAGGAAATGGTAAGAATTTTAAGAAAAAAAACAATGTATAATAAACAGAAAGATCAACTAGAGAAATAATTCAAATACAAAGTGGGTTCAAACCAGGCGTAGTGGGCTATGGCTGTTATCCTACATGGAGGAAGATCAGACATTCAAGACCATCCTCAGCTGTATAGTGAGTCCCAGGCCTGCCTCAGGCCTGTCCTCCTCCTCCTCCTCCTCCTCCTCCTCCTCCTCCTCCTCCTTCTCCTCCTCCTCCTCCTCCTCCCCCCCCCCCAGAGCAGCAACAACAACACCCAGATAGAATACAGATTCTGGGAAATATGGAGCAATATAATACATTGCAATAAAGAACCCAGGCTTTGCTCTTACCACTTCGAGGGGTGTATAGATTTGGCTTAGGTTTTTTTTTTTTTTTAAATTCTGGTACATTTTGTTTGCAAATAGAATTTAATGGCGATGCTGCTAATTTGCAGCCCCAAAATATGGCAAAACCCTCAGGCCTCGCAGGTTTTGCTGTCTTGGCATGACAGTGAAAACAAAGGCATGCTCTTCTCCAAACGGCCCAGCTTCCTTGTCCCATTTTTAGGGTAGTAGGTGTCAGGATGCTTGAATGCCAAGAGTGGCAAAGCCAGCGTGCAGACACTGCCACCCACCTGTGGTGCTCACCCAGCCTTCGCTGACTTGGACGGAAGTTCACTAGCTTTCCGTCGTCGTCAACTTCTTATCACATAATGTGGGACCGTCTCCGCCATGCCGGGCAGTTTGTATCCTGACCTCTCCTTTCTATCCTCCTATCTATATATAACTCCTGCCTCTCCCAAGCGCAGAGAAAGCCGCGTGGCACCTGCTGTCCAGCCTGAAGTTATTTTAGGCTCTTCTAAAATGAGCCTGACATTTACCCTCGTCCCTGCAGTCAAGAGAACAGTAGTGACTAAGTCAGACTGAGCACAGGGAACATTCGCTGGTGTGAACCCGTTCGTGAGCTTGTACGTGGAGGGGAGATTATTGTTGGATGACATCTAAAGTCAAGTCAACGTCAAGGCAGCTATTTCAAACAGTCCCTAGGCATTTTCCTGTGAGTAGGCTTCGTGAAAGCGTTTGCGTGGTCCATTACCCATCGGTTGTTCTTTTGTTATACTTAGGTCCCTGGATAGTTTTTTAAATTCCTGTTCTATGTTGATTGGTGTGTGTGTGTGTGTGTGTGTGTGTGTGTGTGTAGCACTGAGAATCAATTCCAGGACCTCAACTGCTCAACTATTGTGTTATATCCCCAAACCCCAACTTTCTTTTCAGAGTAACCTTCCCCACCCCAGGACAGTTTAGTGACTAAACACAGTTCCAGAGCAAATTAGTAAGAAGGAAAAACAAGTACAAATAAGACCAAAGAGCTTTAAATGATCCCTTTTATATAGCAATTTGTTTTCTAGCTAAGAAATCTGTCTTTTACTAGCTTTATTGGCTCTAGGGCCCTCCCTGTGAGGAGGAATGTTTCCCCTGTCCTAGGCCCCTTACAGCTGCTCACACACACCATCCCTTCCTGATCCACAAGTTGTCTTTAGAAGTTGAACAATGGCAAACCCTTCCACCGTTCTCTACAAACTACAGGCTGCACCTGGCAGGGCTTTGGGGGAGTGTTTGCCACACTTACCAGAAGGAAGGGAGCTAAGCAGGAAGAGAAAAGAGAGGAAAAAAGTGGCAGAGAGTCAGGGCAGCGGCAGCAGGAGCAGGCAGCGGGGCTGTGCTCTTACAGGGAGCAAGACACTGCACACACACACACACACACACACACACACACACACACACACGCCCACAAAAGGAGGGGGTGGGGAAGGGAACATCCCATGACGCAGCAAGACAGAAGTCCGCCCACGCTTCAGTGGGCATCACCAGGGAAATATCCTTTCAAAGAAAAGCAGCTGGCGGACTGTGACCTTCTCCCTGGCCAGTCCTCTTGAAAATCCAAGCCTAGATGAGTGGCCTCCTGGTGCGGTTTCCCACCACTGTTTCTTTCGGATAAACTGGGGTTTGTTTGTTTGTTTTGTTTCTTGGTTTATCTCCAGTGTGGTTTATGATTCAGTCCCTGTCCCGTGGGCTGGACTTCTTTTAAGAATCACTGAAGATGAAATGCGGCCCAGCACCGAAAGATGCTTTTTTGCTGTTACTATTGCTTTTGCAAAGTTTGAAACACACATTTGGCTGGCTGTTTTGGAACTGTGATTCGGGTAGACTTCACAAGTGTGTCTAACACTGTTATTTCCATGAGCCCACTCACCCTAAAAACACCTTGCTCAGGCCTGGAGGCAGAGGTAGGTGGTTCTCTGTGAGTTCAAGGCTATCCTGAACAGCCAGAGGTATGTAGTACTATCCTGTCTAAAAGAAACAAGCCTTCCTCCTAACTCACAGCCATTCCCAGGTTTCTCGAATTTTCTGGAGAATGTATTCCCATGCTTTACCAAAGCAGATATTTTTTTTTCTGTCAGTTTTTGCTCTGGGAATAATCTCTAAGAACACAGTAACCCCAAAGATGTCCTCGTGGGGCACCTCACGAATCTCTTACTTGACACGAGAAAGGGACTTGCAGGTGTGATTAAGTATTGTGAGATCGAGAATCATCTAGAATTATCTGAGCAAGCCCTGAGTCCTTATACATGAGTCACGTAGGCTGAGAATCAAAACAACGCCTTAGTTGATCTAAGTGGTGGGGACGTGTGTGTGTGTGTGTGTGTGTGTGTGTGTGTTTGTGTGAGATGGAGTGAGGTCCTGAGCCAAGGAACATAGATAGATGCCTTAGAATCTGGGAAAGACACTATTCTCTCCAGCCTCGGGGGAGATACAGTCCTGCTGACAGCTTGACTTCAGACCATGTGAGACTCACTTTGGACTTTCAACCTCTAGAACTGTAAAGTAGTAAGTTTTGTCGTTTTAAAGCTCCCACTGTGGCAGCAGATTGTTTAAAAAAAAAAAAGAAAAAGAAAAAGAACAAAACGAAGCTAATGCATTCCACTCTCAAGTGCTTCCCTGCTTTCCTCTGAGCTCAGGGTGACGCAAGTCACAGAAAAAGGGCACCAGGCTTTCAAGGACACAGAGGAGAAGCAGCCTAACAAGGGGACGCTGTGCAAAGACTTTGTAGTGACCAAGGCAACCAAGCCGATGAAAGGGAATCTCTTCTCTTGTAATTTCGTGGGTAACTGGTAAACACCACCGGTCAGCAGACAGCACATCTTGGACTGGCACAATCAACCCAGCCAGGTCTCTGAGTAGACACAAATGGCAAATCAAAACTAATCAAATTTAAATAAAGTATAGATTCTTTGCACAAAAGAGTATTAGAACTAATTGGAAAAAGAAATCTAAGGATAGAACTTATTATTGTGTTATTGTGTGTATCAGTATGTTCTAATATGAAAACAGGAATATCTCTCTTATACCTTTCTTATAGTTATTCTAAAATATTCATTTTTGAATATATATTGCTTTAAAATTTCACAAAACTGAATCACAGAATGACCCAACTCTCTCTAAAGAATTTTGCGTAGGATTTGGGCACTGTTAAACACAGTTAAGGTTAATTCCATGGATTTTTTTTATTATAAACATCCTTTGGTATTTTAAGTGGTATTTTACATGACAGGTGTGGGCTATTCAACTGCTTGCTTGATTGACAGCTGACATATTCTCTGCCCTATGTGGCTGCCTGGATAGAGATCATCCCAGGACCTGCACGGAAGCTTCTTTGACCCTCCAGGTATAGGCAAACTTTTCTGTCTCTCCAGCTAGATCCCAAATAACCACACAGAGACTTTAATTATAAATGTTCAACCTTTATTGTTACTAACTAGCTATTACAATTTAAATTAACCCATATTTCTTATCTAAGTTCTACCATGTAGCTCAGTTCTTTTTTTTCAGTATGGCATCTCATCTTGCTTCTCTCCATGTTTCCTGGTGATTCTGCCCTTCTTCACCTCCACATTCTCTCCCTGTTAGCAAGTCCCACCTAACCTCCTCTTGCCTGGTTATTGGCCATTTAGCTTTTTATTAAACCAATGAGAGCAGAGCATCTTCACAGATTGTACCACAACATCCAGCAATCACATGACTTTTCATGTTTCAACAACCATTGCAATCATAACTGCAACTGAAGTCAACAAGGCCTGCTTGGGAGAACATGCCCCAGCTATGACCTCTTTATGCACAATTTGTACCAGCTTTGGAAGACTATTGATGAGGCTAGAGAAACCTTAGTGAACTGGGCAACTCCTCCTGCTGTGACGGAGCAAACATCCTGTGATTGGCTCAATGGGAACTCGCCATTCGTGCTTGTAGGGCTTGGCACTGGTGGAATTGGAAGCTGTGCATATGTGGGGTGATGGATGGTGGAATGAGACTGAACATAAGCATCTGAGCACCTCTTCGGGATTTTTAAAGAGACTGCTTTATTCAGTTAAGTCTGGGTAGCTTCTGCCCCGCTCTGTCACCTGTTACAATGTGAGGCACTGATAAAGACTTTGCTTGAGTGGTGTCTTTGCTTACATGGGATTTTTATCAAAAACAGAATAGGCTGGGGTGGTTGCACAAGACGTCAGGGTCTCAGGTATTCTAGCTCTGGTAGCAGCAGTGTTGGTATGGAGGCCACTAAGAAGTCCAGAGCTAAAAGCCTTGATGCCCAAAGCTCTGGACTATATCTGTAGGAGGCTGCAGAAAGAGTTCAGAGGGCTACCAAGGACAGACTCTGCAAGAGATAGAATCTTCAAGGATAGAATCTTCAAGAACATTAAGGACAGCAGGAAAGTCTTGCTCATATAATCCTCCATGATTTCATTGAACAGATATGTGCCCTGCTCACTGTTCTGTTTGTGTTTCCTCTAAGATAGTATTGGGTGGTTGGCCTTTGGGAAGTCAGTGGGCAATTCAGATAGAGAGCATATAATTTCATTTGGGAATACCCTTCTACAGGGACTTGGAGAAACATCCCTTCCCTCGTGTGAGACTACAGCGACAAGATGGCTGTCTTTGAGTCCCCACCAGAAGTGGAATCTGCCTACACGTTCATCTTGGGCTGCCAAGACTACTGAACTGTAGGAACCATGACATCCTGTTAGTGGAGTTAAACAGATGAAGGAAAAAAACAGCAGCTATATGATAGCTCTCCCAGATATCCGCAATAGGTTTACACGTTTTCAAAATTCAGAAAGTGTCTCATAAGAATCCAGCTGTGGCCCAGAATTTTGCGTAGGCTAATAAATGAAGGTAAGTTAATGAGTCTCTGTTTATTGTGAAATTAACCTCAAGAGTTTATAAGTTAAAAGAGCTATTGTAAGGAGCACATTTAGTTTTCAAAAATAACAGTTTAATTTTTATGCAAATAGGTTATAACATCAAATGTTGCAAAGCTTGTCACAGGAAACAAGAATTTTGTGTCTTCATATTCCTCCTCCAGCCTGACTATACCCTCCAGAGGCAGAGATACCAAATTGTAGATACTTACTACAATATTTTCCAGCAATACTTACTTTTTCATTTGAAGTAAAATGCATACATGGTCCCCCGTTGATATCCTTATGTGCTTGGTTTCCTAACGTTTTCCCCATACCAAACACTGCAGATGTTTTAAGGCCCTTATATAAAATGGCATCATGTATACATGTATTATGATATATTCTCCTGTGTGTTTTAAGTCTTTTCTGGGTTATTTCTCATATTAACCCAACATAATACACACGACATGCAAATAGCTGTTGTAGTTTATTATCTAGGGCGTACTGACAAGAGGGAAAAATCAGACTGTACATGTTTGATACAGGTGCTTTGTTCTCTCTTCACCCTTGTGTAAGCACCCTTACTAGAGTCCACACCTCCAGCCTGCAGGCACATTTAAATGTCTTTGATCCGTAAGAGATTGAATCACGAGTCTGGAATTGGCAAAGGCGGAACACTAATTGTATTGCTGCCAACTGTCAATATTTGACATTATCTTTTGTGTTCCCATAACAATAAAGATGTTTATTACTTATTCTCTCCTCTTGTTCATTTCCCCCAAAACATCGAATCTCAGTTCTTGATTCGTCTTCTGTGTTTCCAGTACTGCAAGGGGGAAATAGACTCGTGCTCTCATCCCTAAACAAGAAGCTATCGCAACTGGCATTCACTCGCGATGGAAAAATTAGTTTTTTTCTAATGGCGTCTCACTGGATATACAAACCAGACTTAAGGGCAGGCTCCAAGCCCTGTAGGAGATGGCCAAGACCAAACAGACTCAATGGTATTTGTAGACTTTTTGTCTCAGGTTGCTTTTTTGTTGTTATTGTTAGTTTATGCCTTACTGGCCTTTTACTTGTATTCCACTTTTATGTTTTTATGGATTTGGGGTTTTGTTTGTTTGGTGTGTTTGTGTGTGTGTGTGTGTGTGTGTGTGTGTGTGTGCACATGTGGTATGGTGTGTTTTTAATGGTTTGTTTGGGAGTTTTGTTTTGCCTGATTGTTTTCTAAAGAGAAAGAAAGAGGGTGGCCTTGGTTGGGTGGATAGAGAGGAGTCGTGGGAGGAGAACTCATGATCTGAATACAGTGTATGAAAATTTTGCTGTTGTTTTTTAAGACAGGGTTTTTCTGTGTAGCTCTGTAGACCAGTCTGGCCTTGAACACAAAGCTCTGCCTGCCTCTGCCTCCCGAGTGTTTGGGATTAAAGGCGTGCGCTGCCGCCACTGCCCGTGGAAAACCTTTATTTTCACGGAAATGAAAGAAGTGCTATTTTCTGCCAAATGAGGTAGTGTTGTGGCCGCCAAGCTTCCATTCTTGTGCATTCCATTCTGTTCCCCCTGAAGTTAGTTTTGCCTTTTCTTCTTTTATTTTCTTTTCCTTTTTCTCACCTCCTAACTTCTCCTCTCGCTCCATTCCTTCCTTCTCTTCGTCTTTTTGACAGAGTATAGCTCGGACTCGCTATTCTCTCGTCTCTGCCTCCCAAGCCCTGGGATCCAAAGTGCACAGCCACACCTGGCTGTGTTTTTGTTTACTTAAAATGGGGGCTTCTCTGCCTTCCCCAACTGCACAAGAGCCCTGTGAATTATATAATCCCCCCAGGATCAAAACCGTTAGATAATTCACACATCCTAGAACTACTGCGGCTGCTTCATTCCCCACACCCAAATAGCTTCAAGGTTTGATCTCTGCGCTGGTCAGGTTGCTCCCAGGCCTGCGCTGCTGCCCAGCTGTGCCAGCTTCCTCTGCCGCCTAAGAATTCCCTTTGTTTCTCTCATTTCTTGGTCTCCCCTTCTGCCTCTGTCTTGACTTTATTTTCTCATTTGGTGGAGCATATCTTCTAGTATCTTCCTGAGAGGGCACTTATGGGAGACTTTTTGTATCTGAAATGCCACGGTCTAGTCTTACACTTGACTGATTGGTTGTCTAGATTATAACTTATAGATTGAAATATCGTTTAGTAGTTTTTTTTAAATTTGAAAATGTCTGTTTTCTAGTGTTCTTTATTTTCTTTTCTTTTTACAAGTACGAGGTCATTTTTTTTAAATATAATTTTTTATTGAAAAAAAAAAGATTTCCGCCTCCTCCCCGCCTCCC
>NW_026067987.1:357451-606880 GCF_014885135.2 Alexandromys fortis | reverse complement strand
GGGCAGTCAGGGTTCCCTGCCCTGTGGAAAGTCCAAAGTCCTCCCCGCTCCATCTTGGTCTAGGAAGGTGGACATCCAAACTGGCTAGGCTCCCACAAAGCCAGAACATGAAGTAGGATCAAAACCCAGTGCCATTGTCCTTGGCTTCTCAGCAGCCCTCATTGTCCGCCATATTCAGAGAGTCCGGTTTTATCCCATGGTTTTTCAGTCGTAGTCCAGCTGGCCTTGGTGAGCTCACAATAGATCAGCCCCACTGTCTCCGTGGGTGGGTGCACTCCTCGTGGAAATTCGGGATCAACCTACCCCTGGACCCAGCAATGCCACTCTTGAGGCCTGATCATATGACGAGGTCATTTTTATTCTTGATCCTTTGCACATGATCTGTTTTGTTCCCCCTTTCTGAACTCCCTAGACCATTTCTTCTGTCTCAGTTTCTGGAGTTGTGGTGATAGTATTTGATATAAGCCTTTTGTGAATCACGTTGTCTGTGATGTAATGGATTTTTTTTTTAAATCTAGAGTCTGATCCTTGAATCTCCTTTTTTGTCATTGTTCTTTGTGTTTGTCATCTTCTGGAGCCCTCTGACTATGTTTCTGTAGAGACTAGTCCTTGTGTATCCTGAAAAACACTTCTTTTTTTGTGAGATGGGACTGTGAAACTTTGACTTCTAATTTCTAATATTTCCTTGTTTAATTAAAAATTTCTTTTTATAAAATATATTTTTACCATTTTCCTCTCCTCCAACCCCTCCCGGATCCTACTCACCTCCCTACCTACTCAACCTTACTCTTTCAAAAAATTAAAAAAAAAAACAAATCACAAAACAAAAATCAAAACGAACCAAAGATCAAAATAATAATAATAAGAAACATTTTTAGAATACCAAACCAAGAAGAAATAAAATATATGAGCACGCATGTGCGCACACACACACACATTTTGTGTTGGTCAAGTACTCCTGGGCATAGGCCTGCTGTGCCTATTGGTGGGCATCAGTTGAAAACAGCTCCTTGGTTGAGGATGGGACCCTGTGACCACTTTCCCCTCTCAGTGCTGGGACCCTGTCTGGCTTGAGCCTGTGCAGGCCTTGTACACATAGCCACAGTCTCTGTGAATTCATGCGCACAGCAGTACAAGTGTGTCTGGAAGACAGTTTCCTTGGCGGCATCCATCACCTCTAGCTCTTAGAATCTTTCTGCCACTTCTTCCATATGGATCCCTGAGTCTTGAGGGGAGGGCTTGGATGAAGACATCCCACTAGGATGGAGTGCTCCAAGTCTCTACTCTCTGCACATCATCCAGGTGTGGGTCTCTGGATTAATTCCTGTCCTCTGCAATAAACAGCTTCTCTGAGGACGGTGAGCTGGGCCCGATCTATGAGTGCAGCAGAATGCCATTAGGGGTTGTTTTCTTGCTATATTCATTTAACAGAATAATAGCATACCCACAGGCCCATGACCCATCTAGGTTCAGGTTATCGGCCACTTATACAGCATAACATTTCTTCTTTGTATTAAAGCAGTCAGACCAACTGACAGCCCTCAAATAGTCCTCTTATGTCTAATATCTTGCTGTATCTTTAAGCAGCATTCGTGTTAATTTCGGCGTCATTAACCTTTTCAGTTTATCAGCCATGTCAGTATGCCTTTCGCAGGTGGCCTTCCTGCTGCCAGCCGGTCTCACTCCTATGACGCGCACTCTCTTTTCTCTCTGTTGAATCCTTTACCGCTCTATGTTCTGATTCTTACCACTGCGGCTTGGGGTTTCCAGCTTCAGTTCTCCTCTTTTCCTTGGCATTATGTTTTCTTTTACTGCTTCTCGCTGGTTTGTGGTAAATTCTAGTGGAGAAAGAGGTTATAAACATCATTACCCTGCCATTTTTTGAGTCAGAGAGATCTGTTTAACCATTTTAGCGGTTCGGTAATCAAATGAGCTTTCCTCCAAAATAACAAACTTCTGCATTGAGTGTTTTAGGGATACCGAGGGATCCCTACATAAAGCTAGCTGGAAGAAGGGGTAGATAAATAAATGATTCATGTAAAGATCTCTTTAAACTATCCATTCATAATCCCTATAGTTGTCTACCATGACCTGAAGTAAATTAATTATTATGACTACATTATAACGATAAGATTGACAAGGAAATTTCTAAGCCTGGGGCTGGCGAGATGATGTCCTGGGTACAATGAATTCTGCCCCTGGGGTCTAACTGGTATGGTAGAAGGAGAGAACCAGCTCCTGAAAGTTGTCCATCAACTTCACCATCCACACACTCCCATTTTATTGAAGAAATAAAGGTAATAAAAATAATGAAAAGGAAAAAATATATTTGTTGGTGAGGGTCCGGAGGGATTAAAAACACTTGTACAACGTTTATGAGAATATATATATAAATTAGTACAATCAATACAGTGACTCTTCAAATACTGAAACTTGGGGCTGGAGGGGTGGCTTCACAGTTAAAAGCATGTATTGCTCTTGCCAAGGGCCTGAATTCAGTTCACAGCATCCATATTGGATGGAACACAATGACTTGGAGCTCCATCTCCAGGGGCATGCAATGCCTCTGGCTTCCACAGGTACCTGAACTTCCATGCACCTGCCCTAACAATATTTACACATAATCACTAAATACATTTTAAAACTTTTAAAATAATAATCCTATGACCCCGAAATTTCACAGCTAGGTATATATTGAAAGGAATGGTTGTGTTATGAAATCACAAATGAAAACAATAGAAGGAATCACTATGTTATAAAGATGTTTGCAATCCCATGTTTACGGCAACGCTATCACAACAGCTATAATATTGAATCAGTCCAGATGCCTTTCGGTGGCTATGATGTGGGAATACAGGCCGTGCTTGATGCGGTACTATTTGGTTCTAAAAATGAATGAAATTCTGTCATCTGCTGCAGGGTGAGTGGAACTGTGGGTTGTTATGCTGAGTAAAATAAATCGGACACAGAAAGATAAGAGCATAGGCTCTCCCTCGTTTGTAGAAACTAGTGTAAATCTCCTGAAATGGGATGGCATCATCATCCATCGTCAGAGGCTGGAGGTCAGCAGAGGAAGGAGTTCAGCAAGGGTCAGCAAAACCAAGGGTGAAGGCAGATTTTTTTTGGTTCTTTATTAAAAAAAAAGATTTACTTTATTTATTTATGTGTGTATGTGCACATGCATGCTATAGTTCTGTGTGGAGATCATAAAACGACCCGTGGGAGTCAGCTCTCTCTTTCCACTGAAAGACCTAGATAAATCCAGACCCTCCCCCCCCCCCCAGCAGGAAGAGAAGAATCAAAATAAGGATTTTCAGGTTCAGTGACTGTGTTTCAGGAACTAGCTGAAGATAAAGTTAGAATGTAATCTTGAGAAACAGGGAGTTTCCCCCTTGTGATTATCATTGTACTGTTTTAGGAACTAACTGGTTATGACCTTGGGAGCAGGGAGTTGCCCCCTTGTGACCATCACTGGATTTTCGGAATTTCCTATGACCCTTTTGGATTACTGGGCTGTGGTTTCTTCCCTTAAAAACTCCTTCTCCTGGTCACTCAGGGTTGAACTCTTCCCCTGTGTGGGTTATGAGTCTCGACCCCAGTGCACTGGTTCCTGTCTCATCCATTAAAGCCTCGTGTGATTGCAAGCAAGGACGGTCTTTCGTGAGTTACTGGGGGCTCTTGTTATCCCGAGACTTGAGTGAGAGTCTCCCCAGCACTGGGGGTCTTTCACCACCATGTGGTTCTTGGGGAACAGACTCTGGCTGGCTTGTGAGCAAGTGCCTTCACCTGCTGACTCAGCACTGGCCCAGGAATGCAAACTGTCGGGGTCTGGTGGCAGCCCAGACTTGAAATCATCTCTCTGAACCAGAGCCCAACATAAACTATCTCTCTGGACCGGCGTGAAGGCATGGGAATAAAGACACAACTCACATGGCTTTATCAGGAGGGAGATTCTCCATGATCCCTCATGAAGTCCTGAGTTCACATCCTGAAGAATTCCTCTCCTTTATTCTCCAAACAGCTTTTAGACCAAAACATAAACTGAGTGGGAAATACACCAACATTCTGTCTCCTAGGTAACCAGGTGAATAGCTTTTAGTTGCGTCCACAACTACCTGTGTGCTCTGTATGCCAGCTGTCACATAGGCTGAATTAGCATCTCTATCAGGCATCCTCCCAATTACAAAAAAAGGAGCAAAACGACATCCTGTTTTTTGTAGGTTAGCAACAGCCTGTCTGCAGGGCTATGTGACCACCTATGGCTTCCGAGCCTGGCTGCCACACCATATAGAAATATGGGCCTACAGCAAACCTTTGAACACTTTGTACCTACTCAGAGAATGGCATCTCTGCCTTTCCAAAGTAGGGCCAACTATGGGCTGATGGCCAAGTATGGATTTTTTTATTAGCTTAAATACAAACCATGTTCTGAGTTATAATATTCATTTCCTGTGATTATAACTCTTTAATTGGTGCTAGTTGTGGGCAGTCAATCTCCAGATGTGAAAAGACTTTGTTTTTTATTACTTTTAAGCTGCAATTAGGCAAACCAAGATTATTTCCAATAAAGGGTAAAGTGGACCGACTTTCACCAGCCAAATAAATTGTTTGAAATTTGCATGAGTGCTGGGTGCTGTAATTGCATTTTACCTGGAAAGATCTCCACGTCTTAAGCAGCCTTATTAAATTACACTTTAACTTTTTCATGGTAACAAATTAATCACGGACATCTGATAAATAATGCAGGGAAGCTTTGGCTTAAGCTCTTTTTTATTGATTCCTTGTTTAATCAGAGTTAAGAAGGTTTTGCTGCCAGCATTCTCCATGGGAGGGTATGCACATGTCAGTGTTTTATCTCAAGAACAGAGTAAAGTCCGTCATCCTGCAGGAATACCGGGTCTCCTCCATCTTGAGGATTCCTTGCTCAGTCTATTGCTGGATGCTGTGGAGACTCAGGAGCACTGTACAGAGAATGCTGTCTGGAGTAAGCCATCGCCCTCTGCTAGGTGCTATGCACTAACTACAGCAATGGCATCCCCATCCCAACTCCTGATACCAGAGGACTCCTAGGCCACATGACGGGAGGATGGAGAATTTTCTCCTCTTCTTCCCTTTAGAAACATGTGTCTGTGGCTTGTCCTGGAATGTTCCTGGCTACTCTGAACAGGGATCTGCTTATTTATGCAGATGATAGGAAAGACCCACTGGCCTTTGCACATTCTTAACATAACCTTATGGTTCTGTGCACAGCCACCTGATCCATTCTGGGCAAATGCTATTTGATGGGAAGAAGTCATTCCTCCCAATGAAATAGAACACTTACAGTAATGAGGTAATAAAGTCGCCCAAACTGAACAAGCCATAGTGTTGTGCCATACAAGATCTGGGGCTCCTTTTCAAGGATTTAGATAGGAATTTTGAGGTTTTCTAACTGCCTGAAATATTTCTCTATGTGGTATCAGGGTGGTTTGGGTTTTATGTTTGGCTTAGTTTGGTTTTCTTCCACAAGGATCACAAGATCTTCTATCCCCGGCTTGAGTACCTCATCAGGCCCTTTCTTCCCTACTGATCCCAAGGCAATTCTCCAAAGGAATCTGCTGGACTTCTGCTAAAGGAAGCCCTGTTGCTGGGATGTGCTGAAAATCAGAGCTGTGGTGGCCACCACTTGTGAGCACTAATGAGTATTTTTTCTTATTGCAATGCAGTTAAATTAAAAAAAACATTAATTTATTTTAAAATCTGAGGATCTGATTTTTACTATACAATAATTTTGGTGTAGTTTTGCTAAATAAGATGGACCCTGACGAGGCAACATGTCTTCCCACCTCATTATATCTTTTATTTGCTTTTTCTTCGTCATGAGGGCATGCCTCGGCTAGTGCTACCCATTGGTAATCTCTGTTAACTTAGAAGCAGATCATTAGCTCTCTATCCCGTCTAGTTTGGAAACCTTTCCTGCCCTTAATATCTCTTCTGTGCTGGGTTCATCCCTAGACTGGCTTAATTTATCATGTTGGCCCTTGTTCAAGTTCACAGACTCAGAAGGAAATATTACATATATGTATCACCAAACCATCCTAGGATCCTAATTCTATATAAAATTGGAATTGTTCCAGCTGTGTTTCCAACCTACAGTTGATCTACAGCTGAGTCTAGTTATTGCCTAATTCCACGGGTTTCTATTTGAGCAGAATAGGTGTGACCATCCTGAGTTTGGGCAACATGACAGTTCTAGACTAAACCTGGGACCTTGATTCTATGAACTGTGGCCAGATGAAATAACAGACTCTCAATTGCTTTCCTCACAGAGACACAAAAGACATCACTAGCTATTGCAACCATGAAGGAAAACACAGCTGTTATTTGAAGCCATGCTACCTATTACTGGGAATATGAGTGTTTCATGGCTTATTCTTCCACTCACTGTTAAGTAGAATTGCCCCACTCCAAAGCCAGGTTTTGGTAGTGGCAATCCAAATTCCCTTACTCATTGTTGTGTAACAACTTATACATACAATGTTTTATAAAATGCGAAGTTGTGAAGGCCCAAATTCAAGTCTTCATGGATGCTAGATGGGCACTATACTAACTGCCCTAGCCACACGCTTAAAAAAAATTATGTTTTGAAAGAAATCTAAATGGAATAACTAAATAATAGAAGAGACAAAGCCCCAACTGGACATTTTATGCCACCAAACGAAACTTCCAATGTCAGAAATGAGTTACATTTAGTTGGTTTATTGGTCAAAAGGGCACCATGGAAACCCCCCAAACATATCAGGCTGTTGCTAAGACTTTTGCTTATCTTTCACAAAATAATGATACAACTTATTGCTGAAGATAACATTTACATATCCCATCAAACATAAAGAAGTCAAGCTGGTGTCTAAATAGAAGTTTCTCTTCTGTTGACTAGCATCCATGGTACTAGAAAGTACTCTGCATGCTTCCAGAGGAGAAAGGTAATCGTCAACCCAAGTACAAACCCCGTGACGTACAATGATGATCTGCCTATGAGATATACTGATACAGTAGTGGCACAAGCATGTGGGAGTCACCAACCACTCTCTGATTAAATTTAAGGCTCATTCCATGAGATAGAAATATGCCTGATACTGCAAGAGTAGTCAAGAACCTGAACCTGGATAGGTCTGGGGATAGCCCAGAGGAAAAACTGTGGGCCCCTGGTCTCCCTTATTTCTGGGGTGCATTGGCAGGGACAGTTTGTTATCAGTTAACTAAGCTTCCTGTGTGTTTCCGTGCTATCCCTGCCCCACCTGGTGATTAGCTGCAGGCTATCTTCTCCATTGTTAATATGGTAATTTCCCACCTGCCTGGGCGGAGAGATCTTTGTGCTGCAGTTAGGTAGAAAGGGCTTCCCCAAGTCTGAATAAACGGCATTCGCTTGATCTCCTATCTAATGACCCTGGTCTCTGTGTCTTGTGTTCAATCTCCAGGCCCTTACCTGGACTCGCATTCGGTACAGCTGCGCGCGCGAACTGTACCGAGGGTGTAACACCGAAATCGGGTGCTACAAAAAACAAATATTATTGATCTACTAAAAGATCATACCAACAAAATGATAGCTGATAACATACTGCTATACCCTTAGATCAGTGCCCATCAGTCATCATCAGAGAAGCAGATGGTAGCTAACACAGAGACCCACAATTGGACAATGTGCAGAAGGTTAGAGATAGCGGGGTACTCAGTTCTAAATGTCTTTCTCAAAGTCCTACCCTCAGGGATCAGGGGTCAAGACAGAAGATGACTCAGCTTAGAGACTGGAAGAGCCATAGGTGATAGATGACTCTAAGGAAACAGTGTCCCCCTGACATAGTAGTATAGGAATTCAGAGATGGAGGCAGCATGAACAAGGCTTTCACAGGCTCATGCTAGACATGGTCCCAGAACTGAGAAGGGGACATGGCCATGGGATCCTACCCATAACCAAGAAGTTATGTGAAATTGGTACCTACTTGCAATGAAAAATTATCTTCTTCAGTGGAAGCTTACTAGGTGTTGCTTGGCCCTAATGTCTCCCTTGGGGAAGGTGGGTGAAACATCAAAGGAGCTACAACAGCAAACACAGACATGGGGAGTCAGGTAGAAGGCTTATAGCAGGATTGTTTATTTAACAACAGGGAAAAAGTTATACTCTCCCAGCACCCAGGTGTTCTGATCCATTGACAGTTGACATTTCATGTTCATCCCTCATTGGCTAGGCAGGATCAGGACCTCTGACAGCACCTATTGCTAGGCACTCAGGAAACACGGCTTGGTGACTCCTTATTGTCTAGATACAGTCAGGACCTCTGCCAGTGCCAGGCCAACTCCAGGTTGATTCCTTTTGGCCTGGTAGGTCTTATCTTCCTACAGCTGGGCATATTGACAACCCATGCCCAGCAGGAGATGGCCAACACGAAACAAGATCTATGACATTTATATAAACTTTTTGTCTCATGTTGCCTTATTTGGGCTTTTTGTTTTCTTTTTGTCTTACTGGTCTTTCACTTATATATTTTGGTTTCTGGTTTTGTAAAGTTGGTTTTTTTATTCTGTGTATGCTTCATTTGCTTTTTTAAAGAGAGATAGAAAGAAAGGACATGGAATTAGGGAGGTAGGGAGAGCCTTGGAAGAATTGGGAGAAGGGAAATGTGTGATTCAAATATATTGTTTGAAAACAATTTTTTCAATAAAAAGTTTAATGTGTTTTATATATATTATATAGTAAATTGAAGAGAGATTAGGGTTATATCAATATTTTTAAATATGTTTATATATAGGACATGGTCAATGACAATTTGATAAAAAATATTAAGAATGAAAGTCACTAGAAAATTTACAATGAAATATAACTATATACATTTAAAGTTTTCTAATATTCTATTAACAATGTTTTATAAATAGTTGAATAACATGGACTGAACTTTGGAAAAATCTCAACTGTGAAAAATCTTTAAAACAATTAAGTTGGAAGCCATCTGTATATTTTATTAGGCTATTAATGCTTAGAGTGGAAAACAATCCCTGTGTAGAAGTCTCAGTCACACTGAATGGCTAACCCTGGACAAGAGGTATAGACTTCTACAGGGGTTTGGGAGAAGTACATGCTGTGTCTGATGCAAACTCAAGGACTCGGGTTGAGTGATAGCTTCAGCCAGAGTTGTAAACTATTAACATGATAACTGTAAGTGGAGCTTTGTACAATAAACAGTGCTGGGAAAGCATCCAGATCCTCCATCTGTCTCTGATAGTAAGTAATCCCAATTAATTAGGAAGGCATTCATCTTCTTAATAAGTGTGCATCTTTTAAACCCCAGAAGATAACGAATTAAGTATAGATAAATGTTGAGGAATCAAGAACCAGTCTATCGCTATTTGTCTCAAGCTGGGGATGATACGATCTGCTTAGGTGAATAATGAATGAGTGGATGAGGTTCTTAAGGTTTTCGTGAGACTTGGTTTTTATCAGTCTCTCCTTCAGAGACCGGAGAATATTTGTCTCTTCTTAGTACCACTGAGTGGCTCCCTGAACCTTCTGCCTGTAGCCATCTAGCCATCTCAGCATTTTGTAGAGGGGTATCCTCTCTCTCTCTCTCTCTCTCTCTCTCTCTCTCTCTCTCTCTCTCTCTCTCTCTCTCTTTTGTATTCTCTGGTCTAGGGCATGCTTATAGATGGAAAGGGTCTTAGCAGCCATAGACAACAAGCCCAAAGTCATTCTTCATGATGGGCTTTCTGGTCTTTGAAAGCCACATGGGTGTTTATGCAGTCATTTGTTCCTATGTGATGTGATGGTTCGTCTTCAGTGTCAAGTTGGCTAGATTTAGAATCACTTAGAAGATTGAAATATACTTCTGAGCATACACATGAGGTACCTCAGAGGTCTAATGATGGGGCAAAACCCCAAATGTGGGCAAGCATAGCTGGCCTCCTGCTCTCTGTTTCCTGATCCTCTTTGATGTGAACAGTCTCTGCCACACGCTCCTGCCGCCATAGTCTGAGCTGCTCCATCACTGCTGTGAGAAACTGAAACCATGAGCCAAAATAAGCCGTTCCTTCTTTAAAATGTTTTCTGAGTGCTTTGGTCACAATGGGGAAAGCAGTTCATAAATATCCTAGACGCCATACTTGATTCCACTCTTGTCTTTCTTCCTCTAGGTTGAGTCTGTTTATCCTGCAGTAGGTAGAAGAAGTGAGCACAGAATGTGGATGTAGCCTGACCAAAGCAGAGAACACTGGTGTAAATCCTCAGGGCAGGGCGTTCCCACTGCAGCTGAGATGACATCATTATGGCTGGCAACCCCGCCATGTTCTTGCCTCTCAGTGCACTTACAGCTATGCTGTCTTTGTGTAGATATATTGTTCTATTTGTGTGTGTGTGTGTGTGTGTGTGTGTGTGTGTGTGAATGTGTGTGTGTGATGGGGAAGCCTTGCTAACCAATTATCTTTAAGAGGTGGGACCAAGTTAGGGTGTGGCTTTCTGGGACCCGAAGAAAAACAGGCACTTGGCCCTCTTTCTCTCTCTCTCTCTCTCTCTCTCTCTCTCTCTCTCTCTCTCTCTCTGGTCTTCTCGCCACACAGCTGAGCTTGGACTTCTTGTTCCAATTTTGTGAGTTTTCCCCTTATAATATATAAAAATTGTTTATCTTTTAGCTAGCTTGGTTATTTCCCGAATCAGGGGTGGGGGGAGAGGGAGAGATAGATGCATGTGTATGTGACTGATAGTGTGTGTGTACCTCAGTGCCTATTTTGTGGTCAGAGAACTGCTTTCAGGAGTCTGTTCTCTCCTTGGGCTGTGTTGAAATAAGTTCTCTTTTCTTATTTCTGTCACTCTAAGATGGCTGGTCTGTAAACTTTTGTGTGTTTCTCCTGTCTCTGCCTTCCCTCTTGCCATAGAAGTACTGGGATTACAGATATATCCTACTGCATCCGGCTCTTTCACATGGGTTCCTGAGACTGAACTCAAGTCCTCAGCCTCGTATGCCAAGCTCTTTTACCTGCTGAGCCATCTAACCAGCACTCTTGTTTAGTATCTCTTCTCTTCTCTTCTCTTCTCTTCTCTTCTCTTCTCTTCTCTTCTCTTCTCTTCTCTTCTCTTCTCTCCTCTCCTCTCCTCTCCTCTCCTCTCCTCTCCTCTCCTCTCCTCTCCTCTCCTCTCCTCTCCTCTTCTCTCTCTCTCTCTCTCTCTCTCTCTCTCTCTCTCTCTTTCTTTCTTTCTTTCTTTCTTTCTTTTGTTCTTTCTTTCAGTCTTGTTAGTGGTAGCTCCTTCAACCCCTCTTCCTTTCCCTCCTCTTTGAGATGGGTTTTCATTGTGTTGGTCACACTAGCCTCAAATTCATGCTTCTGTAACATCAGCCTCACAAGTATCTGAGAGTACACAAGTGACCCATGTTTTTTTAATGGGAAGTTTGTAAAGCATGGTTTTTCAATTCTTTTTTTTTAATTTATTTATTTATTATGTATACAGTGTTCTATCTGTTTATATGCTTGCTGGACATGAAGAGAACACCAGACCTCATTACAGATGGTTGTGAGCCACCATATGGTTGCTGGGAATTGAACTCAGGACCTCTGGAAGAACAGTCAGTGATCTTAACCTCTGAGCCATCTCTCCAGCCCTGGTTTTCCAATTCTATATGTAAAGCTAAGGATTTAGCTTGTGTTGAGGAAGTTTCCATCACACGGTGACACTCCAAGACTGTTAAATGAAGTTTCCCTTGACTCACAGGGTGTAGCTAGCGACTAGCTAACCAGAATCTGCTATAGAAAAGCCAGCAGTTTGGATAGAGAAGATACACAGGAAGGAAAAGGCGGGGACTTGAGTGCCTTTTGGTTTGGGGACAAGTGAAGAGACACATCTCTTGCTGGGTCCCCAGCCAAAAAGCAAGATCAGCTGGTTACTTCTTGGCTTCTCTGATCTAGGAGTTTTTCAACCCCACCATTGACTTCTGTGTCATTGTTAGTAAAGAGAATGATAGAGACTTAGTTTAATCCTACATATCTCATAGCCACAGCATTGCTGGGTCCTCAGGACTAGAAGGCCCTCCAGGCTGAGGCCTGGGTGGTCACTGGGTCATTGACTGTGGGGCTGTGGAGATAATAATTAAGATATCAGTAGATTCATGTACAGCTGGTAGGCCAACAGAAAAAAATCAGCTTGTACATGTATTTGACTTGTTTTTCTAAACTATTGGAACATTTTGGAATCATAATTCAGCCCTTAGTAGTTTAAAACCTGAGCTGTTGACATCTATACTGTTGCTAAACTTAGGTCACATCTTTATCTAAACATTGATAAAACTATCAGCCAAGACGGGCTGAGGGGAAAGTCCATAGAAGCTACTAGGGCTCAATAAAAGTCTATGAATCATCATGAACCCAGGTGAGGGAAAAGAGTAGACTGTAGTTTTTATCTGTGCTCCCTCACTGAAGAGAGCCTTGGGTTCTCAGTCATCCCCACATAAAATAATATTCTTGCCCCAAAAATAAGTGTATTGACTTTCCAGATTTTTCCAGCAAAACCTTACTCCATTCTGAAAATCCTCTATTCATTTTGGAGACAGGGTCACAGTACATAGCCTTGACTAGCCTGGAGCTTGCTATGTAGCCCAGGCTGGCTCTGAGATGAGGCCACTGTCAGGGTGGCTCAGGCAGAGATAAGGAAATATGTCCCTGTCACACCTGTGTTTGGCTCCAGGTCTTACACTTTCCTGCCCTAACCAGGCCTGGAGAAAGGACAACTTCCTGAGAATAAGAACACCCATAGAAACACCTTACTTTTTTACAGAGCAGTCTTTAACTTTGTACAGCAAACTTGGGGTTCTCAGGCTGAAGCATTTGCATTCAGTTGCTTCCCCCATGCCCAAAGCTGTCTGGAGGGAAATTAGATTCCTGACTTCGATACCTCTCGAGACAGAAGCTGTCTACTCGAAATACAAATTCCTTCTCCTGTGGTTCATTTTGTCTCCAGTAAGTTCTGGCAGTGTGGGCATTGACAGCCTACCTCTCTTTCCAGTTATGAAGAAGGTATAGGAAGCCCCAGCCACCTGTGATATGTGTGTGTGTGTGTTACACGTGTGCCATTGTGCAGGTGTGTGCACCTGTGTGAATGTATGTAAAGGACAAAGCAAGATGTCGCTTAACTTCCTCCATTGCTATGTGCCTTGAGATTGGCACTCTCACTCGACTGGAAGTTTGCCTTGGGTCAGTCTGGCTGGATTGTCATTGAGCTTCAAGATCCCTTTATTTTAATTATTGAAAAGGTCATGGAGCTTCGCTGATAACTTTCAATATTATTGTTATTAACCATAAAATGTTATTCTGTTTTAATGCCACACAGTTGTTAAACTCTTTTATATTTGCATATAAGTACTAATATAGCATGACTGAAGAAATAGCTACCGATCATTCTGAAGTTGGAGTAGATTTACAAGGACTCCAGTCTGTGGAGGAGCTGGCCAGCTTGCTGTCTGTGGAGGAGCTGGCCAGCTTGCTGCATCTTATGTCACCAGGTGAAAGAAAAAAAGAAAGAGAAAAAGGGAGGATAGGACCGCCCATAGATCTGGTGCGGGAGAAAGTTTTTTGTAGATAAAAGGAAGATCATAGCCAGAGGTAGGGACATCTGGAAGAGTCCAGTGTGAACATGACCCTGAACTGGTCCATGTGAGGAAAGGGAGGGAGGGTGGAAGGAATAGCCAGGAGACCAAGAGGGAAAAGGTTAAAAAAAAAAAAAAACTGGGTAATCAAAATGGCTGGATTATATAGGGACAGACAACTCAGCCCCTGAGCTGGAGAAGTTTAGGGCAGGGGGCACGGTGTGCCAGCCATCCCCTGTAACAGGTAGGGACTGAAGGATGCTGGGAGAACCTGGAGGCCAGGTCTACTTTTATATGCTAAATAGACCCCTCTGTTAGCCATTCGTCCCAGATTTGAGATAAAACACCAGGAATGCTGACTGACTGTGGATTTTAAATTTTGCTAACTAGAAGACCTTAGTGATTTTGAAATCTCAGTCATGGGAAGATAGAGAAATGTCAAAAAGTGGCCAACAATCCTGCTTGTCAAAATAGCTTCTGCTTACCATTTTTTAATTATGCATAAAACCTCTTGAATGGACAATTAGTTATACAAATGTAAATCAAGAATCTGTGGTGGGACCTGCTTGCAGGAAAATATAGACTATTGTATCTGGTGATACAAGCTGGAACACTTACTTGAGCCCAGGTCATACTACAGAGGCTTTGCTTTATGATTGTGTGTGTGTGTGTATAATTTTTTTTTTTTTTTTTTTTTTTTTTGGTTTTTCGAGACAGGGTTTCTCTGTGGTTTTGGAGCCTGTCCTGGAACTAGCTCTTGTAGACCAGCTGGTCTCGAACTCACAGAGATCCGCCTGTCATGTGTGTGTAATTTTATAAATCTTTGAGTTCATTGCTCAAAAACCTTTTCAATGACCTTGCAAAGCTGTCTATATTAGGCCATACATATTTTGCTCTTGCTAGTTTTGTTTTTACATGAGGTGCACTGAACTGGAGAAGACAGAAGGAAAAACATTCAGAAAGAGCCCTTGGTTCATATGAAGAAGGAAATACCCATGAGAGCAAGACTAGGTGTTGTGTGTCTACCCCAGGGGTGGTCTTTGCAAAGTACCACAAACCATGACTTAAGCAATACACATTTATTTATCAAACTCCTTGGGGATAGGGTTCTAAGATCATGAGGCCAGTATTGCCAGTCTCTTGGTGAAAGCCTTCTTTGTGCTTTATAGAGAACTCCTTTCCTTGGGTTCTCACATGGCAAAGAAAAGAAAGTTGAGTTTCGGACATGGGGGAAAACCAACTGAGGTGCCCCTTCAACACATCAAAGTAGAGCTGGCTTCCAAGTTCTCCCAACATCCCTTAGTCCCTACCTGCTGCAGGTTATGGCTGCTAAACCCCACTGCTGCCCTCTACCCTGAACTCTTTAACCCAGGGTCTGGGCTGCCCGTCCCCCAGAGACTTTTCCCTATATAATCCAGACATTTTGGTCATCCTTCCCTTTTGTACCTTTGGCCTTCTAGCTACTGTATCTGGTTCCCCTCTCTTCCCCTCCCTGTCTTCCCACGTGGCCCAGTTCAGAGTCATGTTCACCCTGGACTCTCCCAGGTGTCTCTCCCTTTTTATCTACAATAAACTTTCTCCTCCACATACCTAGGAGCAGTCGTGTCCTTTCTTTTCCTTTTTACTTTTTTTCCATTCGAGAGTGAAATCTAGTCATCTTTGTCTTCTTATACAAGCACAGCTTTTGTCTTGTCAGCTCCATCCTCATGGTTTGATTGAATCTCGGGTTTTTGCACATGAATTTCTGAAGTTTGCAACAATGCAGTTTATAACCCATCTTGTAAGTTAAGGAAGAACCCAAGCTGGTTGAGATGGTGTGGGCTTGTATGCCCAATTATTCAAGGGCCTAAGCAGGAGGATTACTTAAAACCAAGAGCTAAGGCCAGTCTAGGTTACATGGCAACAGCCCTTCCAAAAATACACCTGTCTCCCTGTCTATCTACCTAGTTATCTATTCCGAATAACTCAAGATGATTGACACTACCCTATTGTGTTTGGGCATCATTGTTCTGATGGGATCATGATATAAAATCAAGAAGCACTTCCATGAATAAGAGGCACACTTTCCTATGAAAATGACATTTCTATATAAAGGAGCCACCACAGGAACCATTAGACTAACAAAACCTAGCACCAGACATGAGGAATCTCCTTTCAAACGGTTGTTCAGGGTAATCCAAGTGATTCCTGAAAAAAAAAAAAATAGAGGTTGATGGTGGATCCCTATTACTGAAGGCACAGATAAGTTTTCAAGCCCTGGTTATTGGATATCCACTGCCACTGGTATAAGCCAATCAAACTGAATAAATAAATCCAGGTTTAATGAACAGAGCAAAGCATTCTTGGGTGACCCTCAGGAGGGCAGGAGAGGAATCATGTGGCAAATATGCCTACCACGTCTTAAGGCCTACAGGCATGGTCTTGAGCAGCCCTTGGGGAGGAGCTGACCCTTGGCAAAGTTTCTGAGGGGGAGGGGCTGGTGCTTGGTGGACTTTTTTGAGAGGGTGGTGTTTAGAATGGGAAGAGTGAGACCTGAGCCTGGAATGGGGGCCCGAGCTGGAGATCCCCAACAGACACCGCACACTTAGGACACACAGTTCAGATGACTCAAGTTGGATCCGACCTGAAAGCCTCTTTTCTGTGGTCTAGCATCTACAGTTCCAGGAAATACTATGCAAACTGCCAGTGTAGGGAAGTAATTGAACAGCTCCACCAACTTCAGCACCTATGAACCATGACAGTTGATAACACGGCAAGAAAGGCATGGAGATCGTGGTAGTTTGAATGTAACTGACCCCCCATAAGCTCACTGGGAGTAGCAGTATTAAGAGGTATGGTTCCTTCTCCACTCCCAGCTCCTTTACCACTGCCATGTCTGCCTGTATGCCTCCGTGTCCTGCCATGCCGATAATGGACTGAGCCTCTGAAAATGTAAGCCAGCCCCAATTAAATGGTTTTTCCTTTATCACAGCCGATGTGGTCATGGCGTCTCTTCACAGAAATAGTATCGCTGAGACAGAAGTTGGTACCAGAGCGTGGGCTATTGCTGTGATAGACCTGACAATGTTTTTGTTTGAAGGAATATGGAAATATGGGATAAGACAGGGGTTACAAAAAGTCACTCAACAGGAGGGAAATCACTTGGTTCTGGAAACCTTCCCAAGGCTCGTTAAGTCATGGATCTTCGAAACGAATCTACTACTGCTACTTTGCTAGATCAGCATAACTCCTTACTGTATCTAAATCTTATCCTTATGCCCACAGGTAAGTGTAACTATAGAAGACTTCTCACCATTGAAGTCCCTCTTTACAGCACATGGAAACCATCACGGAAAACCACAACTGGACACAAGGCAGAGATCCATGGCTCATGGGGAGCCCGGCCCCAACAAATTATCTTCATCGCAGTTCCTGTATCTGGGACTCAGGGAATGTTATGGAAGAGGAGTTGGGAAGATTGTAAGAGTCAGAATACCAGGAGGTCTGCTGTGAAACCGTCACTTACGGAAATGGCTGCATGAACAAGACTGGAACAACAACAATATCAATGAACATGCTACTGTGGAAGGGGGAATTTCGGAATCCCACCCCTAGATGAACGGCTACAGGCAACTATTGACTGCTGGGAGAAGGAGGTTGCTCTCTTCCAGGGAAGAGCCCTCTTATTGGCTGTCCAGTAAAGGCTGGTCAGAAGGTTGTATTTGTGTGTGTGTGTGTGCGTGTGTGTGTGTGTGTTTGCACAAGTGCACTTGTGTAAGCAGACTTGTGGGTAACTTAAAGAGGCTGGAGGGAGGCAAGGGAGGGGAGAGAAGTGATGCAATTCTATTTCAATGAAAAAATACTTTAAAACAAAGAAGTCAAAAATTAAAATGAAAGAAAATTAAGAAGTCAAAAGAGGCAACTGAAGACCTTAGCTTAGAGAATGAGAAATAATCCTCTCTCTCCCTCCCTTCAACTTGTCTGAATTTTTATGTGGTTGCATTCAGGGAATTCCTCTTGGTTAAAATAATGAAGCCCCTATATTCATGCCAGAGAATAAATCTGGATCCCAGTGGAGCTGCAGTTTCATATTTAAGTCACCTGTGTTGGCAGACGGCAGTACTGCTCATGTCTAAGATTTTCTTTGAAGAAATGAGATTTTAGGCTTCATGGCAGCTTCTGCCTCGCACCATGCTAAATAATTTTCCCCATCTTTTTACTGACATAAAAGATCTTCAAGTTTGAGGAAAAATTCATGAACCTGGTATTTTTTTTTTTAAAAGATCTATACCCACGTAATTATTTGTTACACATCTCACTGAGAAAACTAGTCATATGAAAGATATAATAAATAACTGAATATTAATTTCATGCAGGTAGAATATTTATAGCCCCCTAGAAGAGTCTGAACCTCCGATTGTCTGGAAAAGTAGAATATGTTATGAAATTATGAAAGATAAGGGCAAATGTTCAGGGCTTTAATATCTCTGAGAAAATAAAATTGACAGTAGAAAAAATAATGTAAGTTGAATAAAATGTATACTGAAAATAGTTGTTATTACTTTAGAAACAACTAACTTAGTCAAGAAAGTTATTTTGAACATAGAGTTTCCAAAGGGAAAATGGACTTGCTTGCCGATCATCCTGAAATAAACAGAATTAAAAATATTATAAATTTAAATATAATGAAATGTATCAAGTATTTACATATTTTAAAACGGTTATACATGTGTTCATTTCGTGTGTGTGTCTGTGTGTGGGCGGGAGTGCCTGAGTGTTGTGGCGTACACGTGGAGGTCAGTGGGAACTTGAGGAGTGGGTTCTCTCCTTCCACCCTGTGGATTCCAGGGCTCGGACTAAGTTCATCACACTTGGAAGTAAGTGCTATAATTAATGGGACAAATTCTGGGAGCCAGAGATTTGTATTAATGTAGCCAATGCTCCTCCCTATGGAGTCTGTCACCGAGTTTCCTAATATGCAAGTGACTTACAGAGTAAGAGGAACCTGGTGGGAAAGGGTTTAGATCAGTGGTTCTCAACCTTCCTAATGCTTTGACCCTTTAATACAGTTTCTCATGTTGTGGTGACCCCCCAGTCATAAAATTGTAACTATGCTACTGTTATGAATTGTGATGTAATCTCTGTGTTTTCTGATGGTCTTAGGCAACCTCTGTGAAAGGGTCATTTGAACCAAGAAGTCATGACCCGGAGGTTGAGAACCACTTGATTAGACCTTCCAGAGGTCTCTGAACCAAAGCTGAGCAAACACTGAATTTCAATATTACTCTGAGGTAGCGGTTCGGAACAGGGACTTTAGTACAGAGAAGCAAGTCAGGTCTTCAGCTTTGCCCCATGGGGTTTTCAGTGACAGTGTGAGAATCTAAGCAATAAAGCAGAAAGTGGAAGTTAAGAGGGGGGGAAAAGCTTCCAGTAGTTTCGCAATGTTTGAAAGATTTAAAAACTGGTTTCAACATTCCGGGACTTTGTGGATTGAAATCATCTTAACCCCTGATTGGATCAAGACGACACATAACTTCTCTTACCTTTCAATGGCAAAAATTACTTTCTAAGTATGATATCATTCAAACCCCTTATAATTTATCATACATAGGGACTGACACCGAGTGAAAAATTACCAAGTGCCCTGGGAATCAGGAAAAGACCAAAGGTACTAGAAATATAGCAGAAAATCTGTACATTAGAGTCACTAGACAGGACTTTATGAAGTGATGTTGATTAGCAGATTAAAGAAATTAGATTTTAAAAAATCTGAAACAGATGAAATAGTCCTTCGGAAATGATGACAAAGTAAAATTAAGATTTCATCAAAAGATCTTGGTAACAGATTAGACAGTAGCTATATTTACTGAACTGCTGGCTGAACCGTATGGTAGAAAACAAAGGGAACAAGGGGTGCACAGGAAGTGATGCCAGGTTCTCGCATATGTGGTAACTAGAGCCCCACACAGAAGTGAGGGAGAGAAGGGAGGTAAGTAGTAGTTGAAACGTACTGGCTAGGAAGTTTCTGAAAGTGATATATAAGCCATTATGCCAAAGATTCACTGTTTCTATAAAACCATAACACATTGATTGGGGGAGGGGGAGGGAAAGGGGAGGCAGCGGTGGGGAAGAGACAGAAATCTTTAATAAATAGATAAATAAATAAATAAATAAATAAAAATTAAAAAAAACCATAACACATCTACACATTGGAGCAAAACTGCTTAAAACAAAGATAAAAATGTAAAAAAAAAAGCCTGACTAATTGTTATCATATATTATTTCCAAGGGGTGGGGGAAACAATTTGGTATGAGCTCAGAAAAGGCTTGCTGTCTTAGAATTCTGTAGGCAGTCAAAAATATCTTTCAAAAGTCAAGGAAAATTCTGGGTGTATTTGTTGCCAGTGTAACCACATTAAATCCTATGGATGGTGAGATATACAAATATTAATTTATAAAAATTTACAGCTAAGATGATGAATTTACAAATAGTAGTTAGCCTTTTTAAACTTAAGAAAGGAAACTTTACTTAGGATTTATTAGAATGTCTTTCTCTCTTTTAAAAGGAAGATGGAGCTTTATGAATGAATGAGTACATTAACTCACGTGTTTAAAGTCTACTTGAAGCATTGGGCTAGGAATTGTAACAGGAAATTATAGGGCAGGTTTAGAAAGGATAAGTAATATATAGCATTCTAAAATGGTAAAACGTCAAAGTGTTATTCTGTAAAAATATATTACTTTATGAATAGTTTCCTGGGGGCTGGAGGAGTGGCTCAGGAGTTAGGAGCACTGGCTGCTCTTCAGAAAACCCAAGTTCAATTCCCAGAACACACTTGGCAGCTCACAACTGTCTGTGACTCCAGTTCCAGGGCACCTGATGCCCTCACATAGACATACCAACAGACAAAGCACCAATGCACATAAAAATAAATAAATCTTTAAAAAAATAGTTTCCTTATGATTATATGTCTGAAATATTTTATAATTTATAGTAGTTGTTGAATATAGTGTTTTGTGTCCTTTGTTTTAAATTTACATGGGTAGAACACATGGTACTAAGCTGTTAAGTCTTTAACTACACAGTGGTAGCTAGTACTAACCTCATTTTTAAGATAAAAAGTTGCCTGCACAAGCTGGGAATGGTGGTACATGCCTTTAATCCCAGTACTCAGTAGGCAGAAGCAGGCAGATACCTGTGGGTTCAAGGCTAGCCTGGTATACAGTGAATTCCAGAGCAACCAGGACTACATAGAGAGATCCTGTCTCAAAGACAACAACGACAACAACCAAAGCTGCTTAAACAACATCTTTTAGCTGTTGACTAAGCCCCCAGGTCCTCTAAAATACTGTATATGTCTGAATTTGTAAATTCTAGATGTAAATTGTACATCCTTCTTAATCATCACCAGTTTTCAACACTAACTCACTCTTCATTAGAGTTTTTGCTTTTCAACAATTTACGGAACTACAAAAAAATATTTCCACAGTGAATGAAACTATGACTTTCATGGTTGTGCCAAGTTCAGACATAGGAAAAAGCACAACTGTAGCCCGTGAACACAGCTTTCCTTCCCTAAAATTCTGTGGTCACTAAGACAGTATTGTTCTCATTTTCAGAAGACAAATCTATGACAGACATTAACTGTCTCACAGCCGCACGACCACGGATTGGTAGAGGGCATAATCCTTTGTGTTCTGTACACACTGTTATTTGCATTTTTCACCATGTCTAATGAGTTGGATCCTTTTCCTTTTTCTTTGTTTAGAGACAGAATATAACCATATATCACTGACTGCCCTGGAACCCTCTTTAGAGACCAGGCTGTCATTCAGTTCATGAACACCTGCCTGCCTCTGCCTCTTGAGAGCTAGGGTTAAAGGTAGTACCACCTCTCCCAGCCTGGATGGTGTCTTAACTATTACAGAGTTCTAAGTGTGGGAGCTTTTGATCCTCCTGTGATCTGAGTATTTCTATATTCTATTCACTACCCTAAAGGTGCATGTCAGAGGGGACAACATCAGAAGTTGGCCTTTCTGGAGACAAATGGGTCATGGTGGTGGTTCCCTTCCGGGAGACCAGTGCCTGTGTGAAAGAGGCCCAGGCAATTATCAGACATCTGCTCACCTGTGGGAACACTGAGAAGGTATGGCCACAGGGTCAGGAAACAGACCCTCACCAGGCACTGGGTCTGCTCTCTAGACCTGTGAGAAGTGGGTCCCCTTGTTTATAAACCATCCACACTATTTTGTCCCATTATAGCTGCACACTTGGACTAAAACAGATTTAATTTAAACAATCTGGACTGTATTTATGTGCTATAGACTTCTACATTGACATTTTTAGTCCAGACTATTCATTCAACTTTAGATTCACAATTCAACTACTTTCCACTTAGGCATATAAAACATTACCTGTCTAATGTGGGAAGTCCTTCTGTATACGTGTTGCTTTTATTGGTTAATGAATAAAGAAACTGCCTTGAGGCTATATCAGGGCAGAACAGAGCTAGGCAGGGAAAACAAAACTGAATGCTGGGAGAAAGAAGGCAGAGTCAGGGAGAAGCCATGTAGTCCTGCCAGAGACAGACGCAGGGTGGAACCTTGCCGTAAGCCACAGCTACATGGCGATACACAGATTAATAGAAATGGTTTAAATTAAGATGTAAGAGCTAGCCAATAAGAAGCTAGAGCTAATAGGCCAAGCAGTTATTTTGGGGTTGAGCAGCCAGGAACAAACAAGTAGCCTTAGTACTACACCCATCCAAAACATATCCCTTTATCTTTCCCGCTAATCTTCTCCCCACTCCCCCCAAAAAGGAGTCTTAGCTAGTCATGGTAGCACACATCTTTTATGCCTGCCTTTAAGAAGCAAAGGAAGGCAGATTTCCGTGAGTTTTATTTACATAGCAAATTGCAGGACAGCCAGGGCTATGTAGAGAGACCTTGTCTCAAACACTTGGGAGTCATGCCCTTTCTTCTTTTCCTTCCTAATGCCACATCTGATACAACACCTTTTCTTGATTTGTCTTTAGTACTGGTGCAGAATTCAACCACTTACCATATTCATGACTACCATTCTGGCCCAATCACCATCATCTCCCAGAATTATTAAAATCTCTGAATGCACCAACTTCTACTCTTTCTTCTCCCATCTACTTCCAATATATCATTCATTCAGCATGATCTTCTTAGAATGTGGGTCTGGTCCTGTCACTCTTAATTTGAAACTTATGTGACTTCTTGTGGACTCAAGTGTAAACAAAGACTGCGCCTTCATTTTCTGGCCACCCAGACCTGGATAATCACACAGAAACTCTATTAATTGGGACACTGCTTGGCCAATAGCTTAGGCTTATTCCTACCTAGCTCTTATATCTTAAATTAACCCATTTCTATTAATCTGTGTATTGCCACAAGGCTATGGCTTACCAGTAAGGTTCTAATATCTTTCTCCTTCAGCAGCTACATGGTGTGTCCTTGACTTCACCTTCTTTTCTCCTCTGTCTAAGCTTGGATTTTCCAACCTGCTATATTCTGCCCTGCCATATGTTGAAGCAGCTTCTTCATTAGCAAGTGGTAATAAAACAATATACAGAGAGGCATTCCACATCACTCAAGGTAAAAGCCAGAGCCCATATAGTGCTCTATAACCTCATCTGTGACCTGGCTCAACCCTGTTCCCTAGTTGTCTCCACTGAAGTCATATACACTTTCAAGCATTTCCGGCAACACCCTGAGTGGGCTTTTTCACTTTCTGTTTGCTCTGTCTAGAAAGTTCTTTCTTTCAAGTTCCGACATGGAGAGCTCCCTTCTCTTGGTTGCTCACATTAAAGTTTTCTTAGCAGCAGCTTCTCTGGCCACTTCCTCAACAGCTCCCCTGTCCTTTCCTCCAGCCCAACTTTGTATCCCAATTGTTTGGTTTTGTTCTTTAGGGGGAAAAATACTGCAATTTTACTCAGTTGCTCCATTTATTCTGTTTTCTCTAGTCGGTGTGTTCTGTCAGGACAGTTATTTTTGTCAGGTTTACCTTCATCCTTTATTCTTTTTCCTCTGTTGAATCTTCTGGAAATATTTGCTGATTAAGTAGTGACAGTCCCAAGACGGTTCTCCCTATGTTAATTTCTTTTTAATGTCCATTTTCCTTTCATTTATTTTTATCTATTTCAGCAATTCTCAACCTTCCTAATGCTATAATCCTTTAATACAGTTCCTCACATTGTGGTGACCCCCAACCATAAATTATTTTTGTTGCTACTACATAACTGTAATTTTGCTGCTGTTATGAATCATAATGTAAATATTTGACATGCAGGGTATTTGATATGTGACCCCTATGGGGTCATCACCCACTGGTTGAGAATTACTGATCTGTTTCTTTCGGACTTTTCTGCATTTTCAGCTGCTGGCTGAATCAAGACTCCTGTGAGAGATCAGCAAGAATTTCAACTGTCTTCAGGATAAGAAGCTCCAGTTTGGGGCCAGAGCCTAAGAGTGGCCTGTCTCAAACACACAGGAAGTTATTCTGTGGTGCTGATGAGACAGCAAGATGAGGTTGAGCGACAGACCAGTGTGTGGTTAAGACTAGCTTGTTTACAAGCAGATTCAGAATGTTGAGTACTGTGACCCCAAATCAAGTGTCCATCTCTCCATGAACTTAGACAGCAATAAGGACACATGTGGACGTGAGCTGGAATGAGGAGGAAAGGTGCTTGGCACCACGCGGCAAAGCTTGTCTTGGCGTCTATGCACATCTGCTTGTTTTCCTCGGGGGGGGGGGGGGGGGCTCACTTAACCAACTTCCGCTGACTCATAATTTCTGTTTCCTGTTCAGTTTGCAAGGGCCATCGTCTGTCTCGGGGCTTCCTTTTGAGTCAGTTCCCATTCTCTGAACTTCTGAATGGCTCAGCCTCTCTCACAAACTGGACCAGCATTGATTTCCCGTGGGGGCAGGGTCCACCGAGTGCTGTTGCTACTATACTTGTCGTATTTATCTGGTGTGGTCAAGGTCTGTAGCCTGAAACATGCCCCAAAAGCTGCAAGCAGGACAGGTAAGTGGGGGTCATCTCACCTATTGTCATCTTTAGGTAAACAAGTTCATGTTTGTTTATATTATGGTTGATTTAACCCGTAGAACCCCATTTTGATATTGCAGAGAACTCTGGGACGTAAACACTGATTCAAAATCCCCATCTTCATAGTGGTACATACCTTTAATCCCAGGTCTCAAGAGTCAAATGCAAGAGGATCTCTGTGTGTTCAAAGCCAGTGATTTACAGAGCAAGCCCCAGGACAGCCAGGAATACATAGGACAACCCTGTCTCAAAAAACAAACAAACAAAAATGTTAATTTAAAATAAAATAGAATTCCCATCCTTGGTTGCTTTAACCTAGTGCCAAACGGTGAACACACAGCAAGAACACCTGAGTATGACTTTGTTCTCGGAAACGCATGAGCAAAGGTTATAGTGAGCTCCTTCAGCTTCCCTTATGGTGGACAGAAGCCAACGTCTTCAGTGTGTATCAGGATTTTTTGTTCTTGGTCCAGTTCAGAACCACATTTTTATAAAACACTTTGCTTTGTGTATTATTGTTTCAGGAAAAGAGGTGTTCTATTAAATTGCCTTATTTTAAATGTGGAGGGATGGTTTTTTTTTTTTTTTTTTTTTTTTTTTTTTTTTTTTTTTTTTTTTTTAAGATTGGACCTTACTTTAAGAAAATTCTAGGGACTGGGAAGATGTCTAGGCTGTAAAACCCTGGGTTCTTTCTCAGCCCTCACCTGGGAATTTATAACCATCTATAACTCTGGTTCCAGGGAATTTAATGCCCTCTTCTGGTCTGTGTGGGCACCAGGCTTACATGTGGTACTCAGACATACATGTAGGAAAAACACATGAACACATAAAATAAAAAAAAAAATTAAACTCTAAATTTAACTCAAACATATGCCAGTACTTTCCAAAGTCGTCTGATAGTACTTCAGTCAGATGGCATAGGGAACATTTTGAAATATCCATGACTCAAATGAACCCTCGCCCATATCTGGGCCCAGGAAACAATGTCTCACAGTGTGGACTCTAGCTCTGGTATACTGAGAGTTTGACCTGAAGGACCTTGGAAGGCCTTATTAGGAGGCATTTCAGAGAGATGCTTCGCTGGCCTCCAGCCTTCCCATCTGTCACTCTCATCTCCCCTGAAGCAAATCATAGTAACAGCAATTCCTGTCCTCAAACCAGGTCATTGAAACTAGAACCCCTTCCTCTCAAAGCAACCCCTAAAGCCTAAAAACATGATTTTAGCCTTCATCTACCTTTAGTCGATCCTTCCAATATGTCCTGTCCCGTCCCCAGGAGGATGACATCCTGAGATGCCCAGGAAAGTCTGAGCAGAACGACTGTGCTGGGATTCCCCACTGGAGTCTATTGCGTTAGCACGTACCTTTCATCCAGACACGTCTCTAGATGGCCATCGAGATCATCAAATCCAACTGTAAAAGTGAAGGCTTTGTCTGGGCCTTTGGAGTCTTCAGTCTCAAGGTTCCTATGCCACATGAAATATTGGTTTGGGACAGGAGAGGTGGCTTGGAGGTTAAGAGGGTTTGCTGTTCTTTCAGAGGCTTGGTTCCAGCACCCACATGGTAGCTAACAACCATCCTTAACTCCAGTTGCAAGGGATCCAGACCCTCTTCTGGTCTCCTCAGGCACCAGGCACACACAGTGCACATACATACAAGCACGTGGAACATTCATTTTATCATGTAGATAGTATTTTTAAATTTGATTCAATAAATCTGTTACGCTTTTATTAACCTCTATTTGGCCGTGGAGCATTGGCTGCTCCTCTGCCGGGTGAGCCCCGTCTTCTGTTGTCATGGAGGCACCTGGAAAAGAGGAGCCACACTGTACACACACTTGACATCCATCACTCACATGCCATTTTGATAATGAACATTTTTTTGTAACCGGAAGATAAAATTAATTCATCTTGTATGCTTTTCAGACACCGAGTTTGGGTCCTAATGCCCTTAAAAACACAGACTTTTTCACAACGGGAACTAAAATGCATTTCCTTTAAGAAAACGACAGGTTGAGCCCAACTGCAAAATTTATATTTACTTTGCAAATCAGATTTGTTGTCAGCCTCTCTTCTGTGGTTAGAGACGAGAACAGTTTACTAACTGCAGGACCTACTTCCTCTTTCTTCAAGGGACATTTGCTCTAGGCATGCGTCCAGCCACGGTTTCTCCCCCACGCAGACACCCACCCAGGTCAGATCACTGAACGTTCACTTGTCCACTATTTTGTCTTGAGGTTGTAAAACCTAATTGTTTTCTTGAAACATAAATTGTTTCCTTAAAGTGAAACAAAACAAGACCTCCCCAAACTCTAAGCTGCATTCTTGAAGTCAGTAATACTTCCGTTTCATGAGAGGAAGAAACCCAAATGCTTTTTGGCCCTTGAGAACCAGGGTAGAGTTGTCTCTTCCTAGTGCTGATGTGGGGTTGCCACAGTGTTCCCCGACTCCGGCTGACCAGTCTGGGTTTATGTCTTACGGGTGGGGAATGTTTCCTTTGCTGCTAGAACCTTGACTGTGGCCGCGCGGTGGTGGTGCACGCCTTTAATCCCAGCACTCGGGAGGCAGAGGCAGGCAGATCTCTGGGAGTTCGAGGCCAGCCTGGTCTACAAGAGCTAGTTCCAGGACAGGCACCAAAGCTACAGAGAAACCCTGTCTCGAAAAACAAAACAAAAAAAAAAAAAAGGAACCTTAACTGTGCTCCATCTTCTGGTTGCCGTGCCCACCCTTTGGTGGCCCTGTTTACTGTTTCTGCTCTGTGGAATGGCCCCTGCTGTGAAAAGACTATATGCCCCAGTGCCGATCTATCACGTTCGTGTATTTGCCTTGTTTTCCCAGATGTGTAAATTGCATGAGTGATGAGGTGGTATATACCCTGCCCGTACTTGCACACAAAGTCCTAGCACAAGGCAGGGCTCAATAACTATTGCCAACCAACGAGAGATAGCAGCATGGATTAGAAGCAAGCTGCCAGCTTCTTTTAAAGGATCGCTTCTGCATACACACACATTAATCTTTAATTCAATAGTTAACAATGAAAGCCGGAGGGCAACTTATTTACAATAGCTACTGTTCTCTGCCCGACTTTTTGGCAGGATTTGAATTTTCTGGCAGTTTGAACAGGTGTTCATTTCTGTATCAGGTTGCAGCCACCTTCCCCTCTCTCCAAGCTGCAGCCATAGTCAGTGTTTTGGTCCCTCAATGCAGCAGGCTTTCTGACTCCAGGTCTTCACGCGGCATTTCTCCCAGCTTGCTATCTTCTCTCCTGTCCTCCACCACATGGCTCACTTACTGTTCTTTTGGAGGCCGAGACAGATGATAGATCCTCAGAACTGAACTCTCTGATACCTCATATAAATGATCTCCCGTGTGTTCCACCCACGCCTTGCCTTTGAATTCTCATCGCTTTAATGATCTATTTATCTTCAGCTTCTGTTCTTGTCTGATGCTTAGCTCTTGCATCTCAAGGAACAGGGCTGACACTTTAGTACCCCAGAGCTGGCAGATACTCAATGTGCTGTTGAAAGAATGAATAAACAGTGGGATGGAATATTTCCTCCCTCCCTCTCTCTCTTCCTTCCTCCTTCCTCCCTCCCTCCCTCTCTCCCTCCCTCCCTCTCTCCCTCCCTCCCAGCTCTTCTAGGTTTATTAAAATGTTAAACCACTCTAGAAAGGAAAAATCATTCTTTTTAGTGGCAGTATGAAGAAAATGCTAATCAAGCCACGAAGAAATTGCAACAAATTTTAAACATCAGTGGCAAGGTTGGGTGTGAAATTTCATTTCAGGTTACCCCACTATTTAGGGAGAAAGTCTGATTCTTTGTTTTTAAGAAAAAGCTTCAATCCTTGCTTCATGGTTTGTGGACCACCTTAGTACTCTCCATTCTGGCTTTAATATAAAAACAATTTATCATACTATTCTTTCCATTTCAATTTAACCATATGGAGTTTGGGAAGTTACCCTTACAATATATTATTCTACCTTTATTCCCAAGTAAAAATTGAAACCTCCTTATACTGCTAATACATTTTTCAGACATCAGACAAAGCAGTTGATATAAAGGTTAAAGGGATGCTTACAATTACAAGACCAGAAAAACCTAGCATTGTATCAATAGCAATTTAATATGCAAATATTCTTGATAGACAAGGTCAAAAGAAAATGTAATGGATTTTAGAAGTTCCCCTAGATATTATAAAGAAGCGTATGTATTCAGCCAGGGGTGTATGCCATTACTGGAATTTTGTTCCAATAAAAATTTGCTGTTGAGAACTAAACACAAGAACAAATTATAACATAGAGAGTGGTGCCTTCAAACACTATTTTGTAGAGTACAAAAAAAAAAAGTCTGTAGCTGGCCGTTTCCTGTGGTAGACTTTAAGAGGGACATGTTAACTTTTAAAGGCATTTCATCAAGGAGCTAAGGGAAATACACATACATATGTTGCTTTCTGCCGAAGCAATCTAAGGGAAACAGTGTTTTTCAGGAAAAGAGGGAAGCAGAGCCCAACAAGCTCTTTTCAAAGATCACTCTCACACACGCCTCTAAAGCCAGGCAGGTAGATTTCCCTGTCTTCCACCCAATTCCTTAAGGTGAGTCCCTGGTTCAGATGAGCATTAGTCTAAATCTAAATCTTACTATATTTGGATTCTGAAAGTCACGTGCAAAATTTATCAGCACCTGTAGGATAAACTAACATATGAAAGTGGATGGTTTCACCTTGTCCACTTTGATGAGAAACACTTTTCAGCATATGGCATACTTTATTTATACAGTTGGCCCCAAGCTCATTCTTCCGACCTGGTTAAGTTGTAAGATTCAGCTGTTTTCTAACTACACTCAGAGATGCTTGCGCAATCTCCTTCTTCCAATGTTTAGAAATGGTAGCTAATCTTTTATTGGTTTTCATAGAAGGTAGTGTTCAGCCTTCTGTCTTCCATTCGTTACGTCTGCAATAGAAACTTGTGCACACGCCTTTCTCCAATTGGTCCAGAGATCTTTCAACCAACTAATCTAGGTCAAGGAGAAATGGGAATGTGTGCTGGTTTCTAGAGGAAAATGCTGTCTTCTAGCTTCTCACTCGGTCTCATGGGATGGCGGGCCCAAAGTTATAGCTTCTTTTGCTACCAAGACAAGCCAAAAACAGCAGGTTGTAAACTACACAATTGAAGAAAGAATGTCTCGGGGACAGTTTTTAACCATGAATCAAACATGTGTAGAAAAACAGTCTTTTGGTTAGCTCAATTTGGGTTCATTTTTTTTTTGTAACCAAAAACATTAACTAAAATATCTTCCTCCTCAGAAAGATCAAATATGAATAGAAGCCTAGACCTGTAATCTGTCTTACATGTTCAGAGCCCTAAAATCTCACTATAATAGTGCTGTCTTGCCCAAGGTATCAGGTATCCATGATCAACTGCAATCTGAAATGTTTTTTATTATGGGGAGGTAGGGACAAGAGTCAGCTTCATTCTAGTTGTTCTATTGTATTCTTAGTTGTTTTTGCTCATCTCTTGCTGCATTTAATTTATAAACTAAACGTTATCAGTGGTCTCCATGTAGGGAAGAAACTGTTGTAGGGTGAGGTGCCATTGGCAGTGTCAAACATTCAGTGGGTGTTTCAGGTGTCTCTCCTGCAGATGAGGTAGGATTGTTTGTATGCTTTATATACTCCTGTTGAAAGGGCTAAAATGTGTTCGACTTCTTAAACAATATAACGAAAGTTCTGTCGGAATGCTACTGTTACCGTTTTAATTCCATCAGAATGTCGTACACCGGCTGGAATAGAAGTCAAAGACTGGCTTCTACACCAAGGAGCCGCATGTGGAAGGACAGCCAGTAAACCTCTTTGACGGACATCTATATGATTGACATTTATCAAATTCCTTCAATAGACGAGGAAAGAAAAAGGGTTCAGTAGTCAGGCTGTGTTTGGACTTTTCTTCCCCATAACAAACTGAAGAACCTGATTCTGAAATTAAATCCATCCTTAACTCCCAAAGGAGGAGAAGACTTGCGACCTAGGGTACACTAGTGTTAGCATCTGCCTGCACGATAATCCCATCTGAGGAGACTGCTACTAGGGTACCAATGAGATGGGGTAGCTGACAACAGCTGAAGCCTGCCTCTTTTAAGCAAATGATTTCAGGACAGTTTTGAAAGGATGCTATAAAGGAAAACATTGTCTCTTAACGTCCCTGTTCCTCTGGAAGTGACTGAATGGACACCGGCATTTAGCTGTAAATATTTATGCTCTCACTGAATTATTGAGCAAGCAGATTCCTTGGAGCTGTAGAGTGGAGAGAGATTTCTGTAATGTTCAGACAAGCCTAAGTAGACCAGAATTGGATTGTGATCTGATAATGCTCTTTCTTGGACAACTGTGTCCCCTTATTCACACTCGTTGATCCTGTCAAGAGATTTCATCTTAAATATTAAATATTTAAATTTAATACATTTTAGTATAACTATAAAATTGGTAGGTCGTGCTATATATACATATATGTAACATACATACATACACAATATGTAATTTAGACTTTATAAATTACAAATATAGTTGTCAGTATTTTAAATTGTATGTTTCCCTTTCAGATTAACGAGTTTCTTTTGAAAATGTGGTTCTAAGAATTATCAAATTTATGAATATGTTGTTTCGTGAATAAAGGAAACCATGGTGGCTTGAATAAGAGTGACCTTCATAGGCTCATTTGTTTAAATGCTTAATCATCGGGGAGTGGCGCTACTTGGGAGAGATTAGGGGGTGTGTCCTTGGTGGAGTAGGTATGACCTTGTTGGAAGAAGTGTGACACTGTGGATGGACTTTGCAGTGTCAAAAGCCCAAGCCAGGCTCAGTGTCTTTCTTTCTCTTCCTGCTGCCTGTGGATCCAGATGTAGAACTCTCAGCCCCTTCTTCAGCACCATGTCTGCCTGCGTGCCACTATGCTTCTTGCCATGCTGATAATGGACTGAACCTTTAAAACTGTAAGCCAGTCCCAATTCAATGCTTTCCTTTATAAGAGATGCCATGGTTATATTGTCCCCTCACAGCAATAGAGCATCAACTAAGACAATATCATAGAGAAACAATGATATTGAGAAACAGTATCATTTTAGAATTTTCTTTTTTATTGCTAATGCCTTCCTGAAAATCAAGCTCTGCCCTTGTATTGGATGTTCCTTTTGATGCGTTGAAGCCATCTAGTAATAGACCTAGTTGTAAGCAGTTTAATTCTGTGTTCAAACAATGCCACAGGGTCTATTCCCAGGCTTTGCATAGTGGTTCATATCATGTTCAGGGATATTCTTATTTTCTGCAAGGGAATAATCACTTTCTGCAGCTTCCTGGCGATTCTGAGGTTATTATATGTGCCCTCTCTGGTTAATGTGTTCATTCTATTTCTCTAACCAAACATTGTGACTAGGGCCTAGCAGTGTGGAAGGTGCTGCTGAAATGAGCTTCTTAGCTTAGGGCTTACTACAAAGTCAAGTAGATTCAGTTTTCAGAGTACAAGGAGTGGAACTAGCTAGATTTGTTTACCCATTGCGAAATTTGGTTCCTGTTGAGACATTGGCCAAAGGGCTCCCATGCAATTCCTCAAGCATCACAGGCAATTGGCAAGGCTATTAGTTGCTCTCTACAACCTGATGGTAAAGCTCTATTGCTGAAGATAACCCTATGTCACTGAACACAGAGAAGTCAGACTGATGCCTAACTAGAAACTTGAGCCCTACTGATTAGCATTCATGGTACTAGAAGATAATACTTGCATGATACTCTGCACACTGCCAGGGGAGAGACATAATCATCACTATCACCCAATTACAAACCCTGTGACACAAAAGAGAGATTTGCCTATAAAATATACTGGAGCAATAGTGGCACAAAGGCTACAGGAATAACCAACCGCTTTTTAAAACTGTATTTAAGCTGGTCATTGGTGGTGCATGCCTTTAATCCCAGCTCTCAGGAAGTGGAGGTAGGTGAATCTCTGTGAGTTTGAGGCCAGCCTGGTCTACAAGAGTGAGTTTCAGAACAGCCAGGACTACACAGAGAAACCCTGTCTTGAAAAATCAAGACAAAACAAAAAACAAAAATTTTGTATTTAAGTTCCACCATTAGTTCATACATTGACTGAAGAGGCCAAGAAACTGAGACTAGAAAGGTTGTGGGCCTATGTAAAAAACATAATGTTGTTATTCTGCTAAAGGAACATAGCAATAAAGTTACTCCTAATGGCATTCTGCTATAATCATAACTTAGTTCCCTGCTCAACCGTTACCAGAGAAGTTTCTTCTTGCAGTAGATGGGAATCCACAGAGACTGCACAACTGAACAATGTGCAGAAAGTTCGAGACTTCAGAGTACTCAGTCCTCAATGGGATGTCTTTATCAAAGTCTTACCCTCAAGGCTCAGGGAACTATATGGAAGAGGGAATAGAAAGATTGTAAGAGCTTCAGGTGGTGGATGGTGTGGTGATATTTTGTGATGTGGGAGTAATTTCTTTCTAATCTGTTGCTTTCATTGGTTAATTAATAAAGAAACTGCCTAGGCCCATTTGATAGGCCAACCCTTAGGTGGGTGGAGTAAACAGAACAGAATGCTGGGAGAAAGAAGCTGAGTCAGGGAGTCACCATGGTTCTCGCATTCCAGACAGACACAGGTTAAGATCTTTCCTGGTAAGCACACCTTGTGGTGCTACATAGATGATTAGAAATGGGTTAAGAGGCTGAAACTAATGGGCCAGCAGTGTTTAAAAGAATACAGTTTCCATGTAATTATTTCGGATAAAGCTAGTCGTGTGAGTGGCTGGGTGGTGGGAAGTGGCCCGCCGTTCCTACTACAACAATTTTGTTTGTTCTGTAACAAATAAAGCTTGCCTGAAAATCAGAGTGTGGAGCTAGCCACACTAGTTAACCATAGAGGCCAGGCAGTGGTGGACACACCTTTAATCCCAGCACTGAGGAGACAGAGACAGATGAATCTCTGTGAGTTCAAGGTCACCCAGGGATACACAAGATGGGAATCAGTTTAAAAGAGAAACAGAGCTCACACCTTTGACCCCAGCACTTGGGATCACACACCTTTAATCTTAGCACTAGGGAAATGGAGACAAGAGTGATACAGCTGGGTAGAGAGAAGAATAATATACGGCTGGCTGGAGAGAGCAGAAGGTAGGAGGAGACAGGAGCTCATAGCATTCAGTCTGAGGATTCATGGAGATAGGATCTTCCCCACTTTGGTCTGAAGATTCAGTAGAGGGGGGGCTGGAGAGATGGTTCAGAGGTTAAGAGCACTGACTGCTCTTCCGGAGGTCCTGAGTTCAATTCCCAGCAACCACATGGTGGCTCACAACCATCTGTAATGAGATCTGGCACCCTCTTCTGGCCTGCAGGCATACATGGAGGCTGAACACTGTGTACATAATAAATAAATAAATCTTAAAAAAAAAGATTCAGTAGAGGTGTGGTGTAGGAGGTTCTTCATTCTATGTGTTGCTTTCATTAGTTAATCAATAAAGAAACTGCTTGGCCTGATAGGGCAGAACTTAGATAGGCAGGAAAACCACAGGACAAAACAAAGGGACCCCCTCCAACAACAGAGTATTAATGGTGTCGGAGGTTCTTCTTTCTATGTGTTGCTTTCATTGGTTGAATAAAGAAACTGCCTTGGCCTTTTGATAGGGCAGCATTTAGGTAGATGGGGAGACAGAACTGAATTCTGGGAGGAAGAAAGAGAATCGGAGAGACACAGCTGCCATGAAGCTGCAAGGTCAGACATGCTGAATCTTTCCTGGTAAGCCACGGCCTCATGGTGACATACAAATTATTAGAAATGGGTTGAATGGAGAGGTGAGAGTTAGCCAATAAGAGGCTAGAGCTAATGGGCCAGGCAGTGTTTTAATGAATACAGTTTCTGTGTGATTATTTTGGGTGTAAGCTAGCTGGGTGGACAGGACTACCAAAGGGCCCGTGCTCTCTACAATAGAGGCAAGAAGTCTCTCTAGTGGTTGACTCCTTTGCTTCTCTGATCTTCCAGCATTTACCCTCATATCTGCCTTCATACTGGGTTTTATTGTTAAGATGAATTAGAATTTGAGCTACAGGATGAAACCAAGGAAACAGTGTCTTCCAGATATAACAGGACTGATATGTACATGAACTCACAGAGACTGTGGAAGCATACCCAAGCCTTGCACAGGTTCAAGCCAGAACTGAGAAGGGGAAGTAGACATGGGGTCCCACACTTAACCAAAAATCTATCTGCAACTGGTACCTACTAAAAAGAGAAAACCAGTTTCATCCAGAGGAATTACCAGGAGACACAGAAGGAGCAAGACATGCTGGAGGGCAAGTTAAAGCAACGAGCCACATAGCAATAGATTAATAGAAATATAGGTTAATTTAAAATGTATGAGTTATCTAGTAACAAACATGAGTTATCATAATTAATATAAACCTCAGTGTGTCTATTTGGGAGCTGCTGGTGGGACAGAAACTTCTGCCTATGAAATTACATATGAAAAATTAATTCAACATATAATAAAAATAAAACATTAAAGAAATTAAACAAAAGAAAACAAACAAAAAATGTGGATCTGGTTACCATCACAAAGGGGAGTGGGGGAGCTCCAGGGGTGCAGTCTGAGCTCTAGGGAGCAGGTGCTTTAGGGAGAATGATCATGCACACACTTTAAGGTGGGAACACAGATGTTCCCACGATACAGTATGAAGCCAGTGACTTTATAGACCTCTTTATGAAAGCTTTTTAGTCTAGAACTTTAGGAATGAAGGACATAAACATGGATTGAGATATTTGATATGTCTTTTATGTCACTGGCATGGATTAAACCGTGCTCCTTGATTCTTATGTGGAGTCAGAGTCCCAGTATGATAGAATTTGGAAATGGGATTTTTAATAGGGTTGTCTGTGCTCATGAGATATCTTCACAATGAGATTACTCTGGGTGTGGGGGCAGAGGCACAGGAGACGGTAGTTGACTGTAAGTTAGGCCAACCATAACTAGAAATCCTAGATGTTCTAGCCCTCTGACCTTGGCCTTTCTGGGTTGCAGAACAGTTAGAAACAAGCCACTTTAGTTTAATTCACCCTCTTTGCAGAGTGCCTTATTATGGTATCCTGGAGCAGAACAATCAAATCTTACAGAGATATGAACGATTCAAAGAACTAGTCTTAACAGCCCAACTATTTGCAGGGAGTAGAAGCAGCTACTCTAGAAAAGGTCCTCTAGTGTTTGGCGAGAAGAGCTTTCAAACATAAAGTGCCCTTCAGCAATTAGCGTCCATCTGCCTGATATGCAGCTGTACTTGACCTGTGTCTTTAGAACATATGTAAAGTTTCTTGGCTTTGGAAATATAAGCCATGGAAACATCAAATTATTTACTCACATAATTTGTGAGGAAGTTAGATGTCCCACATTTCGGTCATTGCTGCCTGTTGAAATAATAGGGGTGGCAGGCCGCTTCCTGCCACCCAGCCACCTGCACGGCTAGCTTTACCCGAAATAATTACATGGAAACTGTACTCTTTTAAACACTGTTTGGCCCATTATATCTAGCCTCTTCTCGGCTAACTCTCGCACCTGGACTAGCCCATTTCTAATAATCTGTGTAGCCCATGAGGTGGCTTACCAGGGAAGATCTTAACCTGCGTCTATCCTGGGTCGGAACTTCATTGTGTGTGCCTCAGAGAGCAGAGCTATCACGTCTGCCCAGGAGAGGGGAGCATGGCATCTCTGAGCTCACTTCCTCTTCCTCCCAGCATTCTGTTCTGTTTACTCCACCCACCTATGTTCTAACCTATCAGGGCAAGCAGTTTCTTTATTTAATTAACCAATGACCTTCCTCCATCAGCTGCCAACGAAGTCTTTAAGTCACTGATGAAGGGAGAAATGAGAAATTGGGTTTGGGGGTTTGTTGTTGTTCTTGTTTTGGTCCTGGAACTTGCCCTTGTTGACCAGGCTGACCTTGAACTCACAGAGATCCACTTGCCTCTGCCTCCCAAGTGTTGGGATTAAAGGTGTGTGCCACTGCCCAGCTAAAATCAAGTTTTTCAATTATCAAATTTGTATCATGATTTGTTTGTTTCATAGCCTGGATTTCTCTGGTTTTTTTTTTTTTGTTTATTTTTGCTTTGTTTTAGTTTCTAGGATCCAGGTAACTGGGATAAAATGAATCATGCAATCTAGTTAGCAGATTCTGCATGAGCTCAGAAAAGCAAAGCTCTATTTTAGAAAAACAGTTTAGTTCTAAATTTTGTGTGAAGAAATGCCTCATGCAGATCTTAGCTGGGAACCTCCTCTGAGGGGGTGGAGGCATCCCCCATGGTTTGGACTGTGCTTGTCCTGAGAGTTTCAATTTAATCATGAAAAGCCTTGACTCTTTTCAAAACAGCAAGAAAATCAATTATCAGGGTTTCAATTTTCTCTGGGCAGTTTCGCCACTTCAGCATGCCCAAGAGAGAAACGGCCTATAATTTTGTTAGGCTGAAAAGTCTGGCAAGGTAGCTAACGGTCTTACTCAGAGTAAAGAAATCCCTTTGGTGGCATCTGCAGGAAGCTATGTGGGAATCATTTGGAACCACAGTAGAAAAGCCTTTGTCCCCAAGGAGGTTCATGGGGATCTGGGGGAGTTAAGGAGTTGGGATGTTCTTATACCTCGGACAGACTCATCAGACTCATTGTTTCATTTAGACTTTTGCCAATGTAGCTCATGTTTCATCCAACAGACCTCTTCCAAGGCATCCCCAGCTTCACAAAGCCAACAATAACAACAACAACAAAAAAACCCACCCTATGTTTGTTTTCTTGCTGTGATGATAAAATCTGTCTCAACTCAAAAAAAATAGTATTGAATTTATAATCTCAGATGGTAGCACATAGGTAAGGCTGGCACGTAGGGAAGTATTCTCAAAATGCCTTCCTCAGGAATATTTTCTTGCTGTTGTCACTTGGTTTTGTTAGGCAAGAAGAAGAATGATCTGGAGGAAACAGCTTAGATGTATTAGTCAAGGTAAAAAGAAAAAATAATATAAAATTACTGAATATTGGTAAGTATAAAAAGAAATTGAAGCTGACAACAGGACAAATGAGTAAATGCTACATCCAGAAGCATTCTGTTTTGTATAGGACTGGGGATGAGTAAATGCTACATCCAGAAACATTCTGTTTTGTATAGGACTGGGTATGAGTAAATGCTACATCCAGAAACATTCTGTTTTGTATAGGACTGGGTATGAGTAAATGCTACATCTAGAAGCATTCTGTTTTGTATAGGACTGGGTATGAGTAAATGCTACATCCAGAAACATTCTGTTTTGAATAGGACTGGGTATGAGTAAATGCTACATCCAGAAACATTCTGTTTTGTATAGAACTGGGGATGGAAACCAGGACATCCTGAATGGCTCTGGCCTTGAGACACTCCCTGTCCCAAACACAATGAACATGAAGTTTCAGGAGCAGGAGAAGTAATAGCCTCCTGAAGGTGGGGTCGTAACTCTGCTCATTTAAAACCGGTCTGAACAGGGCCCTTCGGGCTTTCTGTAGGGAATAACACTGAATGGAGGAGAGGAGAAGGCAAGTTTAAACACCTTCTTGGCTGCCTCTGATTTCCACCTCATCATGTCTAGGCAGTTCAAAAATTCTATTGCTTGTCTCCTGCCAATTTAAAGTCTCTGTGGCCAGAAAAGTGTTCCTTTGATATTATAGTTAGCTTTCTGAATGAATTAAGGTAAGCTTCTTTGTCTGAACTTCAATTTCTCCCAAATGGCAGCTAACTTCACGAAGACATTACGAACTGTTTGCCAGGGTTGTATGCATTTCTTCTTTTTCAAAGACTAGAAAGAGCAAGTTGTCAGGTGTGAGAACGACAGCTAAAGATTTACAAGGCCTTAAGAAAGACCGTCACACAGGATTGAGCCGGCTTGCAGGAAATGTTGTATATTTTTTATTAAGTGCCCAAATTACATAGTGCTGGTTCCAAGAAGACCATGAAACTGAGCCTGAGCAGGCAGAAGAGCCCCAAAGTTGGCCTTGGTTGCTGTGGCTGGGAGGCAAGGTCGGTCATTGTCACTGGATCAAAAGAGAGACTGTAATAAGCTACGGGGGTTTTCGAGATTTCCTTGTAATTAAAGTTATTACAGAACTGGAGTTTTGTTTAGAATCTTCTTTATACTAACCACAGTGCCAATACATTGAACATTGGTGTGTACGCTCTGTTTCAGAATACTGGAAGGTTTTTGGAACTCCCTGGAGTTTGCCCAAAGTTGATGCTAGAATTCCAAATCATCACTGATGGCATTGGACTTTTCTGTGAGATGCGTGAGGACATGCGTAACCACGAAGGAGGAGGTAACTAGCCTGGTAACCTATAAAGACAGACTGGGACGGCCCTTGGAGAAAAGAGCATGGTCTGCTGAATGTGTTGACTGTTCATCTCACACACAGAACCCTAACCCTGGGCAGCCGTACTTTACATCGGCTGATGTGGGGAAAGATTTGTCGTGTACAGAAAGTAGGAATGCCAGAGGAGTGATTTCCAAAGCAATGCCTACCTTGAGCAAAGGACCAAAGGCCAGAATTTTACTCAGGGAGCCTGTACCTACTCTTGTAGGGTAGACATATCCCGAGCATGCGCATTTCAAGTGTCGCTCAGGCTGTGCAGGTTAGTTTAAGGACAACTAGCCGGAATCCTTGTGGCGTGCTTGTGTTGTGTCCCAAGGATGGTGGGTACTGATGCACCCGGGACAGGAATGTTTAGACTCATTGCTCAAAACGATTTTAACTACAGAGAAGGGCATTTCTAAGGTACATTAATAAAGGAGGAACCCTGCCTTCCTGGACTGCCGATGGCTCCATCTCCATTTTATCCTTTGATGATGCAAACACAAAGCAGAATTAAAATGGACTTTGTGAGGTTTTGATTGTGGTTCAGCGTAAGCTGTCTACTAGTGAATATCAGACTATTAAACTTCTACAAAACTTTTTTCCTTTTTAACCGAGGTGTTGCAGGGAGGGGCCGCTTGTTTGTCTCAGTGGCCAAGCTAGCTTAGCCAGAAATAACCACACAGAAACTAATTAAATCACTGCTTGACCCATTATCTCTAGCTTTTTATTGGCTAACTCTTAAATTAATTTAACCCATTTCCACTAGTCTGTGTATTGCCACGTAGCAGTGGCTTACCAGATAAACTTTCAGCTCCTCTATCTTAGGCGGCAGTTCTATGGCGTCTCCCTCTCTGCCTTCTTTCTCCCAGCATTTAGTCCAGTTTTCCCCACCTACCTAAGGTCTGCCCTATCAACAGGCCAAGGCAGTTTCTTTATTCATTAATGGTAATCACAGCACACAGAGGGGACTCCCACATCACTGAGGGCTGACAGTTATAGTGGCACACACCTGCCATCCAAGCACTGGGGAAGTAGAGGCAGGATGACCTTGAGCCTGGGTTGCATAGCAAGACCAAAATAATAACAAACAAGTAATAAAATAAAATTGGGAGCTGGGCTATGGCTTGTCATATGAAAGGCTTTTGGGTTGATATCTAGAATTGGGATGGGGCTTTTATGAAGGAAGTCTCCGCCTAACCTACGGTCACCAAACTTTTTCCTGTATTTTATTTTAGAAACTGCCTAGTTGTAAGACTTACCTTTAACTTCACGATCCATCTGAATTAAATTTTTGAATATGGTGAGATGTATAGGTTGAAGTTTGTGTTTTTAACATCTGGGTGTTCAGTTGTGGAAGCATCCTTTTTCTTTTGCATCTATGTTTCTTTGTTAAAAAATCAGTTTTATGTATTAGACAGGTTATTCTTGCACTCTGTATTATGGCCCATTAAAGAATTTGTCCATCTTTCTCTTTAATATACATTTCCATATTTGTGTTAAATGTTACTATGAAATTATAATAAATTTAAAAAATGGTTGTGACAGACCCCCACCTTTGTACTGTATCATATTTATATGAGTCTTATGGATTGTTTTACTTCATATGAATTTTTAAATCAATTATCAATTTCTACAAATATGCCTGTGGAAAGGAACTGCTTGTTCATCCCAGCCGCCCAGAACTGAAATAATCACACAGAAACTATATTAGTTATATCACTGTTTGGCCCATTAGCTCTAGCTTCTTATTGGCTAATTCTTACATATTAATTTAACGCATTTCTATTAATCTGTGTATCACCACATGGCAGTGGCTTACCAGCTAAAATTCAGCACACCTACCTCTGGTCGTGGATCCATGGCATCCCTCTCACTTTGCTTTCTTCCTCCCAGAATTCAGTTCTGTCTTCTCTGCCTACATAAGTTTTTCCCTATCAGGCCAAGGTAGTTTCCTTATTCACTAACCAACACAAGCAACACACAGAGGGGACTCCCACATCAAGAGGTTAATTATATAGGGTTGATTCTCTCTGCCTTTGGGTTGGCTCTGGAGATTGAACTCAGGCACCAGGCTTGCAAGGCAAACATCCTTACCTGCTAAGTCACCTCACTGGGGGCATCCTGTCTTTTTATTAAAAAGTACATACATACACACACACACATATGCATATATATATATATATATATATACGTGTATATGTAGTATGTAAACATGCTGATTTAATTAGGGTCACTTGCATGTGCATGGGTCTGGGGTCATCTACTGGGTCACGGACAACTTAACAGTGGCTGAGCCCCTCAAGAAAAATAACCATCTCTTCTCCAACAGCCACTAACTGCCAATAGCTCCTCAGCTAGGGGCCGGGCCTCCTGTGCTCTTCCCACATCCATGCTGGGATGTTCACAGCATGGAACACATCTTGTGCAGGGTTTATATGGGTAACCACAGATGGCAAGAGTAAATGAGTGTACCATCCACATCATATCTAGAGAACATTGTTTCACAGCTCTTCTTCCTGTCCTCAGACTCTTACATTGTTTTCTGCCTCTTCTTTTGCGATAGTCCCTGAGCCTTGAGATGAGAGTGATATAAATGTTCCATTTAGGCCTAGAACTCAGCAGCCTGTTGTTCTCAGAACTTTGACCAGTTAGAAGTTGCGCTAACCACTACTAAAATAAGCTTCTCTGACTAAGACTGAAAGTAGCCCATGTGTATAAACATAGGTATTTAGAAGGCAGTTTGGCAACATGTTCATTTAGCAAAATGCCAGTAGAAAGCTCCCCCTCCGTGCCTCTGACTTCCAAGGCCATGGGCTTTTGGCAAGGTTTGTTTGTTTGTTTGTTTTTCAGTACTAGGAATGAAATCCCTCAGAGGCTGTGGGCCTGAAACCCAGGTGGAAAGTGGTTGGTTGCCCCATGCCAGTCATCCCACCGTTGGCGCATCTTGCTTGACAGATCAGTACTATACCAGGCAAGGTTCCCTGCTGCGTGAGACCGTTGATGGCTCTTCTCCCCTCCGTGATTTGCATAGCTTCTTCTGGTACTGTAAAAGCTGGTCAGTTTTCAGCTCAGTTCCGACTTGATTGCTGTAGATCCTGTAACCGAAGTGTGTGGTGACTTTAGCAATAGTGTTTTACCATCTAGTTCTGGTGCACAAATGAAAGCTACAGCAATAGGCTTTGCTTCGGGGGTCCTCTGGAGCGTTTGTGATCAACACTTCATGGACAAGTATTCATGCTGGGCATTGGAATTTTTGTTTAATAATCTGTAGTTTCTGGAAGTGGTATTATAATATAGCATATCATATTATAATATTATATTATATATTATATTATAATATAGATTACCTTGATTCAAATTTCTTTTTTAAAAGTTATCTTTTTTACTTAACTTATAACATAGTAGGTTTCCACAGACTTTTCATAATCTGTCATTTTGGTTAACCCTGCCCCCACTTCCTTCTCTCCTTACCTCTCTGTCTCCATCAGCATTTAAAATTTTCTCACATATTTTGGTAGCTTTATCCCTATCTCATATTGCTGATGCTCTGGAAAATCTTATTATTCTTGTAAAATTTCTAATTGTTACTAGTATCCAGAATATTAATTGGTTTTTTTTGTATATTGATTTTGTTTTCAGAATTTTGCTAACTCACTTTTCAGTACTAATAGAATTATTTTTTCAATTTTCTCTAATACATTATATAAATTTGGCATTATTTTTTTCTTTGATGTTTAGCAAAATTTTCTCAGTAAAAGCATGGGCATGGGGACGGTATTTAGCTGCAGATTTAAATTTTTATAGGTATGAAACTATTTCAGTTATTGATTTCTCTTTCACACACAAGGGTCTCCTGGAATCTTGCCAGTTCACTCACCTAGTCAATGAAGCAGCTTTGTGGTGTAGGAGGTCCTTCTGTATTTGTGTTGCTTTCATTGGTTAAATAAAGAAACTGCCTTGGCCTTTTGATAGGGCAGAACTCAGATAGGTGGGAAGGACAGAACTGAATTCTGGGAGGAAGAAGGCAGTGTGGCAGATGCCATGGTTCTCCTGCCTGAGATGGACACTGGTTAGATTCATGCTTGTAAGCCACAGTCAAGTGGCGATACACATTAATGGAGATGGGTTAATCAAGATGTGAGAGTTAGCCAATAAGAGGCTAGAACTAATGGGCCAGGCAGTGTTTTAATTAATACAATTTCTGTGTGGTTATTTCGAGTGTAAGCTAGCCGGGCGGCAGGGCGCAGCCTGTTTCTCCTACTACAGCTTTGGAGTTTTATCGCTTTACCTAAGGATTTTGTGTTTCTAGTTCACTGCATTTTGATATAATCTTCCCATTTTTTTTTTTTTTTTGACACTTAGATTTTTCCCATTTCTCTTGGGCACTGCTGGGACTGAGCCTGGGCCTCAGTACTAACTAGAGCACTCTCTACTGCTGAGCTGCACCAGTATGCACGGGCAGTGGGCTGTGATGCCCTCTCATCCTCTAAGTGTTGCATCAGGCTGTCGTCTCATACACCCAGAATTATTCAACTTACAGCATCAAATGGCTTTCAGTTTCACTTCAAATTTATTATGTGTTCCTTTGTTCCTTTTTCTTTGAGACAGTCTTGTGTACTTTGGGATGGCCTTGAACCCACTGGCCTCTTGTCTTCGCCTCGTGAGCACTGAGGTCATAGGCTTGTCCCACCATACACAGCTGATTTATAGTTTGGTTTCAGAAACCTATTATTTGGTTTCCAAATATGTGAAGTTATTCTGGGTCGTTAAATATTAATTCCAAGGTCAAATAGTATATCTTGTGTATGACTTGAATTCTTAAAATAAATTAACTTTTATTGCCTATCCCTGGTAGGAGCTCCATGTACACTTGAAAAAAATGTTCATTCTGCTACTGTTAAGTGGAGTAATGTGGGAATGTCAACTTAGTCAAATTGGTTATATTGTGTTCTGTCTTTACAAACATTGTCTTCATAGCTTCTGTGTCTACCTGTTCAGTCAAATATTGAATATTTAAATCTCTAACCATAATTTTGATTTGTCTTCATTTCTTATCGTTTTACCCATTTTTGCTCCATTTATTTTCTTATTGGGTACATAGATATTTGATTTACTTAGGTCCTATTGATCAATCTTGTGAAATAAGGAAAAACTTTCTCAAAATACTCTTTGCTCTGAAATCTGTTGTATCTAATATAGAGTCATGCTTTCTTTTAATTGGGGTTATTATGGTTTATCTTTACCTTTTTGCCTATATATTCGGAAATCAGTATACATGCATGTATGTGTGTATAGGCTTATATTATACATGGAGAGCATTTCTTACACACAGCACATAGTTGGATCTCTTCATTTTTTTTCTGTTTGGTGACTTCAGTCTTTTGACTTATTTTGACAATTTTTATTTGTATTATGACAGCTTTATAATTAATCTACTGTGGCACAGTTGGATATTAGTCTACCATCTTGTCATTTTTCATCTATTTTTCCCATTGTCCCCTCCCCTTTCCTTATGCTCTCGGTTGAATAATTTTCTGTAAAGCAAATCTATTGGTGATTATTTTTGTGTGTGTGAGGAACTCTTGATGCCACTAATTCTTGAAAGTAATCTTCAAAAGAAGAGTCTGGGTTGATAGTTCTTTTCCCTCTGCAGATTGAAGATGTGACTTTTCTGTCTTCTCACTTGTATTTTTTTTCTTTACAAGGAACATACTGTAATAGCTTTCTTACATCCTATAATGTGACATTTGTCTCTGCTTTTACAACTTTTGTCATTGTTTTAGAAAACTCTGATTGTGATGTGACCTGGTATAGTTTTCTCCTATTTCTTGCGCCTTGGGTTTGTGGAACTCGGATTTGTGGGTTATACTTGTCACTGAATTTCAACAACGTTTGGCTATAATTTTCCTGTCACCCTCTCTTCTAATTTCTTTCGGAATAGACATTTTGAAGTTGTTGGCTGGCATAAACTTCTCTATTTTTATTTTTTTTTCTGTTTTTACTTTGGATGGTTTCTATTGCCATGGCTTCAAGTACAGTGAATTTTTTTGCTATGGTTTTTAATTCACTATTTAATTTTCCATTGTGGTAAAAAAAAACTGCATAACCTAAAATTTCCCAGTTCCACTATTTTATAGTGTATTGCTCAATAATGTTAAAGACGTTGACATGGTTGTGATGCATCTTACTTTCTCTTAACTCTATTCAGTGTGTGTTTGTTGTCTCATCACTAAAGTGTTCATCGTTTGATGTTTGAATTAGATCTTTTCTGTGACATTCACATTTTAACTTTTGATCAGATAGAGAAGTTACAAATGCCCTCATCTGTTTTCAGTTGACTTCTTTCTTTATTAAGACTTTGTTGTTGTTTTGCTTTTTGCTTTTTTGCATACCATGTAGTCTTGATTGGATGCTAAGCACTGTAGTTTTTATGTGGTGTGGAATATTTTAATAGTTCTAAAAATATTCTTGGAGACCAAGTATGGTGTCACATGCCTATAATCCCAACACGTCGGAGGCAGGTAGATCTCTGTGCCTCTGTGCGTTCAAGGCCAGCTCAGTCTACAAAGGGAGTTCTGGGTATTTTTTGGATTCAGTTGAGTTGTTTGGAAACTGATCCTTTGTGTCTTTTAAGATTTGCTTATCTAGGCCTGAAGAAATGGCTCAGCAGCTAAGAGCATTTGCTGGTCTTGCAGATGCCCCTGGTTCAGTTCCCAGCACCACATGGTGCGTCACAACCATCTGAAACCTTAGTTCCCAGGAAGCTGATGCCCTCCTCTGATCTCTGCAGGCATCAGGCATGGCTATGGCATATATACATACATTCTGACAAAACACTCATGAATATAAAACAAAAATGAAAAAGTTTTGCTTAGCAGTCCTAGGGCAATAGTCTAGAGTGAATGACTCCCTTCTACTGAAGAAAGATACTTTATCAAATGCTTTGTGAATTACAAGACTTTACAGTATGGTTAGTGGAAATAGCCACTGTTCTTGGCCCTTGTGAGTCCCTGTCATTTTTAGCACCAATCGTTTAGACAGTTCTCCAGTAGTCTGACCTGTGAATTCTAGCTGCCCACCCCTCAGCTGTTGGCTCCACCTCCCCAGACTAAGACACCTGCAATGATTTCCCTAGCTTCCTCCTTGTCCTTTGGCCTAGAAATTCTCAAGGTTGTAAATTCAGGCAATCATTGCTCCCCTCCCCCATTATCTTTTGACAGAGTTCTTTGTTGTTAGATACCAAGTAACCAGGAACCAAAGATTTAATGTATTTTATCCATTAGCTTTGGCTGTTTCAGTTAACCTAGCTCTCTTACTCCATCTTGGTCATAAATGGAAGTTCTTGGGTCTTCTCGTGACTAGACTTACTGGAATGCCATTGATCGATCATTCTGTGTTCTCTTCACCTTTATTGGTAATTAATGTTCATGAAAAGTAACCCTATGATGGAGTTAAAAAACACAAAATCACCAAAACCTTTACCTACACTTGTCTCATTAGAAATCCTATGATATTAATGAATAAACTATGGTTTTCTTAGAAAGTTATCAGTTTTGATGCTTAGAGGTATCAATGGAAATCATCTGTACCCCAGCATATGAGTTAATTCCCCACCATTGGCCAGGAATTTTGATCAGAGAGATAAACAGAGCTTCGCACAAGGCCGTCAGGAGTTCTCTATTTCAAAAGTCCTGTCCATGGTAGAAGGGTAAGGGCTTAATCTTGATGGGTTCTCCAAAGTGGAAACCCTCTAAAATAAATAAAACCCATTATAATATAAAAATGGACTTTATAGCCATTTGATGGCACATGCCTTTAGTTCTAGAGGCAGGTGGATCTCTGTGAGTTTGAGGCCAACTAGGTCTACAGAGAAAGTTCTAGGACAGCCCGGGCTACACAGAGAATACCTTTCTCAAAGTATCACCATCAAAAACAACAGCAACAGGACTTTATAAGCTCACAGAAATAAGAGACAATCCAGGTAAATTGACTGTCTAATTTTATTGGAACATGGATAAAGCCGTTAGGATATTGGTTGGTTTCTTAAGGACTGCTCAAGTGCCCCCATGTTCCATATGAAAAAGGGCAGGCTGTGCAGATCCTCATGTATTCTAACTGAAGTTGGAAGCAGTGCTGGTTCTCGGGACTGAGCCGTTGTGGGGTGGCTGTTCTGGTTTGAACCTGTGAGCATATGGTAAGCCCTCTGTGGTGTTCTTACGGATGCAGATAGCAAGGCGTAGCCAAACAAACTGCGATCTGTGCACACATGGCAGTGCACATCCGTGTGGAATAGCCACATGTTCTCCTCTGCACTCTTGTGAATCTGGTTAACTCTGCTGTAACACGGTGGATTTCTTTTTGATGGCTTCTTTTGGTGGTGTTTATATTTATGCTTGGAAACCAGATTTAGTGACAGGGCTCAAGAAAAGTAAAGCGGCTGGCCAGTGGTGGTGTATGCCTATAATTCCAGCACTTGGGAGGCAGAGGCAGGCAGATCTCTGTGAGTTCAAGACCAGCCTGGTCTACAAGAGTAGAAATGAAAAAGATTTGCTTAGCAGTCCTAGGGCAATAGTCTAGAGTGAACGACTCCCTTCCATTGAAGAAAGACACTTTATCAAATGCTAGTTCCAGGAGTCTCATTCTGGACATTAAAATGCAATTTTTTACATTAACTGAGGGAGCCTTCAATACAGGGTAAGAAATACAGGGACCAGGCCAAGGGCCAGTGGCAGCCTGATAAAAAGTGAAGGCCACTTATATTAGCATCCTGAAAAGAATGGCCACCAGATGACCAAATAAGATTGAGAGAAACACATTTAGAGTCATATCACAGTGGCCGTTTGAGAACAGGATGATGCAAGCCAACAGACAGTGTCAGGGAGTGTATCTCTTTAGATACTGTACCACAATGATATCAGCCATGACTGACGTGGCTAACACTGTCATATATAATAAATAACCCCCAATCCGCTGTGGATGAACCCAACAAGGATTTATTCATAGTCGATGTAGCATCTGCAGCAGGCCCAGGAGCTATCCAGGGCAACTACTATCCATATGGTGACCCAGTGACCTAGCCACACACTCAAATCTCCCCCAGCTAGAGATTAGTGGAAGCAGCACTCTCTCAGACAGGAAGTGTGCAGGCTGACTCTTGCCTGCATTTTAGTGGATGGAAAGAGTCACATGACTTGATCCAAGTGGAAGGAGGCTGCGAACAAAAGGCTTCTTTCTGTGAGTCAGCGACAGAAAGGGAAATGGCCGTTGGTGACACTGTAGACCTCGTTTCCAGGGCTGTCATGTATACTGCCTCACACATATGTGATGTGTATCGTGATGTTATTGCCCTAAGCCTAACTTCCCTGTTAACTTAGCTGGCTAACTAACACAGACTGATCTGGTTTCAGCTTAAACAATTATTTGCTCCTTCTTTAACTCTCCCTTTTAGACTATAAACTGCATCTCTAGTCTGGCTTGCTTTCCAGTCCCTAACACATGAAGTAACCAGTATCTAATTAGAGACATATTTGCAAATGAATACCTACTTTGCATAATAACAGAAGGCATCTGGAATTTCCCCTTTTCAGTATGTCAGTTTTTGCTTGAATAGCTATGGAAAAATCCAACGTTATTAGCAGAGTTCACAGGGAGCAGACAAGAAGGTAAAAGACATTTATCCAATGGCTTCTAGGGCCTGGGTGCAATAGACACCCAACATCTATTTCTGGTACGGAGTTGCTAACTCATATTCTTCTGCCAGAAATATTGATAGTTAGAAAAACAGAATCTTGCAATTATTAGGATTTTTTTCACTTAAAAATATTTTTATTAATTCTTTGAGAATTTTATGTTTTATTTTAATGGAAAATATATTAACTATAAAGTCTTAATGCAAGTATTCAAAGCACATTGTTTAAAAGCTCATTAATTCAGTGCTCAAAATCATGGTGGCATATTTGTTTTCAAGCTTTTCCAGTACAAATATCTTTATATAGTTGAACTCAAACCATACAGTATATTTTCAATCTTGAAGATACTTTCTCCTAATATTTATTATAGCATTTTCATGAAAGTTTTTTAAAAAATATCATTTTAGGGGCTGGAGAGATGGCTCAATTAGTAAAAATCCTTGGCATACAAGCATAACAATTCGAGTTCAAATCCCCAGCACCTACAGGTATGGCATTATGCACCTATAATCCCAGCACTGAGGGGGTAGAAGCAGGACGCTCTCTGAAGCTTGCAGGCCAGCCTGTCTAGACAATCATTGTGAGCTCCATAGAGCGATGTTGCCTCTGCCAATTTACCTTTGGCCTTTACACAATACATGTACACACACACACACACATCATTTTAAATGGCTACATAATTTTCCATGTTATATTTAAAATCAGCTATTGAGCCATTCTTAGATTGTTAAATTAGGAGACAAGATTATTTTGACTACCTAAAAATTACTGCAGTTAAATATTCTAATGAGGAAATATTTTTTTCTATATTCTAGGCTATATTCTTGCAAACGCATCCATAGATGGGAAAAAAACCGAAGGTTTTTAGACATTCATACAATCATAACACCACTACTCAGCAGATATGTGAAATCCTTAGTTATCACCCAATCTGTTTACTGTTTTCCCAGTCAAAAGCATGAGTCTAAACTTCAGGGTGTTAAAATTACTTAGTCTTTTAGTAGCAATAAAAAAAATTAAAAACTAACTCTTATATGCTCAACACAACCTCAGTGGACGGGATAATAATAGCACGATCAGCATTTCCACACTGCCTCGTGGAGCAGGTGTTTAACATTCAAGAGAGAAGCATCTGAACTCATCTGGAACCCTGCAAGTTGCAAAACTGCTTGAGTTCATAGTTTTTCCCTGCGGATTTCCCTATCTGTGCTGGTGAAAGCATTTGCTGAAAATGATTGCTTTTAATCGCCCCTTTTTCTTTCTTTCCACACTGAGTGACTACGGCAGAAGCCTGTTCATAGTAGAGTCTAGACACTACTCAATCCAACATTCTACTCTTTATTCACTGACTGGAAATTTCTGAATAATGAGCGTCTTCTTTTGCTCTTTTATCATCACGTTTTCTGACATTGCAAACAGCTGGCTCACTTTGCAGGTCCTGGTAGAGTCGTGAAGTTCTTTGTCCCTCAGCATGGGTCTTTCCCTGGGGGAGAAACTTGACCATGGTGTAATCGCTGGACAGTACAAGAGATGAGGCTGTGCCTGAGTGGCTGTCCTGGGTGCCGTTGTCAAACATCCACCGATTTAAGATGACAAGCTACTCTATGTATCCAGGCCTCTGGGGACGATGCAAACACCTCCTCAGGAATGGTACATCCCCACATCCTAAGGATCCACAGCGATTTTTCAAAGCACATTAGGAAGTAGGGTGATTAATTATAATTATCCCCTTTGTTCAGAAGAGGAAGACAAAGCCAGTGAGGAGATAATTGCCTTGGCCAAGGTCACGCTGTCCATAAGCGAAGCTGCTGAGTTGAGCCTCAGAGTCAAGAACAGAGCAGATTAGAAACAGAATCTTCATTGCGTACCTGAGCAGATGGAATGGGGCTGAATAAGATGTTATTCCTGAGAATCAATGAGATGTTAATGGGTGGAAATAAGAGTAGACAAGAGACTAGGAAATCAAATTATCCTACAGGACAATCCTTATGAATAATGACTGCGCGTGAGACCGCGGTTCGCTCGTGATAGGGAGAGAAGACGAAGCGATGTGTTTGCCATATGCTGGCAGAAGACTTGCGGAGGAAAGAGCAGGTCGATCTGAGCTGAAGGCGCATTGCAGGAACTGACAGCCCAATTGCTTTTCCCATCAATTTCCGCCCCACCCCCACCTCCATCCTACAAAGGACCTGCTGATAGAGACATCCAAAACTACGCCTCTCAGGGAAGAGTAGAATGCACTCGGGATGGCAGAGCAGAAGAGGAGAAGGGTTTCCGATAGAATCTGGTGTGTAATCTGGAGACCCGTAGTGTAGGACTGTGAACATTACTCTGGGGGAGGCATTAGAGATACCGGCTATTTAGAATGCAAAGGACATCCTCTCTCCAAAATGAGTACAGTTAACCTTAACTGTACGCCTTTCTGCTTTCGGAATCAAGATTTATAGCCAAATGAACCAGTTTTGAGTCATCGGAGCAATGGGACACATTCTGTTTGTTCAGCTTGACGCGACCATTGTTGAACCCGAAATTAATGTGCTACTTCTACTAAAAATATGAATTCCTTTATTATTGACATAAACTAGGACTCCTAACTGTCAGTATGAAAATAGATTTCCATGCATCGTGTAGGTGAAAACAACAGGGTTGCAATGAGAGTGATACTTCCCTTTTACCCTTTTCCTAACTCGACATCAGTCTTTCAACCTGGAAATGCAGGACCTCCCAGGCTGACTTGAAGATAAAGCAGGGTAAGATTTAGGGACAATGAAACACTGCATTGATGGAAAGTATTAGTGAAGGAAGCGTTTGTTCTATAATTTCTGCTGCTGTAAAATTAGCCGTCTTTCTGTACGTGAGAACCTGTCTGGTCCACTGCAGCCGTTCTGTGAGCGTGGAGCAGGTTAGACTGTAGCACACGAGAAAAGAGCTGTTCCCTGAGAACCAACCCGACCGTGTTTGTGCCGAGTGCCCCGTGTTTTGTTGTGACAGGTTGGGCTATGGTTAAGTGGGTGTGAGACGCGGTCCACTGTTTGCCTGTGGTCGCTTCAGCTCACTGCATCTTGGGCTGAGCTCTTCCAGTGAGCCTGGTGAGATGGGTCGTGTGCATGTATGAGGTGAGTGTATGGCTTACACATAGGCAACGAGAGGTGACAAAAGCCGAGGACTCGGGGCAACATTCCCCAGGGCTCAGGAAAGTATCCAGAGTGTGTGAAAGCTTACCTGCAGGGCTCTACAGTGTGCCACGCCTGATGATTCTGGAGCTCAGCCATACTGGGTTTCCTACTCCAGAGGGCTGCTAACCGAAGGTCAACACACGGATGAGCATCCTGTTCCTTAGTGGGAACCGGAGTAGTTGTTAGTAATAACAATAGCAGAGATGAAGTTTGAATTTGTAATGTCTATTCACCTCAAAAGGGCACCGGCGACAGGCCGAACAATTCCAGCGCAGCCCACCTTGCAAGTGGGTGAGTTTATTGAGCAATTATTAATCCCGAGTTCATTACATACTCTGTGGGACACGCGCAAGGAGTCACTTATAGGGCACAAATGACTCAAAGCCGGCTGCATCCACGCAGGCAGGCTCACTCCAGTGTGAGTGACTTAGGATAGCCTCCCCTGGAGCTAAGCAAGCTCCTGCAGGCAGCTCAGCCAGTCTGAGCTTTCTCCCTAGCAACTGATCTGCCCATAGAACCTCGGGTTCCAAGCTGGATTGATCTTGGCGATTTCAGGAGCTTTCCCACACTTGGGCTTGGTTTACCTCCCACGCCTTGGTTAGGTTCTTTTACTTCCTGTCTTGGCGAACCTTCTCTTCAAGTATTTAACTCGAGAGCAGAGAGACTTTGTTGTCTGTTAGTTAAAGATCTGACTGTGTGCAAGAAGTTAAACTGAAACTAAGGACAACGGGAAGACAGAGGAGACAGAAAGTTGACCAGATCCCTTCTGAATCCTAAGTCGAGTGGCAACTTCACCGCCCTTGAAGTAGTTCCATGAGATAGTTAACAGTTCCTGTTCCTGAACTAAGTCAATTGAGTTTTAAAAGATGTAAAAGGTGAAATAAAACCGTTTGATTAACACATTGTTTTGCACTCGGGTTCTCAAAATCGAAATATTCTTTCTTGGAGGGACCTTGGGTGCGTGACTGGAGTAGAGAAGAGGTGTCTATGGAGGAGTCGGCCAGTCAACGTACAGACAGACAGGTGCCCACCGTTCTAGTTTAGGTATCTTCTATTTCTCCTATTGGGATCTTGCCAGACTAATTTAACAATCTACTTTTACTTTGGTGTATGTGCCAATGCGTTTGTCTGAGGAAATTGACCTGATAGCTATTGGCAATTTGCTCACAAACACTAGATTCTGTTCACGCTGCCCTGAGATTAATCCCCTGTCAATGCATACATGATTTCCTTAGTTCAGTGAAATGATTTATTAATCAAATTAACAAGGGAAATTTTGAAGGGTTAGAAATGAAGACATAACGACCATATTCTTCTTTTTAAGAGGATATTTATTTATATTAGCAAATGTCATTTTATAGATAGACGCTTTAACTTTTTTTCAAATAAACCTGTGTTAAGTGATTTATAACATCTGTTAGCTATAAATCTTTTGTATATGAAAAAGCTTTGAAAATATAAAATCTATTTTAAAAAATAGTCCTGCTTGGTGGTTTGGTGGTGGTACATGCCTTTAATCCCAGCACTTAGGAGGCAGAGGCAGGCAGATCTCTGTGAGTTATAAAGCCAGCCTGGGGGGTGGGGAGGGAGTGTGTGTGTGTGTGTGTGTGTGTGTGCTCGCGCCCCTCATTCAGGTACAAGTTAAAAAAAACAATCTGTGCTTTAAATCCAAACTTTCAGAAAGGGATTATCTACTGCTGACTCTCCTATAGGATAACTGTTCAGATAACTCTGCCCCCGTGCTTGGTTAATTCGGAAATGGGTTCGGGACCTGATACGTGAGGAGAAGATCACATTTTCAAAAAGCTTTTCTGAACCACATATCATGGGAGGCTGGCTAGCTGCACCTGTCACTAGCTGAAGGTCAGATCAGTGCTGCAGAGAGCCCGGTAGAGAGGCGATAAAGACACAAGTTCCTGCCAGCATCATTAAGTTAATTAATCAATCCCCATGCCCTTCCATGGACCAAGAATAGAGAATATAACGAGCTTAAGTAGAATCAGAGTGGCTGCAAATTATAGCTACAGATTTCTAAGACGGGGGAAATAATGGAGGAAGGTCATTGGTTAAAATATAAAGAAACTGCTTGGCCCTCAAAGGTTAGAACATAGGTGGGTGGAGTAAACAGAACAGAATGCTGGGAGGAAGAGGAAGTGAGGTAAGACGCCTCAGACAGACACCATGCAGCTCATCGCCAGAGCAGACGCGATGAAGCTCCGACCCAGGATGGATGTAGGCTAGAATCTTCCCGGTAAGTGCACCTTGGGGTGCTACACACATTATTAGAAATGAGCTAGTCCAGGTGTGAGAGTTAGCCGAGAATAGGCTAGATATAATGGGCCAGGCAGTGTTTAAGAGAATGCAGTTTGTGTGTTGTTATTTCTGGTGTAAAGCTAGCCGCGCGGGAGCCGGGCCAACGAAAAGCAGGCCCGCAGCTCCCACAACAGGGGAGGGGTGCAAAGTAGAAGAAGTTCTATGTGACCCTTAAGGTGAATAGTGTTGTGGAGAAGGGGATTATGGGAGAAGGCTTCTCGGAGAATATCCTTGAGGTGGATGCTGAAGGGCACCTGGGCTAGGAGGATGAAGACAGGCCATGCCTTTTGGGCAGCGGGAGCATGTATAATAAAAACAGTTCTGGAATCCAGTGCCAAGGTCCTCCCATTAGGTAAGAAAGTTGTAGCAGCACCTCACGAGGACTATGGTTCTGATGGGAACCGAATTAACTGGAATGTTGTGAAGGAGAAATGTGTCTTCTCTCTCCTCTTCCCATGTTTAGCGTAACATAACCCGTTAGTATTGCTTTGACCACATAATGGCTGCACTGTCTGTTGCTATCAGCCAACCTGTTCCTCTGCTCTTCAGTATGAGTCTAGGGTCCCTTAAGAGCACCCAGCTCAACTATAGATAGTTTCTCCACATAGCATAGTTTCTCTTTCATGCAACTCTCTTGGTCTGCCATGCATTGGTTTTCATTTCTAAGCCCTGAGAGGCCCTTTCCCACGGTGCAGCCTGCTCGCTCCCCCTCTGACTGTGGTACCACCATGGCTACCCAGACCCATTTCATTGGTCTGAGCTATGGAACCAAATTTTTCTCTTATGTTCTTGCCTCCTGAAGTTATGTACTCAGTATGTGGTCAGACCACATTTAGATAAGAAATAAGGAATTTCTGAACAAAGACAGAAGGAGTGCAGTGGAGGGGAGAATAAAGATAAAGTAGAGGGGAAATCCTTCTAGTAAGTGAATCTTACAATAAATATTTAGCAAACATCTATCATGAGTAAACATTAGGTTGATGTAGAATGAACAAAACCAAAGATGCCCATTCTCATAGAGCTTGTGTTTCAAACCAAGGACAGTCACCATCTGAATGAGAAAATGTATGTTAAGAGAAACGGTGCTGACGCTGCTTCAGCCGCTCCTGGTTTTTATCAAGTGACTCCACGGCTATCGTTTGGCTATTCTCTGGACTCTGCGCATCAGATGTGGAGGCAGTAGGGACCCCAGCTTCTCTCTGCTCCATACTGTCAGAACTGGGAAGATTCGGAGTTGGGGGGTAACTCGGCAGCTAAGACCGGAAGTACCCACCGGCAGGCACATTTGGAGGTTGGCACTGGTCCCCACCTGGGAGCCCCTGTGGGTGCTGATGGCAGGTGCCCTTCCACACGACACGGTTTCCTCACAGCGTGATGGCCTCAAGGCAGCGGAACTTCCACTGACGCTCAGGACTCCAAGGGTGTGCGCCCTTTGAGAAACTGGAGGAGGCTGTGTGGTCTCGGCTGAATGAGCCTCAGAAGTCACATGGCAGAAAACTCAGTAAGTGGACTCCAGGTCTACGGAATGGTTCGATGCCACCATTTGATGAGGTGAATGTCAAAGACTTTGTCAACACTCAACACAAATCCACCACCACAACCACCACCACCATCAACAACAACAATCATGGCAGGACAACTGGAGCAAGGTTGAAGAGCTTTAAGCTCTAAGGAGAGAAGAAGGTATCATTTGTTCTCTGGGTCACCTGGAGTTGGGAGGGAGGGACAGAGTCTGGCTAGGGTGCAGTGGGTCTGGGGGAGGGGCACAGGCTTTAGACAGAGCGACAGCAGATGAAGGTAACTTACCTAACAGAAAACTATTAGTTCCGTGAGGGCTGCTAATGAAGAAGAGGGGTTTGAGTTTGAACGCAATTTTATATAGATTCCACTTAAAGACATATCATAAGTGTGGTGTGGTGGTGGTGGTGGTGGTGGTGGTGGTGGTGGTGTGTGTGTGTGTGTGTGTGTGTGTGAGAGAGAGAGAGAGAGAGAGAGAGAGAGAGAGAGAGAGAGAGAGAGACAGACAGACAGACAGACAGACAGACTCTGAGGCTATCACATGTGAGCCATCTGATGTCAGTTCGAGACTGAACTTAGGTCTACTGCAAGATCACTGTGCCATCTTTACAATGGAACCATCTCTTTGGCCCCTTAGACTAGCTTTTTGAAACTGGTTTTTATTTGGAAATGACAGGAAACAGGGCCTTTGTTCCTTATTAAAAGGAAGGACATACTGCACACATGGGTTTCCTACTCTGGCACTGAGCCTTGCTGTCTGTCTTTTTATCTAACAGATACTTTGGTAAAAGGCGCCAGTGGGATTGCAGGGGGGCGTCAAACCTTGGTGAACTTCACCAGCTGCTAAGTGACTTAATGATCAGAAGACTAAAGAGTGNGTGTGTGTGTGTGTGTGTGTGTGTGAGAGAGAGAGAGAGAGAGAGAGAGAGAGAGAGAGAGAGAGAGACAGACAGACAGACAGACAGACAGACAGAGACAGAGAGATACTCAGCAGTAGGGAGACTTGGGTTGAGGATGGGTGGATGGGCTGGAGGCCAGCTCTGCAGATCTGGGCTGTGAATGCCTCAGTGTCTTGATGCTGCCTGAACTTGGAGTCATGGAGGAACTGGTTGGCGATGCAGCAGGAATGAATACCCCACCTAAGGCCGAGCAAAGGAGCAAGGCTGACTGACCGTGGAAGGGATGGGAGGAGAAACAGGAAGGACAGACTTTAGGATCAGGCCAAGTTAAAGGAAGGCACAGGTGCCATCTCATACTTTGAACTAACACACAAAATCCTACCATTCAATTTTTTTTTCCTGTTTCTTCTCTCTCTTTAGACAGAAATGTCCCCAGCAAGGCATCACATCGAGCCACTGGCACCTGCGTTGGAGCAAGTCCGGAGACGAGCTCTTCATAAAGGATGGCGAGCCGAGGGAAAGGATGCCTTCTGTATATTCTGATAGGCTGTAGCAAGGGGTGGTGCTTGGAGAGTGTGTTTAGGCACCCTTAGTTCTATTTTGAAGTTTATGCTAGGCCATTCGGTAAAAACAAACGGGATGGAGGATAGCTCTCAAACAAGTGTCAATCTAGTCTTGGTAGCCGCTCAGAGGAAAGTGCAAGTAAAATTTGTAGGCTTTCAGCTCCACCTGGTGGCCAGTTAGTGAAATGCTCCCTTGTACTAGAAGAAGCCTGTTTTCTGCATGCAAAACCACGAGTCATTTCCTGGGTGATATACAGTTCCTTTTGTATAACTAGTTTAAACACATCAACCTGTCACCTATCCAAGTAATTGATTACCCAAACTGGAGGGCTAAGGTGGTAGGAAGTTGGATAAGGGAAACTAGACGAATGGACATAGACTGTTGGTCCTTTCCTGCTTAAAACTCCCAGTTGCCAGCTTCATTTCTCCTACAGAAGCATTGACTATAGGACTCTGGGAAATTAAGTAACCATAACAATGATGGTGTTGATAATTGTGGGCCACGAGAAACTGTTTGAAGAAATCGGAGCCTCAATACTGATTGAGTGCTTTTAATTTATAAGGTCTGGGTAACCAAATTAGTACATTAGAAAGTGAGACAGAACTTGAAGAGTTGGTTAAACATTTCCCTATACGTAATGGGAGCCACTGTGCCAGCAACGGATGTCCGGTAGTCACCTGGAGTTCTAAAAGTGTTGCGCACAAGAAATGCTTCACGGTTGGTAAATTTTCGGTATTTCTTCGCAAGGTCAGCCAATCTCAGCTGACGATAGTGGTGTAATGTTATTATACCAATGTAGGGCATATTTACAGAGATGACTCCAGCTCTTAGCGCGCCAGCCCAGCTGGATCAGGTCTCCGGCACATCGGCAGGCTCCCATTTACCCTGGAAAAAGATGAGGGAGAAACGCTGTCGCGGGGTTTGAAGCAGCGCACTGTAGCCCGTCTTTCCACCGAAAGAAAAACGATAGGAATGGGCCAATGTTTCTTTCATGAGAATTTGAATACAAGATATATTAATTAAACATCTTCATCTCGCTGATGGAGAAACTTAAGCCAGCAGTGATTAAATTACGGAGCTATTTAGTTGCAGAGTAAGACAATGTTCTTTCGTCCTGGTCTACTTTTCACTTCACCACAACTATTAGTAGAAGAACCCTTCATGCCTCTGGCAGGCCAGCGAGTAGGTAGGCCCACGCTTATAGCACAAAAGTCTGGCTGTGTCCAGGAAAATTATTTAAGTATAAACACACTAAACTCTACATTTCCCGTACCTTTGTTGTTGTTTTTCGAGACAGGATTTCTTTGTGTAACCCTGGCTGTCTTGAACCTAACTCTATTGACTAGGCTGGCCTTGAACTCACAGAGATTCACCTGCCTCTTCCTCCTGAATGCTAGGATTAAAGGTGTGCGCCACCATGACCCGACCTGACTATTTCCTGTATCTTATACAAACGTCAGTCTGAATCCTATAACCAGCATGGGTGTGTGACAGCTGCCAGCCAATGGGCAAGTTACAAAGTGGTGATTTTTATGTGGGGGAACGTAGCCCCAGACATTTTTATTGACTAGGTTATGGAATGGACATTCATTTAATTTGGGGAAGAAGCCAACCTTCAGCACTATGGAATCCAGTAAAAGAGAAGCAAAATCACAATGCGTAGCCCTGGTATGCTTTTAGCTGACTTGAATTTCTAATGAGGTCAAAATACGCAGCATGGTTTCCACTACACAATCTTCATCCTCTCGGAACCACATTTATTTTCGAGGAATATTGTGACTGAACCTGGAAAAGTACACAGCCAGATCTTGAGACTCCTAAATGGTCTGATGTATCCAATGGGCAGACACACCCACAGAAACACGAGTGTGTTTTATAACTGATGAACTTGTAGAGCAGCGGTTCTCAAACTCCCTAATGCCGTGCGACCCTTTAATCCAGTTCCTCACGGTGTGGCGACCCCCAACCATAGAATTATTTCATCGTTACTTCCTAACTAACTTTGCTACTGCTGTGAATTGTAATGTAAAGATCTGTGTTTTCCCATCGTGTTAGGTGACCCCTGTGAAAAGGGTTGTTGGACCCCAAAGGGGCTGCGACCCACAGGTTGAGAACCACTGACATTGCGCTTCTCCCGTGTGCTGTTTTTCAGTTTACTGTTTTGCAGTCCGTGGTGTCTAACAGACATCTCATGACTTATCTCAAGAGTGCTGAGGGAGGAACCATCTCCATGTCCGGTGTCACCCTCAGACACGGGGTGTGCTCCCTGCCCGTGAGCAATTCACCTTCTTTCCAAATGCCACTTTCTCAACTCGCATTGGAACAATAATCTGAATTTTGCAGGACTGTTCTATTAGCTGTGTGTATGTGTATGAATTGCCTTTTCTAATTCCTGAAGCGAGGTAGGCACTCAACCAAGTCAGCCCCGAGTATCTCAGTATCAAAAAGATTGGTTAAGGACTCTTTTCTTACTATCTTAAAATCCACGTCCCATCACTCAAGAAAAGTCTCCTGTATTTTGTTTTACTAAAGTAGTATTTATCTAAATATTTTTTCATACAGCATGTAAAATTCTCTTTTTTCCCCTTTCACGATTTATCTCTTCGAGGGGTGCCTCCACTCGGGTGGGAATCATTGTTTCAAGAATGGCCGTTCATTGGGGATCTCAGAACACCGGGGATGTTTATTTTAGGAACTTGAGAGGCAGTGCCGTCACATGGCCATATATCAGCTCAGCACATCCCATGAAGGCAGAAGCAAGGAAGGGACAGACACCTTGCTCAATCTTCTTCAGAGAGTTTTGAATAAATGCAGCTGGGCCCTGCCCACCAGGCAGCCTGAGGATCTGGCTTCCCAACTTAAACCTTTGCGTTTGCCGGTGTGTTATGGAGGGGACTAAGACCCAAACGGTGAGTTTCAAGAAGTAACAACATTATGATGATGATCTTTGGGACCAACTACACTAAGGAAATCACGAGGCCAAATTTTATGTCAGTCCATAGGGAGACACAATGAGAGGAGACTCAAGTAACCGTGAACGACAGTGCCCTCACTCTCCATGAGTTTATCTACAACTAGTAGTTAGCTTTTATTATTGTTGTTGTTGTTATTATTATATGCTAGTTTGAGTTTTCCCTCAGCCTACATTTCGTTTTCTCTCCTGCTTTGAGGAATGGACTGGAAAGGGTTCTTTCAGCCCCATTACCTCCCCCTCTGTGCCTCTCTCCCAGGGTGGCACCAGCTAACAGTCCCTGACTACAGGCTCCCTAGGATATGAACTCCGCAACCCCCAGTTGCAATCATTTAACTCCTCTATACTATAAAAGAAAGGGAAGGCTTTTAGGAATGGGGGTGATGGGGGGTGCCCTGGGCAAAATTCCAAGAAGCCTGTGAACCACAGTGTTCAACCCTCGCCCAGTAGTGGGCAGCTGCCCCACTAATCGTTCAGATTAGTTCAGCCTAAACCAGCAGTATATTAAAGACTGGTAGAACCCTTCACCCATCTTTGATCTGCCAGAGAGCACCCACAGGTCCTGGGTTAGTCAAGTGGAATTCTCTGGAAGTACCAACTGTGTCACCTGGGCTGCTTCTGCCATTTCATGGTCACTTTGAACATTTGTGCTTATCTTGGGGGTGAAAGTAACTGATAGGTTACCCAAAGTAACTGATAATGGACTAAAAAGGCATTGTTTATTTATAGAAAGTGTGGAAGGAAGGTGGCCTGGGATTACCTCCTTCCCAAGGTCTGCGCAATCCCTCATAAAGCAGCCCCCTCATTTTCTTAGCTTATACCGTACCTATAAACAACCTAACATGATAGAAATTCAAACCTATGGCGCTTAAACTATCTAAAGTTCATTATTTAACATTACTTAATAATTTAATTCCATCTTGTGACGGGAAATTTTTTCCTTTCTGGTATCCTAATACTTTTCAAAAAACATAGGTGGGTCTCACTATAAAGCAAACTAAAGTGTTGATCAGCAGCTCACAACTTGATAGAAAATGTCCTTATATTTCCTGTTTTCCAATAAGAGGCCATCGGTTTTAAAAGTGGGGGGGGGAGATCAATTCTCTCTTTGCTGCATAAAAATAGGTCAAGTAATTTAAGCCAGTCCATTGCGATTAAAATTCAGACACTGCTGTTGTTCGTTCTGTTTGGGGGAGGGGGACAAACAGAACACAAGCTAATACTGGTTCGCTGGCTAAGGCCTTTGATGTGCTGTTTAGTGTTCTCTTGCTGAGGTTCACCTCAGCCTGTCTGGGAGCTCAGATTTTGACGATAGTGGTATAAAACTGAGCAGGCAAACACCATCTCTGAAGCTACAGGAAACAGTCCCTTTATGCAAGCAAAACAAAACAAAACAGAAAAAAAAATTGCCAGTGGTTCAGAGCCTACATTCTTCAAGTTCTAAATTTATTTTGGGGAGCTCAATGTTATCTCCAGGTTTATATTAAAGTAAATTTTTCCTGACTCAATTAGACAGGAACATTTATTCTCATTAGAGATCTTATGGCCCTTTCTTCTTCTTCTTCTTCTTCTTCTTCTTCTTCTTCTTCTTCTTCTTCTTCTTCTTCTTCTTCTTTTTTTTTTTTTTTTTCTAGATTAGAGCCACTCACTGGCTAGGTCACATTCCAACATGGATAATTGCATTCTGCATTCCTGACTATTTCCCACCACTTCTCTGATCTCGTCCCATCAAATGCAGTCGGTCTTCTCCACACTCCTTTACCAACCAGTAGTCCTGTTGTGGGGGTTCAGATGTTTCCCACCCCCACGTGCCTGACAGGTGAAAGCATTGGTCCAAACCTCCAAGCCTCACTCTTCCAAAAAGAAAAATCCCCTAGCCAGTGTATATTTCCAAACAGGAAGCCAATCTTAAATTATGCACCTTTAATCATAGGTTAAAGTCTTTGGCAGGAAAAATACGTTTATTTTTATAAAGAGTGCTTAATCTCAAGTCCTTGTTGATTTTAAATAAAAAATGGTTGCAAAAACAGAGGGTATTTGCGCGAGGGAAAAAAAAAAAACAAAGTCTTCAGCAACAGCAAAAAAAAAAAAAAAAACAATAAAAAAAAACATTTTTTTTTCAGCCTCCTTTAAAGCTCTCCTTTAACCTTCTGAGTAAATTCCACAAGGGGGCGAAAACACCTAATGATCCGGAGCGGCAAAGTTTGTATTTGAAAGCCAGCCACCCATAATAGATTAGTGGATTAATATTTTGCTCTAAAGGATCTGGCCTTTAATGTTGACATCAATTTATAGCCATCCCAGGCGTTTACAGTAGTAAAAGTCACAGAGGCCGTAAACGTCACAATAGATGTCAGCCTGCTGGAACTAGTGTTCTAGCCTAGCACCCCATAAACAGCGGTGATTAGGGAGCCGTTCTTCAAAGACCTAGCCAGAGCTCTAATGTCTTTATCAGCCGCAAAGATGCCGCTACCAGGATTTTATCAAGTACCCGCAGACCCACAGGGCTATATGCACGCAGACCTATTTTTCTGTTGTGTATCAATGGGGGGCTGGTGCTTATCAGTCATCTTGTCTTGAAAATCAAGCATGGAGTGTCTATTTGTGAGCGAAACCCGAAGAACAGAGGCCCTCTTGTACCGCATTAGAACTTTTTGACTAACAGCCAAGGTACAGAGGTCAAATTTCCCCATATGCTCGAAGCAACTTAGTAGGAAGCAAGACCACAGAAGGTTTTTTGCAAATGTCTGCCAGGAGCCGGGTGATCTAGGTCACTGTACAGGTTTCATTAATCGGGTTGTTTAAACAAGGGCTTATTTTTCTCTGCCTAAAGCGACCTGCAGATCTCACGTAGGATCGGCTCATTTGTTGATCAAGAGAGTTTTAATGAAATAGAGATGGGGGGGGGGTGCGCATTTGTGTTTGTACTGAGGACAAATTGTGCTTTTAGCCAGCTCCTCTGTTTGAGTCCTCTGTTCTGGCAGGGATGGGTCCACGTTCTATTAATAGACTCTTGAGCTCTGCATCTCTGTATACGTGTCCGGCATTGGAGCGGCAGGGGGAATCTGGTGACAGAGCAGGTGCTGGGGCTTACTCCCTGGCAGAGTAAACGGTGAAGGGTGACCGCATGGCAATTCTTCGCTTTCTTCTTTCTTTAATACAGAAATAAATAAAAGCCCACAAGTGGGAGAGAACCACTGCTGTATTAAATATGTTTTACTTGAGTCTAGGGGGGAGGAGGGCGGGATTAGGAGGTGGGGAGTGGAGGGGTTGTGGGGTGGAGAGGGACTTACTGTGAAAATGCCAAGCTAGGAAGACTTGCTGCCTGATGGATGATGCACCACTGATAATGTCTTAGCTTAAAGAAAAACTTCAGCTTTAACTATCGGAGAAATGGGATTGCTTGAAAACTGGGGTGATTTCTTAGAACATGATTTTTAATAGGATGGTGTCAACTATATAGACATAGAAAAAAAAACCAGTGCAGTATGCATCTGAATTTTACCTGTCCTGCTTGGAAATAGAACTGGGTCCAACGGCAGATCCCAGCTCAGCTCTTGGAGCAAAACTGCCTGTCTGCTCTGTCTGTGAAGCGTGGGGTCTGGGATGAGAGAGACTGCAAAGAGCTGCTGTTTTGAAGCTCTGATTATTGTAGGGTTTTCTCGCTCTGTCTTTCCTTACTCTCTCCATAGGTTAAGTATGAATCTGTATTTACTTTTTCTTGGCTGTGGGTATGCTGCTCCTAAAAGCAAGCAAACATGACAGCAACAAAATCGAGTTACTTCCCCCTCCACCTGGGATGTTGTGGCACTTGAACCATTTCTCCTCTGCTTGATTATGTAAGGCGGCCCTTGGCATCCACTGAATGGGAGGGGGGGGGGCCGCGACGGTCCTGCTTAAAGACTGGCTCATCCAAGTTGCTAAAAAGCATTTTATACCGAAGCGCTTGGTCCCTAAAGCAGCAGCTCAGGACAGCTGGAAAACGGGGCATGCTTGGGAGGGCACGTGTTATGAAGGTTGTAATTTGACCTTTGAATCAACCTGAGCGAAACTTAAATATTATAGGAAGCCTCAAGGTAGGTTCTACCCCTCCCCTCAGAACTGTAACCCAATCAGAAGCTATTTGAGATTAGATTGTCTATCCTTAGCATTTCTGCTCAGAAATAAAATTCATCACTAGAAATAAAGGTAGATTTATATTTAATGCCACCTCCATCAATCACTCAGTATATTTCCACCTCCTTTTAAGTAGTTGAAGCAGAAACACTTGATTCCCCTTCCTCCCACCCAGTGAGAAAGATACAATGTTTAATATTGCAAGCCTTCCCAGCCAAGGTTCAGTGGAACTGGATGCAGCCAAGAGACAGCAAAGAAAGCACTCTGACAACTTTTCAGCTGGTGACACCGCACCAAGAGGCCAGTTACAAAGGTGCCAGTGGCATTGTGCCAACTATCTTAAATCCTGCTCTCCCTTAAGCTCACCGTGACCTGTCTCAGCGTCCTGTAACCTATCCCTAGGAAGCTTACTCTCAATCAATAACAAGCCCAACTTAAAGGCCAACCCTCCCCCGAAGGACTGGCGTGTAGAAAACAAGTTATTTCTTAACTTTTTATTGACATTGGCAAATTAAAATAGAATAAATTAACAAGTATTTTTTCAAAAAAATGTTTTGTACAAAAATACTGTCAAAATTTCCTAAAAAGCTTTCAACACAGTAGTATCTTTCCATGTACTGAATATAACTATTAGCACAGTGTCAAAAATGTTGAAGACAGAAACAAAATAAAAATCTGTGAAATGTTTGCCACTGACGACATTCCACGCCCTATTATTGTCTGTACATATGGGGGAGGGGAGACAGCCAACTTTAAAGTGAACGGTATGACTTCCTGATCCAGAACAGTTTGGCCCACATCTGTTTAATAATCTTCCAGTTTAGCGTATTTGAAAACTTAAAAGTCTGTACTCAAATGCATAGTTTAAAAAAAAAAAAACGAAGCAAGATGGCAGTTTGTGCAGTAATATCTGCCCTTCAAAGTTCATGCAGCCAACAAATGCAATTTTTCCTTTCACTCATAAATCTGAATACAGCGCAAGTCATTGGAAACCATCTACAAAATCCACGAGATTAAGCAGTTTGCCAAGATTAATATCTAACAGTTGAGCACTGGAGAAAGTGAGGAAATAAGCAGTAAAAAACAACAACAAAAAAGACCAAGTTAGCTAGATATTCCAACTACATAAGGGAGGTGAATGTCAAGGCTACAAAAACGAAACAAGAACAGGAAAAAAGTGGCAGCAATCTTTTTTTTTTTTAAACCAATTTGTACAAGTTTATAGTTTACTTTGCTTCCAGGTTCTCAAACCTTTCAGGATCTGAAAAGTGAGATACTGCGTCTAAGGGAATGTTTTTTTTTCTTTTTTTTTTTTAATTCACACCGAAGAAGTTGGGGGTGGGGGTGGGGAGGGGAGGGTTGATTTCTCTCGCCAGCCCAGGTTAACCGAGTCAACAGCTGACTCTGCTGGGCTGCTGTTTGCACACGAAGTCCGTCATAAAATCAAACTCGTTTTGGCCCAGCCAGAGTTCGGGCAGCTCCTTGATGCGGTCCAAACCCATTTCTATCACTAAGGACATAAGCACTTCCTCGTCGATGAAATCAGTGTCTATGACATTGGGCGGCAGCATTGCCGCGGGGACGTGAGCCACCGAGGCCGGCATGGTGCTGCCACCGCCGCTGCCGCCTGCGCCACTGCCGCCAGCGCCGCCTGAGGTGCCGCCAGAGCCGCCGGGGGTGCCGCTGCCGCCCGCGCCACCAGGGGTGCTGCTGCCGCCGCTATGCTTGGGGTTGCAATCTCGGAAGTGCTGGTTTGTCCCGTTCATCTGGTGGCCTGCAGCGGGGTGCAAATCCGGCATGTAGTGGTTGTGGGGGTAGGGGTGATGGTTGAAATACTGGTTGTTGAGCTTCTGCAGCTGCATGCTGGCCGGCAGGGAGCCTCCCTGGCTGGCCACCGGGGGCCCCATGAACTGGGAGTTGTTAAACCTGGCAGCGGGGGCCAGAGCGCTCGGGGGGTGCCCCCCGTTCACAGTCCCCGGCCCCATGGCGTGCCTGATGCCGCTCGTGGCATTCATGTTGCCCGCGCCGTAGTGTATGTGCTCGCCCATGAGCGCGTTGAAGGCGTGCTGGGGCTGCTGCTGCTGGTGGTGATGCGGGCTCTGGAAGGGCGCAATGTTGCCCAGGCGGTGGCCAGCGTGGTGGTGCAGCCCGTTGGTGGTGCCGTCGGGGAAGCGCCCGTGGTTCATGGCCATCATATGGTCTGCCATTTCCAGTCCTGAAAGCGAAACGAGTAGACGCTTGAGACCCGCGCCACACGTGTCGCCCACCAGAGCGCACCCCACTTCTATCGCCCCTGTACCCGCGCGCACGTCAAGCAGCAGACCACCTTCCCCGGGAGGGAACCCACCGGCAGGCAGTCCGTGCACCCGAGCTCGCCACCTCGGCGGACCTGCCGCCCGCCGGACCCGCACAGCCAGGCGCTGCGCAATCGGACCCTTCCCCAGCGATCCCGGAGTGGGGAAGAGGGGGGCGAACGGAGCCCACACCCCCAACGTTCCCCGAAGTGGCTTAATAAAGGAAGTGCCCCGGAGCCCAGCCGCGAACTTCAGGCATTCAATCAGCCCTCCTCACCCTGTGGTTGCACATCCTGTTGTTATTCCCCAGCTCCGCCTCACACTCGTCCCCGGGGCCAGCCCTGCCCTCGGAGGACGAGGCTGGCAGCAGCCCTGGCCAGTTTCGCCCGCCACGCTCACCTTCCGTCTTTGCGATTTCTGCTCGGAACACCGAAGGCGGGCTCGTCGGGTCCAGGACCGGCTCAGCAGCACATAGATGGGCAGCCGAGGGGCTGTGGAGCGCTCGCTTGTGCGAGGTTGGCGCCGAGGTCTTGCAGCAGCCGCTGGGGTAGATTGTGAGCCGTTCCCTTTTCTTTTCCCTTCGCTGCCCTCTCCGCTTCGCAGGACCGCCCGGCAGCTGCCAACAATGAGCTGTGTTTCTTAGGGCTTTGGCCACAGTTAATATAAGGATTTCAGGGAAGGGCGGAGCGAGAACCTCCCCGGCGGCAAGGGAGAAGACGCGGATTCCGGAACTAGAGCGCGCTGGATCGGGTCCCCAAGCTGCGTCCGCGAGTCCGCACGGCACGTGCGCAAAGGCTGCGCGCCCCGGCGCCGCCCTGAAGTTCCCCGGACTGTGGGTGCCTTTCTGGGCCCCCCAATGCGAGGGTTGTACCTACCACCTCCGGGGCAAGGAGCTAATCCTCCCGGCCACCCAGTGCAAGGAAGCACCCACAGGATAGGACCAAGGAGCACTCTCCGTCTCCCTCTGGCCAGATCTCCCCACCCCCAGCTTGCTCACCCGGTTCACCTAGTGATCTGCCCTGCCCTCTACAGGAAAAGGGGGTTCGCTCAGCCTCTCCGCCCTGCAGAGTTTGCTTGGGTGCAAAAACCTCCCTAACCTGTGAAGAATGGCTGTCCTTTTCCGAGTTTGGGTTTTAAAGCCCCGGACCGATCCTGCCCCGTACTCTGAGCGCGCTTTCCTGAGCCGCGCCTTTGTGTTTTTACACCGGCAGTGTTGTAAACCTAACCGAGATATTTTCTGCGTGTGGGTGCCTTTACCCTGCCTCCACTCTTTTCAAGGACAGGGACTGGGGGCGGGGAGCGGCAGCGGCTGCAGGTGGACCGAGCGCGCACACAGGCCGGGTCGGCTCCGCTCCTGCGTTTGGGGATCCGCTCCACTCTTTCCGGTCTGCCCCACGTTCTCGGAGTACGTGTGCTTCTGCTAAGTTTGCGTTTGCAGCTCTTGGTAGCTTTGGCATCCGTGCTGAGGCGTCCCTGCTCTGTAAACAAACTCAGCGATCCTCGTCCCCAGATCCACCTTTTTGCACAGACATAGTTACTTGCTTCTGCTGTCGCCCTTGATCCAGGAGGTGGGGGTGTGTACAAACTTGCACAGCCTCCCTCCGGGCTCAGCCTGACGGTTTGGGGTTGATTTAGAAGCAAACGGGTTTGTAATTAAGAAATTCGAGGGCTGAGTAAGGCTGCTACTGCTGCTGCAAAAGGAAAACAGATAGATAGCTTGGTAATCGCTTTGTAAATAAAGTCGTTTTGGAGGTGGGCACGTAGCGGCACGTCCTGTAGGCACGGTGCGCGCACACACTGCTAGGACTCTTCCTTTTCAGTGAAATTATTCAGTGGAGCAATAGGCGGTGATAATAATAACCTTGCCTGCAGAAAGAAGCACAACGAGCCCGGTCGCCCATTTGGCTCATTGACTTGCAAATAAAATCCCTAACACTGGTCGGGGCCACAACCCAGTCGGAGCTCTCTTGCGTGGCTAGTTGTTTCCCCAACCCTAGGATAAGGCTGCTCGGGACCGTGTATCTATCTCTCTTTAAGTGGTGAAATCGAGTTTAGCGCTCCGAATAAGGACTTCTGTGTACAGTTGTTTCTTCATAACTTGATGTCCATGGAAGACTTCCTGCTGCACGGAGCCAGCACCCCTCCCCCTTCCCGTTTCTTTTTCTCCCTTCTAGCTCCAGACTTTTTTTTTTTTTTTCAAGGCTGTGTTTCTTGAGAACTGGAAATTCTGAAACACTGGCTTGTCTCATTCAGTAATTGTTTTTTTTTTTTTTTACTTTATTCCTCTGTCTTCCTCAAGTTAGTCCTATTCAAATACCCCAAACAACAAAGCCCTCTCTCTTCCTCTCTATCCTCTTTTTCCAGGCTCTGCAGCATTTATAACCCTGTATGCAAATGATTTTGAAACCTCAACAATGTTTACATTTTGGAGAATGAGCAAGACATATGGCTTTCAGTTATAACAATTCCCCTAGTTTTGTTCACCTCCTAATGTCGCCTATAGGTCATGGATGTAAAGTTGAAAAAAAGCAAGAGGTTTGGAAATCAGACGGGACACTTCCTATTTAAAAATTAAAAAAATAAATAAATAATAAAAACTGCGTTAAAAAATATTGGCCAAGCCAAGATAATTGTTTTGGATAGATTGTTTACTTCCCTTCCTTATTGTGCAGTGTCTTGCGACGCAAGGAGCAGCTTTTGAATGTCTAATCTAAATTCCTCTTGCAACCATTAAGGGAAGGTACCCCACAGTCCAGCTCCAGTGTTTCTAGAGACTGTTGCGCAATCCCTAGAAAGGTCACCTACCCATCCCCCACCACTAAAAGGAAAAATAAACACTTCTGGGTCCAGCTGGATGGGATGCAGGAGGCATTGCTCATTTATTCTCTCGATGCATGTTCTCCAGGTGCCAGGCACTTCTTAGTACCCCAAGATACAAACAAGATGGTTACAAGGAGACCTTGGATAATCAAGCGTTGGATACACACCTCCCCACCCGCGACCCTCCCACTCCCCGACCCCGCTGTCATTCATCCCAGAGCACACAAGAGGGATACCATATCCTGTCTCGGGGGCATTGAGAGGCTTCCCGGTGGGTATGGTAAACTAGTTAAGGCCTCAGGATGAGTAAAAGTTTGACCACACGGGCCAACGAGTTAGGAGAGAAACAAACTGGAGTGTTGCGGTCGGATCCTCAGGGCCTGTATTTCCAGGCTGAGAATTCTGATTGGGTCCTAGAGATGTGCAGGAGTGGGTGACAGCTTGTGAGATCGTATCATGGAGCATGGTTTGAGAGGAAGACTGGCAACCGGGCATCCAGGTAGGGAGAAATTATCCAGTAAGGGAACACAGGAAGTTCCCTGAGGTTTCTCCGGGGAACCAGGGGGAGGCGTGGCCTGTCTCTGATTGTCAGCACTAGGCGGTTGTATTAGTTTTCTAGGACTGACAGAACGGAACACCATGCTTAAGCAACAAAACGTGATTGTCTGACATATACTAGGGAGTCAGAAGTCCAAAATCAAGAGTTGGCAGGATCGGTCCTGTCCGTCTTGTATCTTTTGGCAGGTTGCTGGCAGCACTTGGTAAATAAACACATCTCTGTGTTTTCTGCCCTTACCCTCACACAACTTTTCCCTGCATATGTGGCTCTCTGCCCCCAACCCCCATAAGGACATCAGTTGTACTGGGTTAGGGCCCACCCTAATGATCTCATCCTGTATTATCCGAAGCAGACCGCATTTTTGAGGTGCAGGAGTTTAGGGGAGTACCATAGCTTTTTAGAAAGGCTCCATCCAACCTTGCAGAGGTGAAGAACTAAGAGATGGCAGATCCCCGCTGAGTTCTCTTCCCAGACATTCCGATGGACCTTGTTCTCATTTCTGTGTCTCTGCTCAAATTCCACCTTGGGGTCTTGCTCAGTGTCCCACCCAAAGAACAAAATCCTTTTTTTTGCTACTTTCCTTCATCCCATTTGGATTTTCCTCTTGGCATTTGCTCCCTTCTGGTAGTTGCAGAGTACAGAAACCGTTAGCTGCCTTCCCCCACCAGAAAGGAGACTCCAAGGGAACCAGAGATCAGGACGTTTGTTGGTTGGTAGATCTGGGTCAAGCCTTCGCCAACAACGAATGAATGCATGAATTAACGAATCCGTGAATGGTGATTGATATATCTTAGCTTAGTTAACAGGGAAACCAAAATGAAAGGAACCAAATGAAGGGTCTAGAGATTGCTTTTAAGGCTAAAGGCAGAAGAAAAGGCTCAATGGAGAGCTGGGGAGGCAGCTTTATTACCTAGCACAAAACCTTGACTTCCACCCCCATACCTTGTAAGGGAAATGGGGGTGCATTCCTCAGATGTATCAAGAGTTCAGCGTCATCCTTGGCTAGATAGAAAGTTTGAGGCCAGCTTGAGCTGTGGGACAGCCCATGCAAGTGGGAAAGAGCAGCTGCTCACCACAGTGTGAACTTTGGCCCGTCTTTCACTGGAGCAATCCTGTCACCTGCTCAAGGGAGATGGCTCGCCAGGGGCTCAGAGGCTACTTGTGATAGATTGGAGTCAGGCACCCCGCTGGTGTGGCTTTTTGAGTGACACAGAGCTTTTAAGTGTGAGCCTCCAGGTTAAACTAAACCCTGAGCTTAGAAACAACAACAACAACACTAATGTAAAAAAAAAAAAAAAAACTTGCTCTGGAGTGTAAGGTGGGGGTGGGGTAAGATCTAAGGAAATGTTTTCTACTTTACCTAAATTATCTCACTTAATCCTTAAAAAGTAGAGATACACTTTAAAAAAAGAAAAAAAAAAGAAAGGAGGACTTTGAGTTTCAAAGAGGTTTAAGGAAATGAAAACAAAATAACAACAACGAAACGCGACTTGCAGCAGCTTTTCTGGTGAGGGTGGAGGTTGCTCTGTGAGCTCCCCGGTGCTAAGCAAGGCCTTGGAGAAATTAAGGCCAACATCATATTAGACGGCTGGCGCTGGCGTAACAAAATCAGACTGGGGAGTTTATCAAAGGAAATGTATTTTCTCACAGTTTTGGAGGCTGCAAGTCCAAGGCCAAACTGTTAAGAGCTCGCGTTCTGAGGCTTCTGGTCTGTTTACAGTTGGCTATCTTGTTCCATTCTCACGTGGTCTGAATGCCACGTGGTCCTCTGACATGTGCACATTGCCTTTTTTTTTTTTTTAAATATAATAAAGACGCTGGCCAGATTAGATAGGACCGGTTCAGATGGCTTCCTTTCAATGTCACCACCTCTTTAAAGGCCTTATCACCAAGAAGTAACATCCTGAAAGCACTGACACACGGGGTTAGCACTTCATCACAGGAATTCGGTGGGGGACACAGTTCAGCCTGTGTTCTACTTCATCTGCAGAGTCACTTTAGTTAATTGACATTTTATCAGTTTGTAGCTTGAAGAGCAAACTAGGGGTGCTCGTTAGGAGGACACAGACTGGTTTTGAAGTTGGGTGAGGTCTGCTGAATGCCTGAAAAACAAGAAAAAAAAAAAAAAGCAGGGGCTGAATAAGTTAGGGCTCTACCAAAAGAAGATTATATTCAGTAGGAAAAACTAGACAGGCTCCAAAAGGACAGTGACAGATTATGCTGGTACTGGGTGGGAGATTATTGACAACCAAAAGAGAAAATGTGGAGTTATGGCTTGGGTGAATCAGATACACACAGAAGATGTTGTTTAAAAAGGAAACAACTTGAAGTGTATATGTCAAGAGTAGGGCTCTCACTTGATTGAGCTGGAAACAATCCTTGTGCTGAACTTGGCTCTCCCTGAGTTGTTTTGGAATGTTTCATTTTAATAAGGAAGGTTTGTTTATTTTTCTTTCTTCAGAAGGAATATATTTTAAGGAGGTGACAAACGGGACCGAGAATGGCTATTTAATCTGGAGGAGAAAAGGCTGCCAGGTGACTTGATACACATGTTTCTGATGGGCACATAGAGAGATGAACACAGTGGACCCTTCCCAGATGTTTTCCTTTTCCACCGAGACAAAGGAAAAAAAGGAGAAAGAAAAGTGCGCTAGAGAAGAGAGCTTGCAGCCGAGGTTCCCATCTGTGTCCTGAAGATGCAGTGTCCACAACTTCTCTTTTATGTGCTTTCGGTATTAAGGACTTTTGTTTTATTTTGTTTCCAAACAGTGCTCTGAAGTTAAATAATTTAAGAAAGAACACTTTGGATAACACCTAAAAAAAGAAAATCATGGCATTGTGCTTGCAGGTAGAACTAGAAGAGGAAGCATTTATCCCAATTCTCTCATGTTTTAAGCAAGAAATTCAAGGTCTTGAGAGGCTTAAGTGACTTCTTCATGACTCTTTAAAGACCAGAATTTCCAAACACACTGTACATCATCAGAGGAGCCCGTCTTCTTCACAAGGATGTCAGTGGCAGGAATAGAGTGTGCTAAATGCCTGGATCAGCCTGTCCCAGGCTGGCATTCCTACAACTAACTGAACTGCAGGACCCGATAACAATATTTGTATTGATTTCTACTTTTATACAAAACTTATGAAGTCAACTCATTTAAAATCATTCTTGGGGGCTTGAGAAATGGTTCAGTGGTTAAGAGCACTGACTGTTCTTCCTGAGGACCCGGGTACAGTTCTCAACACCCACATGGTAGCTTACAACTGTCTGTAGCTCCAGTTCTAGGGGACCCTAGACACCCTCACACAGACATACATGCAGGCAAAACACCAAGCACATAAAATAAAAATCAATGACTTTAACATCACTTTCTAAGTGGAGGTATCTTATTCTATTAAAAAATTAAATTCATTTTCTAATTCAAGCAGAAAGTGTAAGAATCTATGCTTGTGTGTCCTGAGAGGCACTCGTAGACATCATTGGTAAGCAGTTAGCTTCCCTGATCTTCACAAGCACACACTCCTGCTGGAGGGGTGGGGGAGGGGAAGGGTGGAGGAGGGATGGGGGAGGGGTAGGGGAGAGGGGTTTTTACAGTTTACAAATGGTGTTTTTGTTGTTTGCTTTGGATTTCTGAAACAGAGTATCACTAAGTACCCAGACTGACTTCACAAATCTTCCTGCCTCAGCCTCCCAAACACTGGTGTGACTTAGGTGACTGCCACCACACCTGGACTTTCATTTATTTGTCTTTTATGTAAAATTTTCAAGATGGAAGACCAGTAGTCCTGAAGAAAATAAATCAGTGGCTTATGAGCGTGTTCTCTTCATCCAGAGGATGCGTCTGTCAAATGAAGTCTCTTATATTGTATAAACGTGGAGTTCCTGAAGCAAAGTTTCAGTGTTAAGAACTGCAATGATTCCACCTAATTAAGTCTTCCCCTTATTCAACAGAACATTCCAGTGGATGACCATATGGAATAACTGTGGAGGTGTGTTTGGGATTGATAGCCTGAAACTAGTGCTTTGATCTCTGTCTTACAAACAAAGCACAGATAATGATTTTTAAGAAAATCGTAATTGATTTTTTTTGAGAAAACATTTTATTTTCCTAGCTAATTTTGAAGTATAAAACCAATGAATATCCGCCCTCCCCCCCCCCCGGAAACAGAAATAGCTCATCAATTTCTGATCTTGTGATATATAGTACCACATCATGTTTAACTATGTATGTTATTCAAAATGTGAAAGATATATTCTCAATTTTAAACTTGTCAAAAATTATGCAAAAAAAGGGTTAAAGTAAGCTTTGCAAACAAATTTCAGTTACACATGATTCTACAATGGATTTAATAGGAACTCTTGTATTTTTATGCACCATGTGAAAAGTTTTTAAGTTACCTAAAAATGTCTCCGTGGTTCAGAGCTAGCGGTGGAAATGGTTAACAGGACAGAGATGTTTTGAAAAAATGTTAGCTCAAGCCAGTGTTTCTTAAAAATAATATAAAAAACTCAAAAGGAAAAAAAAAAAAACACCTCCAGAGCCTCAAACATTTAGCTAACTCATCTTTATTATTTTTATGTACATGAGAATAGAAAGCGACAGTGACATCCTTACATTTATTGCTCTTGTGTAACTACATTACCAGAACACGTTTTACATGCTAACTAAAAATGAAACCGAAGAACCAATAATAGTTGAGCTAAGCAGCGTTCCCACAGCAAATATTGCGTTGATTTTCAGTAACAGCTGCCATACCGTGTGCTTCTTCTGCTGAGTTCAGTGTCCTCTGCAATGCAATTCTTCCATTCGGTCCACTCTAAAAAATGTGCATTTAAGCGGCTGGAGAAAGAGCCCGGTTCGGAAGCTGAGTAACCTCGGGCAAGTGCTTATGTGAATTCCATCCTCTGGATTCGTGTAAAAATTGATGCTGTCCACTTGTCAGCCCAGTGCAGGGGAGATGAAGGCAGGAGGACCCTCCCCAACTCCAGAACTTCCTTGCCAATTAGTGTGTCCTAACTGATGAATTAATTCCACGCCACTGAGAGACCCTGTCTAAAGACGTGGATGACGTTCATGAGTCTGTGCTCTGTCCCCCACAAGGACCCAGACCCTAATGTGTGTACACCCTTAACCCGCTGAGCCCACTCACTGGCCTCAAATTACCCAAATTAAAGAACTTTTTCTTTCTTTCTTTTCACCCCTCTTCTGAGACAGGGTGCCATTATTTGGACATCCTGGAACTCGCTTGTAGACCAGGTTGGCCTTGAACTCAAGAGTACTGGGGGTTAAAGGTGTGTCATTACGTGTGGCTTAAAGGAAAGATTTCTTGAATTGGAAATGAGAACTCTGAAAGAATCAGGACTGTGAAGGTGGCATGAAAGCAAAGGAAATGAATAGTAGTTTGGGTGATAGTCACTATTAATAAATACTGTGGGTCGTGTCATTATGAATAGTCGGAGTTAATGGCTGAGCTAGCAAAAAGCTAGAAAGGGTAATTCATTGGGAAGTTTAACATTACATAATTCCTTTTCAAAATGCAGGGTCTTTCCCCCTATATTAAATAAACGCATGGCCCCTTAAAGTGGTCTGCGAATTCATTCTTTCGGTCATTTCTTTTCTCATTTCTTTTTCAACTTATTAAAATATTGGCTTGGCAGAATTCTTGCATGACCTGGGAAATAACTATGTAAGAGTTTGTGTGTTAGTATATAAATTACTATGAGTGTAGATCATATTATCTGATTGCTTGTAGGTTTAATTCCTGTCTGTATTTTAAACAGTCTTGTTTACATCCTCAATCTGTGGTGAGCAAGGGACTTCTAGGATTCTTTGATGTGCATCGAGCTTCTGGAATTGGTGTGTGGTGGCACTGGGGAAGGACCCAAGGAACTCTGAGATAATATTATCATCTGTGAGTGAGAGAAAGGGCATAAACATTTACAAGAGAAGATCAGAGTATTTAACAGGGAAATTCCAACTTCCTGGCCCCTCCTGGACCTTGGGAGTTAGAGCCTAGAAATCAAAGATGCTAGAAGAACAAAAGCCCCACTGTAAATCAATCAAGTGCTCTTCATCCACCTCTTGTCTGTCTGATGAGTCTGAAAGCCTTGAGGGCTCAAGGATAGGTGGACCAGCTGAGCTGATGACCAACCTTGGACAATAGGGGCCTGCTAATGAAAAGGCTTAGGGGCAGTGAGTGCTGGCTTGGCTTCCCTCCATCCCTGCCATCTCTGTATTACAATGGCAGCAGGTCTGTAGCTGTGCTCTGGAACTCTGAGTGAGTACTCCCCCATTCGCTGATCCCTCTTAGACTTTGTGGTCCTGTAAAGTCTCCTGTCGTAAGTCAAGTCAGGACCCCGTTATTGCCCCTGCCATGTACGGAGTCATGGATCATTTAACCATAGGAACATGTTTTGAGAGCTGTATCATTAGGAGATTTCATCACTGTGCAAACACGGTAGAGAGAGCTTAAGTAAACGCAGAGCTGAGGTTTATTAGGCGATGTAATCTCTGGGGACCACTGTCGTACACTCCTTCCATTGTTGACGGAAGTAGCCCCGTAAAGTGTGACTGTAACGCCTTGGGTGCCCCTTCCGGAGACCCTCTTAGAAGAGCATACTTAATATCTATGGTTACTTCTTGGTCACTGTCCCGACCGAGCTTCTGTCTTGTCCTGAATGCTCATCATCCCATCTCCAATCCGAAGTATCTGACTGAGCACAGTGACCATGAAGCAGAAAGCTCAAGTTTCCATGGAAGAAACTAAGATATTATAGTTTTATCCTTGCTATACAAAAGCAATTCCCCCAGTCTTTTTTTTTTTTTTTTTTTTTTTTTTTTTGCCATTCTGTGGACCCTCTAGGTTTTTCTCCATAAGAGATAATCCACACTAACTAGTTTAGGAAGGACATTTTAGGAGCTCATCGTGATATTTATAATTTTTTTCAGTCTTTCCTTTACCATCATCTCAGGATTCTAGAGTCTTCTATCAGTTAAGCTTGGCTCTGAGACACTGTTCCCTGTAATTTTTTTTCTGCTGGCTCCTTCAAAATGAATCATCAGGTGAAGGGGACTAATATGAAGGATTAATAATATAAGAAAGAAATCTAATATAATAATGTAAAGCAAATAATAATCAGTTCTTCCACTAGAGGTGGTGAGCATTGCTCATTTCTTGCCTCGCACAGTTAAAGGCACATTGCACACACATACAGCTCAGCAGACAAATCACACGCCATTCCCTCTAATCCCAACATAGTCATGTGGTCCCCAATTACCTGGTGTTATGTAGGTTGCAATCAAGCTTTCTTTAAATTGTTAATAAATTCCAAAGTATCAAGACACAAACAAGCAGTCGTGTTTTTTTTCTCTTGGTCTTTGTTGCTTGCCAGGTAGACCAGTAAAAGAAACTAAGGGGAACATCAAGAGGAAGGTCCAGAGTTCAGAAGGCCCCAGAGCTCTGCTATCTGAGATCTCAGGCGATTAGATAGTGTAGCTCAGAGCCCACACACTCCCGGGACTTCACAGCTTTCCCCCTGCAAGACTGCTAACCAGTCCCTTCCCCCGGGTACCGGTAGTCCTGGAGACTGTAACTTATTTTGCTGTCCTAGCAGAGAATTCGCAGCATGGACCGAGCGACTCCCGAACCTGGCACGGAAACATTAGTTCACACAGGCCATCTTTTGCTAAGATGGGTCTCGGGAAGCGGATATAGGGTCGTAACAGATCAGAGACCATCTTCATTTCTTGAAGTAAGCAGAGGTGAGAAGCTATAATATACACTTATTTGGCGGGCAGAGAAGTGGGCCCACTGACTTTCAAGCATCTCTTTAAAGTGTTTCTTCACTAGCCTTTGAAGAAGGGGGCTTTCCCAGTTGCGGAGTGTGGGGAGCATCAAAGGGTTCCAAGCCAGTGGTGCTCTGCCGATGGGCACTGCGGTTGTCAGCCAGACCCTTTGTCGGGGCGAACAATGCTGCTCTCCCCTCTGGGATGCAGCTGTGCTCTGAAAATGGAAAGCGTGAGCCCTGAGAGGTAGAAAGCGTTCCCTTGCCTCTCAAGCCAGCAAGTTGCAATGCTATGAAGCTCCTGTGAGGTGTTTACCTAGCAGTAGGCACACAGAATGGGACCACAAAAAACACTGGAAAAGATTTCACAAGCACGTGCAAAATGGGCCGCCTTTTTGATGATGATGATGATGGAGGTTAGTGCATATGTATTTATTTAGTTTTTTTTTTATTCTATAGACAATTTGACTCTATAGCCCAGGCTAGTCTGCAACCCAATATATAGCCCTCGCTGCCCTCGAGTTTAGGATAATCCTTCAGTCTCAGCTTCTGGCTGCTGATAGTCTAGACATGAGCCACCAAACATAACCACTATTGTTATTTTATCTTGCTATATAGCTCAGGTTGATTTTGAACTCGCTATATTGTTCAGGCTGGCTTTAAACTCGACTCCCTTGCCTCAGCTTCCCAATGCTGGGATTACAGGTATGTGCTATTCTGGGTTTCTGGCGGACTCCGTGTACTAGATTCATAAGAACTGCAGAATCACAGGAAGCTACTGATGGGAAGTCCTGGAATCACCATCCAACCAAATCTATTTTATTTCGGAGCTAAAGAAATTCATGTGTGTGTGTGGGCTGGGGGGGGGGGGCTGGAGAGATGGCTCAGTGGTTAAGAGCACTGACTGCTCTTCTAGAGGCCCTGGGTTCAATTCCCAGCACCTTCATGGCAGCTCACAGCTATCTGTAATTCCAAGATCTGACACTCACACAGACATACGTGCAGGTAAAACACCAATGCACATGAAATAAAAATAAATCATTAAAAAAAGAAAGAAAAAAATTCATATTAAGGGAGAGGCAAAGTGACTTGCCCAAGGTCGCAGAGGGAGTGGGTTGAGAGCTTAGCCTGAGGGAGTGGTAGGAGATTGTGAACTGTCTACAGAGTCCACCCCAGTTGTTTGTGTCCCACTGAAGAGTCTGAAGGATCACCGCGCACCAGACGCCACCAGACAAACCTACATGAAACCAAAACCTTTGCTCACAGTGCAGACCAAAGACTGCTGTCATGAGCTTGTTAGGGAAAATGGACCCTCTGGAATACCAGCTCTGTATCAGAATTTGGACAAGGCTAAACTGGTGATTGTCAAGCGTGTTTAGGGAAACGAAGGGTCAAGGGTTCTTCATTGGCACAGGCACAGAGCTCGCTCATGGTCAAGTTCTTAAGGTATTGCTTTCATGTTGTCTCATGAAGCCACTTATCTTTCCCTGAAGTTCTGGGAGGTCAAAATCCCTGACTGGGAGTTTGACAGATTCTACTGACCAACTCACCAGATATCTTCCTACCCTAACTGTATCCCTGTAGCAGTGGACCACTTGATTGCCTTTCTTTCCAAAACTCCCTGGTTCCGAGAAGGTTCTTTCACGTCCCGGGACAGGGCGGTAATGTAAGGAATGGGTGGAATGTCGCAGTGTCAACAGACACAGGAACCACCCTATGAAGGCCAGTGCTGTAGGACACGCATTTGTGACACTAGCTATCTCGAGAAATGACAAAGACTGTGTGCGCAGTCGGGGCTGGGAGAATCAGGAATTCCTTATCTAATCAGCCACCAAACTTCTCTTGGGCAAGGGGAAGTGCAGTGGTGGGGGGAGGTAGGGGGGCCTAGCTGTCCTGACACCGAAGCCAGAAAATCGCTTTCCAAAAGCCACATGAAGAGGAGGAATGACTAGGCTCTTAACTTTTGAACGCTACACTCTAGTTAAATTTCCGGGAGAGGTGTCAGCTTAAAGTAGATGGTCAACACAGGAACTTGAAGAGCTAGTTCCAGGACAGGAACCAAAAGCTACAAATAAACTGAGCTGGCAAAAAAAAAAAAAAAAAAAAAAAAAAAAAAAAAAAAAAAAAGAAAAGAAAAAAAAACACAAAACACAAATGTTGGAAGCATAGAGAAGCATAGAGAAGTGTCTTCATGATGGGGACATCATTGCTCTGTGGCTTCATGACAACCTCTGGTCAATGGACCCCTTTTGTTTTAGCTTCGTTTCTGTTGCTGAAACAATATTCAAACAATTTAGGGCAGGAAGGGTTTACTTTTTACAATCTAAGATCTGTCATTGAGGGGAAGTCAGAGCGGTGGGAGTCTGAAGCAGTTGATCCATATCCACAGTTAAGAGCTGAGAGAAATAAACGCACACTTTTGTTCACTTGCTTGCGCTCTGCTCAGTTTCTCCACTCTTACAGTTTAGGCTCAACCCCGCTTAGGGGATTGTGCCATCCATAGTGGGCTCGGTCTTCCCACAGCAATGGACTTAATACAGGCCACCACAGAAATGCCCACAGGCCAACCCAGAGTAGACAATCCCTCCTTGAGACTGTTTCTCTACACAATTCTGTGTTGGATCAACTTGACAATTAAAGCTACTGGTCACACCCATGACCACTCTTTCCCTGTTCTTGTTCCTTCTTCCAAGCAGGACACTTCTGCTAAATAATTCAACTTCTAGGAGTTGGGAAAGAGCGATAAATTCAAGGGGCACATTCTACCTGGTGATCACAGTATTTCAGTCAGATAAAAAGTACGTCTTTTTCTGGTTTGAAATGAAACTACATCTTGGAGATGAATGTTTTACATTTGTTTTTGCTAGGATATATTAGCTATGTAAGTTTTGCTATGAATTAAAATATGGAGCTTCTGTGCCTGAAAGGTGGGAATTACATTCTGCCACTTGGAGACCCCATGGAAGTGTCACCAGATGATGACTGGGCCTCTCTGCCGGGCACACTATTGATTCCCAAGACTATACCATCCCCTTTGGATACCACTACTGTTATTGTACTACGTCCTCAGAGATAGCTGGCACGTTCTTAGTTGTACCATAGGGATGCCACAGGCAACTCTAAGGGGGTAGAAGGAGGAGCCTGCTAGTGTCCTTCAAAACGGAGAAGGGAGCCCACAAGCTGTTTGACTGTGTCAGGCATGTTAAGTAGTTTTGCCTTTGACTTCAATTGTTCTATCTGATTTTAAGAATGGGAACCTTGAGTTGACTGGAAATTTAAATTGGAAATTACATATTATTTTATAAGTTTAAGACTTCTAAATTTTAATTTAGTATGGACAGAAATATATATTAGTATACAAACATGTGTGTACACACACACAAATCTAGGATTGATGGGAAAATCATACGAGCTCTTTAGTTTTTCATAGAAGGGTTCTTTACTGTTTTCCTAAATCCGGGAAAACTGATGCCAATTTCTCGAGTTTTCCACCTCTCTTTTATCTCTTACAAGGAGAGGCCACAATACTCAGCATCATACACTCATCCCCTTCCTCCTCTTTTCCAACTCTGAATAGACGAAGCTTCCAGAAGATGGAGTAAGGAATAAAACAGCAAGGGACTAAACAATGGGTAATGCTTTTAGTAAATGCTGGGGCAATGCAAATTTCCTCCCAGCTACCTGGTGGCGGAGGAGAGGGGGGAATTGCTAGAAAAGAGTTCAACGTTTAAAAAACTAACACAATTTTTTTTTTTTGGATAATGATCATTACCATTAGCAGAGGGGTGATTTTCTGTTTATTCAACTTAGCACAATAGCTTTTGATATATTTTCCAACGAGAATCTTTCCTTGAGGTCTCTAATTACTTTTTCTATAGCATTTCTAATTAGTTTTTATCTGCATGTTGTTAAAAATATTTTTAATATTTTTTTTTTGGCTGTCCTTTCATAATTTGGATGGGAAACCAGTCTGGCATGCGTCCACACTGGCTTCTTGTACTTTGATTAACAATGTAGCTTCCCGTATGCATATGTAGTACGCACAGGTTTTTTTTATCATAGGGAGAGGACTTCCACAGTGTTTCTCCCTTTAAATACATTTTCGACGAATTCCAGGCCAGTCTGGGTTAAAGTGTGAGACACTTTGTCCAGAAAGCACACACGCTCACTTGTTCACATACACGCCTGCACGCATGCGCACGGTATCATCGCTGTCTGCCTGGGAATCCGAAGTCTGAGAAGATATCACGGTATTATTAAGTGACTCTATTGCCCACACTGACTTACCTCCACGGATAGATCCAGTCTCCTCAAAGAAGCTCCTCTTTGCATTTGTAGCTAGAGGTGTTCTGGAAGGTTGACTTTCTCTGTTTTGTTCCTGGTTGTCAGAAGGCAGAACTTCCCCCCAAGCATCTAGCCTTGGATCTGGGCAATCATACCTTCCCAGCCTCCTGAGAGTGGACGGACAGCCATTTGTACTTGCTCCCTTCCCCCAGCTTTTTCTGCCGAAAATTGAGCTTCTGCATACAGTTTCTCGGAGGAGCACTCCGTCTCCTTTGGTGTTATGTACCTCCCGTGTTGTTCAGATCTACACCTCTTGACGTGCAAACTTGAATAAAGCTTCCCAGAAGACAGAGGGGATGCTACTGTGTTGTCATGGCACGAATATTGCCAGGTGATCTCTCATTCATTTTGTATGAGTATGGCAGCCATGACCGATACAGAAGAGTGAAATTTCCTTCCATTGTTGAGAAGAATATGCAAAAAGGTTTTAAAGGCCAGCGGTAGTGGCACATGCCTTACATCCTAGAACTCAGGGAGGCATAGGCAGGCGGATTTCTGTGAGTTCGAGGCCAGCCTGGTCTGCAGAGGGAGTTCCAGGACAGCCATAGCTACACGGAAAATCCTGTATCGAAAAATAAAAGTATTAAAGAAGAGACAAAAATCATTTAAGGTTTCATAAATTTGACATTTTTGAATGTCTTCTTCCAGGGTTTTTCAAGAGGACTTTCCAAGGACTTCAGAGAGAGTTGGGGCTGGTTGGGGGCGGGGGATTCCTGTCACTGTCTCTAGCAGCGTTACTCACTAGGCTGTGTACCTTGAACTTGCAAATAACAGCGACTGCTTGGTCCGTTGCTTCTAACTTGCTGGAATGCAGGCAGCTGCCTTTGTACGCGCCGGAAAGATGAGTCCAACACCAAGTTAACACATCAGGGTGGTCCTCGGTATGGGGGAAAAGCCTCAGCTGTTAGCAGAGAAACCATTTGGGCACAACATACCACTTTAAAATACTGTGACACATTGCTTGGGGATCTAATCGACTTCTGTTGGTTCTGTTCACTGAGGCCCCCTCCGACCCCTGCTATGTCTGTGGGCTTTCTCTCTCTAGGCCATAGTTGTAGTCGGTCCATCATCATGAGTCATCCTTTGAGAGAAAGGGGTGACTGATGATAGTTACATTCCTGACAGAATGAAATTTCTTTCGCTCACCACCCCTGAGATGACCAAGCTTTGGTGACTCCCCCTCTTCCTGTCCTACAGCTGTCAAGGCCCCCACCTCCCTTGGGTGAGTGAGTCCGAGGCCCAGAGAATTCTGGCTAACAACCCTTTGTCCTAGGTACTTTTCAACAAGACCAACTGTTGGGGATTGGGGAGGACCCAAGATGTGAGGACTTCGTTCTGAAAGTGTTCTTGCTTGGCTGGAAGAGGCATCTCCCCCCCACCCTTCCCCCCCCCCAGTCATTCTCTAACGGGTCCCTGGGAGAAGAAAAGTCTTTTTCAAGCTGCATGTGCATATCAAACGGGACTTCCTGGAGGCTGCTCTCGAGCCCCTTCTCCATTTCAAAGAGCCTTTACTTACCCGTTAGTCAAGTCACTACTGCGAGACCCAGGGAGGCTTCTCGCAGGTGTGGCCCTCTTTAACAAGGACTTTCTCTACATACCCTTGTTTTGCCCTGACAACAAAGTTGCCACCCTGGTTACTATGCTGATTTCAAAGATGCTTTGTTGCCCTAAGAAGAAAAACAAACACTCCAGGAAGAGAAATTTTCGCAGGATATTGTAGGCCTGATGTGAGACTAATGTATTTCTTCCTGTGGTAGATCCATCTAGGAAATCATAGTTTCAACTGTTACCATGGAGTGTCACCAAGTGTTATTCCGTGTCATTGTTCGTTTTTTTTAAATGGTTTTGTTTGTTTTGTTTTAGGGTTGTATGGTGGTAGTTTTTTTTTTTTGTTGTTGTTGTTGTTGTTTTGTTGGGATAATGTGTTCTACTTTGTCTAGGGTAACTTTGAATTTGTAGCCTTCCTCCTGTTTCAGGTTAGGATTATTGCATCATGCCCAAATGTTTAGTACCTTTGTGGCAGTCTCTGGCTTCCCAGTTGCCAAGTCATGCTTGACACTAAGTCACGGTGATCCTTCTAGCTTAAAATCACTCTGTATTATTTCTTGCCCCTTTAAAGTTCTTCAGAGATGCCCAGAAGTCAACACTAGCAGAGAAAACCAGTGTGCTGGTCTCACCTTCCTCTCTGTTGTCACTGACTCACGATGAACGCGCTTCCCGAGAGCAGTGAATGACCACCGTGTCCCAGCAGCAGCGACCCAGGGAACAACGTGAAGGCTGAATGCTCCAGGGTGTGTTTCCAGTCTCACAATAACTCAGATGGTTGGAAATTCTCGTCAAGCCCCCTTTTCACATGATAGGGAGAGAGGGGCTTGGAAGTGTAGGTAATGAATTTCCGAGTGGTGGAGCTGGGAGTCCCTCCCAGGTTTGGCACGTGACAGTCTGTGTCTACCCATCCTACCTCACACTGCTTCTCCTGCTGAATGCTGGTTGGTCGTGAACACACTGTCATTCTCTCCCAAAATGAGGACCTTTTTCTTTTTTTTTACACTTTTTTAAAAATTTATTTATTTATTAAAGATTTCTGTCTCTTCCCCACCGCCGCCTCCTTTTTTCCCTCCTTCTCCCCCAACCAAGTCCCCCTTCCTCATCAGCCCAAAGAGCAATCAGGTTTCCCTGCCCTGTGGGAAGTCCAAGACCACTACCTCCATCCAGGTCTAGTAAGGTGAGCATCCAAACTGCATAGGCTCCCACGAAACCAATAGGTACAGTAGGATCAAAAACCCATTGCCATTGTTCTTGAGGTCTCAGTAGTCCAAAATGAGGACCTTTTATGGGTTATCTCCAAAGTTAGGGCCCATTGGTTCAACTCACTGACTACCTCAATGCCCTAAGTCTCAGCTTCTCTGATGTCTTCTTCAGGTTCCCCAAGGCAGAGTAGGGAACTGTCTCCATAACCAGCCAGAGCAAGTAGAGTGTGGTCAAACCTGTAGTAGAATACGCTGGGCTCTTTTCTGCCACCATCTCCCTGGTTAGGACTGTGAGATTCTCTGGGCAGAGCAATGTATCTCTGTACCCCCATACGCACTTCAGTGCCTACTACCTAATTACCTGGTGCTGAGCCAGCAATTGTCGAGTGGAGTAAATGCAAGAACAAATGCACAGAAATCAGGGGAGTGTAGTGCGCACAAGGCTTACTTTTCCTAATTCGTTCTTGTCTATTCTCCAGTGGGAAAGTTCCCTGTGTAAAAATTCCACCTCCTTTAGGGTCCTTGAAGACTGTAATGGGTTCCTTGAGCAATTTTCAATATTTCAAAAAGGCTAACAGAAACGGATGCTTCTTCTTGAGATAACTCCCTCTAGGCTAAATAAAATGTCAAGTTTCTTTGCTTCTGGCTCAAATCATATCAAGTTGGTGCAGTAACAGAGACCCTTTGCTGATGGCCAGGGATTGAATGGCAGGGAGGGCTGTGCGTGATGAGCAAAACAGCAAGGAAACAGAACGAGCTGTTCTTTTACTGTCGCGTGTTTGGTGGGGAAAGCTTCTCAAAGGTCCGAATCAAGGGGAGGCATCTTTTAATAAAGGTGACTGATTATTCATGCCCGAAATATGAGGTGTTTCTGCTCTAATTAGGTAGCAACTGAATTCCCGTGTGTGTGTGTGTGTGTGTGTGTGTGTGTGTGTGTATGTGTGTGTATGATGTGTGTGTATGTATGTGGGTTACTTTTATTAGTCCTAAGCCTTCTAGTCTCACAATCCTCTTTTCTTAGAGCAGATTGAGCAAACACATTAGAAAAAGCATTCCCATTGATAATTGGATATTAGTAACCTGGTTCCCTGTCATTCATTGGCTGTTAGATTTTGTATAGTGGACTGAGTCAAATTTATTTTTTCTAAAGTTAGTTTCTTCCAAAAACAAAGAGAAAATAACAAATAATAGAGCAAAGGAGACAAATGAGTTTTCCTCCCTCTTTGTCTATGTATTTTTGATTATGAAAACTGAAAGCAGGTTAGGTCAGTGAAATAAATTCCATATCCCCAATTTGTCAGGGTTTTTCACAGACTGGCTTTGGAATACACCATTATTATAAATGATGTCATCCTCGTCTGTGGAGGTAAAAGGTTCTTCATTAGCAGTCCGGGCTCTGTCACAAACTTCTTTGGGTTCATTTGGTTTCCTGATTTATTGTAAGATTTATAGTCTATAAACACTGATATAACCTTTTGGGTAGTAAACTCATTAAAGGTCTAGTATTTCTCGTTCTTTTATACAAAATTGCTATATCTCCCCAGAATTGTAAATATTCTCCACCCTCCTTTTCCTTTTGCCTTCTATCTGGTAGGACTAAAACTTCAGTTTTAGTCTGAGAAATGTCAGAGTCACATAGCTTCAGAGAAGACAGTAATCAGATCTTCAGAACCACAGTGCTAAATCCCATCCTATCTGAAATAAAACCATCATTTTTCCATTGCACTATCCTTCCTTGGTCCACAGACTGACAGTATCAGTCAAGAACAAACACCAACAAAAACAGGTTGTGCTCCGTCAATCAGTTCCATATTTAGAAATCTTGGCTAGAGCGATGGCTCATGCAAGCACGAGGACCTGAATTTGGATCCTCAGCATCCTGCAAAAAGCAGGGTGTGGCACTGTGTACCTGTAATCCCAGTGTGAGGGAGGCAGAGACAGCAGCAGCCCTGGGGCTCACAGTCTAGGTGAATCAGGGAGCTTTGGGTTCGATGAGAAATCCTGTCTCAAAAGCTAAGGTGGAGAGAGATTGAGAAAGACACTCAACATCGACCTCTGGCTTACACACACACACCTCACACACACCCGTGGACACACACATGCCCACACATACATCGAAGAAAAACATCTTTCTTTCTAATGGGTCTTCACTGATGACCTTATCTACTTGGCATATCTGGATATGATACTGAAGTGCCTGGATGGTGTGTCTTTAAGGCCTGCTTTTCACTTCCAACTGCTGACAAAGCCATGGACATTTAACCCTTTCGTGAAGTGCATGACTGTTCAAACCTACTATGACTGCCACCTTTAGGAAACTTAATCAGCCTTGTATCATCTCATATCATTTTTTTGTTTCCTCTTTTTTAAATATTTTTTTTTGAGATAGTGTCTTACTAGGCAGACCCGAATGGCTTTGAACTCACCATGTAGCCCAGTGGCCCTGAAACTCAAGGCAGGCCTCTTGCCTCAGTTTCCCAGAGTGGTGGGATTGCAAAGATAATCCACCATACCTGGTTGCATTTTTTTCCATTTCTTTTATATCTAGCTGTTTTTCTGTCTCTCACTTTCATTCCCATGAGCTACTGGGGCCAGATGACAGGTTAACTCTTACTTGTACAGTCAGGCCCAGTGGTTTCTACTCACTGGCAAGTGAAATTCACTCATGTGGGCCACCTGTGAGAGTACCCAGGACACTGGAGTGTTCAGTTTCACGTGTAACCTGGGGTTTACTGCTCCTCGGATAGAGCTCCAACTTCCACAGAGGGTACTCCAGACTTTCTGGATTGTAGCCTCCACCTTCTTCCTGGTTGTATCTTTACCTCATAACCACATCCTACTGCACCACCCTGTAGGGTGCTTCATCTAGTCCCAGGGATCTCTGATGGTTCATGTTGGAGGAGGCGGGGCTTCCCAGAATGGAAATAATCACACAGAAACCATATTAATTAATTCACTACTTGGCCCATTAGTTCTAGCTTTTTACTGGCTAACTCTTATATTATTTTAACTCATTTCTATTAATCTGTATATAACCACGTGGCTGTGGTTTACCAGATAAACTTCCCAGCATCTATCTCTGGCGGCTCCATGGGTTCTCTCTGATTCTGCCCTTCTTTTTCCAGCATTCAGTTTAGTTTTCCCCACCTACCTAAGTTCTACCCTATCAGGCCAAGGCAATTTCTTTATTAACCAATGGTATTCACAGAATACAGAGGGGAATCCCACAACAGGTTCATCTGCCTGGTTGCTTCCTTTTAACTTTTTAGGATGCTCTTATGCAAAGCTCTTTGGAGGAGCTTCCCTTTCTTCCCTGGGATAAGATTAGAAGCCTGAAGGACGCAATGCCTGTTCACAGCAGTCACTGCGCCCTCACACCAATGTACTTCCTTCCCATCTGTGCAAGGCTGGGCTAGGTTGGAGGTCCCCAAGGCAGACACTGTATCTTATTCATCTCTGATCCCAATCATCCTATATGGGTTTAGTAAATGTCAACTGAATTAATCATAACTTTGAAATTGTCATAGATTTTTAAGGTGGCAATGTAGGAAGCTCCTTAGTAATCTCAGCCTTTTTTGTTTATTTAACATGTATTCCTGTGATTGGAAGTGTGTTTACACTTTAATAAATGTTAAGTTGCTGTTTATTTAAATGGACATATCTAATACTGAATATCAAATTACTGTTTTATTTGATATAGAATGTAGCAGACCCCTGCCCCCGCCGAGTTCTAGGACCTGTTGCCTTGTCCCTATCATTCTAGTAGAGACACAGCTTAATGGGATAGTCTAAGGTTATTTTAATTTTTAACGAGTGTCAATTCCTCACAAAATATTTTGGGAATTTGGGGAAAATTGTGAATTAATGGTTTTGAAGAACAAAGTGAAATTTCTCCTGGTTTCATTTCTATTTTTCTTCTTCGTGGCTTCATTTTATTCAGACTTCCAAATGCCCTGCACTTAAGGAGTACTCAGACAGGATGAGACGAAGAGGGGTGTGATGTTTCACGTCTGGATGTTAGATGAGAACGCAATCATTTCAACCATACGTTCTCCTAGTGACCCTGTGGCCGGCTGGGACCTTAAAACTCTACTGTTGCCCTATACCTTCTGAGTTCAGTTAATGGAAAGGACAATCTATTATTCAAGGTACTATGCCAATCACTGTATGACCTCAGTGGTGTCATTCTTTAGCCCCGATAAAGATTGCTTCTAAATGAAGAAACTAAAACAGCCTTTAATGGATGGTAGAGCTGGAATCTCCAAGCCTCTAGAGTCAATTTCTTAAAGTCATTGCTCATTTCGAAGTCACCCACGATTTTCCATGGCAAAAGGTACAAATGGCTCAAGTCCCGTTGTTTGATTTTGTAATGATATGAAAACAGTACGTGTTCAGGAGGAATGGTTGTCTTTTAAATGCTGACCTTTTCCCCAGGCTGGTGAGAGGTGGGAACTTACTAACAATGCAGGGCACAGCCACATGGTCACAAGAAGAAGCAAATTCAATGATGTCCTCTGTAGCTAGGCTAGGAAGCTTGATATATTAATTGCTGTTGTTTCTTTTCTTCTTAAGATAGGGTCTCATTATGTAGCTCAGGCTAGCCTCAAAATCTTGGCAAACCTCCTGTCTTAGCCTCCCAAGTTCTGGGATTACAGTATATATCACCATACTTGGCTATGTTTGGTATATTAAGAGCCTTTTAAAACATTACTAGATATTCATTGCCCCAAACAATGTTTTTAAATATAGTGTTTGCATGTGTAGCATAATCTTTGGTTTGATTCGCTCAACAGTGAATTTGTAACTTTCAATATTTCCAACTTCTGGTGTTTTGATTGGGATGTAACTCCAAGAGAAATCAAACCAACCATGAACCTTGTTGCCATTGCCCCTGAATTGTGAATATGTCCCTTATCAAAAAATTGCCAAAAAAAGAAAAGAAAAGAATTCAGAAGAGTGAAGACGAGACACCAAGCAAAAGGCTTTGGTTATTATTGTGTCTTAGGGACTGACTGAATTCTCAGGGCCCCACAATTCCCTGCGACTGTCCTGTTCCCTTTGGCTTCACCCTTTATTCCCAGTGAACCTTCTGCTCACTGGTCTAAACCCACTAAAAACAATATGACTCTCAGACTCATAAATAAAGAAATGGATCATGGAATTCCTATGAAATATAATATAGAATAGGTTTCTCTCACATAGACAGGTTTCCCAGATAGAAACAAGGTAATGTTGACTTTGACAAGAACTTTTTAAACTGATTGTCAAACTCACAGTTCATGCCAAAATGTATTTTCCCACTTCTAAGGCAATGTTTTTTTTATAAGAACCTTGGACATCCTGAATTAGTTCGGAAATGAGGGATATTCTACAATAACAATGGCTAATGAGTATCTGAGGAAAGGGCAAACAAGTTTGACTGAGATGTCAACCAACATCCTCAAGTAATAGGATGTCAATCAATTACCTCAGCAAATGAGATGCCAATCCACCGCCTCAACCAGTGTGGTGTCAATCAGAAACCCCAATCACTGTACGCTATAATGCCTCAGTATTTTAAAAAAGTCTTGCTTCTACATGCAGTGTTTAGACAACACTCAGCAAGAAAACTTCACATTGGAGACGGTTTGAAAAGGTGCTGTGGATAAGTTCCAGGCCACAGGTTCAAATGCAACCCAGGTCAGTTACTATCATTGATATCAATCTTTGTAAAATGGGCCACTGTTTTAATTCAAAATCTCAACTACACCATTGTAAATATGACCACCACCTATGACTTTGTTGAGACATAGCAGAAGGATCACTCATGATGAGCTGGGGCAAAATGATCATAAAATATTCGTCTCAACATAACAATAGCATTCCAGTTCTAATGGACTGAATCATCTTAACTCATGCTTATGCATGGGATGATTTCTTCTTTTGCTTCATAATCCCCTGGGCTGCTAAGAAATGCTCCACTCAGATCAAAATATTAACAATCTTAAAATTTTTATAATCTGTTATTTTTCAGGACTCTAATTCAATACTTTTATATACAAAAGAACCATTGCAGGTTTTTAATTGTTTCACAGTGTTGACATCTCGTTTTCCTACCAAGAACTTATAAACCATTGCAAGACGAGGTGGCACAAGCCTGGGATCTCAGCACTTGGGAGGTGCATCACCAACATTGTGACTTTAGGATGACTTTGGAGACTTCAAAGCCATCCTGGGATAAATGAACTCTGCCTTGAAAAACCAAAGGAATAGAGAGGGATGAATTAGTAAAGTGTTAATGGTTTCCTAATTGGTTTTCTTTTTCTCATGAAAGAGTCTCTCTCCAGAACAGTTGAAACAAACAAAAATCAACAACAACAAACTGCACTAGAAAGCCGATTTTTCACTTTCAACATTTCACTGGACCTAGTGGTACCCATCTTTAATCCCAGCGCTTGGGACACAGAGGCACATGGATCTCTGTGAGTTTGAGGACAGCCTGGTCTATTCAGCCAGAGCCACCTTTTCTCAAGAAAACTATACAAAGAAGCCAAGAAGCAACATTTCTAGAAGACTGATTGTTCCTTCAGCAGTTTCCCTTCATCCATGCATTCGTTCACTCGCCGACTTGTTTGCTCATCCATTCATTCATCCGTGCGTGCTGACATTCAGCGGGATTACCTTCCTCCCTATCATGAGCACAGTGTTTGTTGCATTAGGTGCTGTAGGAGGAGAAGAAATAGCCAAACTCATAATCCTGATCTTCAGACGGCTTAGGACCTGGTGGGACTGCCGTACAGAAGAGAAGCAAATGCCAAATGGTGACTCAACAGTGCCTGAGATGTCACAATTGCTCTGTGTGACTTTGTGTCAAGGGAATGCCACTGATCGTAAACAAATGCTCTGCATTCCTAAGCAGGAGAAAATGCTGTGACCAAGAGAGGTTAGACACACCCTTGGGAGGTGGCTTGCTTCTGCATCCAGCCTTAAAGGCGGGAAATCCTGGGGAGTTGGAAGGACACCTTCTGCATTCCTGATGTGGTCCCCGGGAGGATTCCCCAAAGCCAAGGGTGGGAACAAGCTGCACTTCACCTTCCAGAGTTTGGGCTTTGGATTTTCTTCCCAACTCCACATCACCTGCCAACAGCATCTTGAACCAGGAAAACATCTATAGGAGCGGTGCTGGGATCTGGGGAAGTGAGCGTGAGCCATAGGGCTCAGCTTTCACTCCATTCTCTGGGGGATGCAAGGATCCCAAGTCCCCGTGGATGCTCCTTTCCTGTCCTCTGTTTCTGCTACATTCCTTTAAAAATAAAAAAAAGGGGTAAACCAGACAAACAAAGATTCTGTAGTTTTGCTCTTAGGTGTGCGTTCCGGTTTTCTGTCTATACCCAGAGTTGCCAGCAAAGAGCATCTGATTCTACTCTGCTTTCTGTGGCTTTGTTTGCTGTCTATCTTTTCTGGAGTCAGGGAGACTCAGTCCCTCTCTCCAGTCTTCCTTTTGCCAGGCTTGCCCATGTTTAACTCTCTCCCTCAGGCAGTTCACAAAGCAGTTCCTCAAGCATATAATCAATAATCAAATTGATTTTTTAAAAACTGCTCCTCCTGTTCTCAATTGTTCTACTTTCAAATGTGAGCTTAAAGATAGGATAAAGTTTTGTTATTGTGGTACAGACACGAGCTACCCTGGGCGCCCAGGAAAGACAACCTGCTTTGCTTCTACTAAATTGAACCTGCTTTTAAAGATAAAAGTGAACATCAGGGCTTGTGCGGGCTCTGACCTCCAGACCTTCTTCTTTATGACATCATAGAATGAATCCTGCAATTGTGTGGTTTGTTTTTCTTCCCATGTGAGTTACGCGACAGAACCTCAATCTGTTTATGTCCGCCCACCTCTCTGACTTATCGAGCTCGTTTGCACTTCTATCCTGTCTTCCAGAGTGGGAAGAACCACACCCAGTTTGAAGTCATTACTGAACTTAATAACCATATTCTCTCCCATCATCTAAGTCCCTGCTAAAAATAGCAGTAGGGGAAGGTCAACCGTTTTGGAAGCCAGTGAGATCTGCATCTCTGGGTTTACACTCGACCATTAGTAATTACTACTGGGAAAGGCCTTCTCATCGTCCACGAGTCCACCAGATGAGGGTGATTTCAGAATGTAGTTCCTCGGCTGGCCAACCACAGGCAAGACGAAGACACACCAGACGGACGTCACGCTAGTCACAGCCATTTAAAATCTTTCCCTCCTGTTTGGTTTTTATCTTCCTTGTCATTCATCTGAGGGACAACACTTGACTAATAGATACGTAAGACTTTTTTCCTAAACGGCTGTCTTTTTTCCACCGTCTGTGTGAGTGCACCTGCGAGAGCACATGCGTATGTGTTTACAAAATTGAATAGGTTTCTGGATCGTAGTGCTAAGATATTGAATTTGATTTTTTTTAAAGAATTTTCCTATCTTTTCTTGTCTCAGTCCACACACCTCTCACCTTAAGTTTGCGAAGATAATTGCTAGTGATTCTGCGATGACGTCATTGGAATACCTTACCCCGGTGTTTGCCAGGAATTGTTTATTCATGCCGCCATCGGCTTCCAGGTCACGGATTAGCATATGTATTTGTGTATGGTAATGACTTCCAGTTTACCAAGTGGAGTCATCTGAAACACTGAAAACACAAGGCTAAAAGCGATTTTTACGTCATGTTGGTGGCTCGAAGAGACGCGACAGTTCAGAAAGAAAAACACAGAGGAAGAAGAAAGGTCAGCCGTACAGCTGAGACTTTCCTGGCAGACGGCTGAATTGTTGTTTGGCACAACCTTTGGACTGCAGCCATTTTGATTCAGAGATCCATTGTAGGAAGAGCTTTCTTGGGAATGTAGAATGTAGGAGCTTCCAGAAGAGGTCCGAGAAGGGAAAGGGGACTTGCTAGGATGGTTGGAGGGAGAGAGAGAGAGCATAGACTTTACCAAAACAGATTGTTCTTGTCTCTATTCCGCGAAAGGGATTTTCAGTGGCTTCCAGAGGAATTCTGTGTATGAAGGGTATTCGAGGGAAGGCATGCTGCTTAGAGGAGTCAGCCCTGTTTCACCTGGCTGCCAAACAAAAGAAACTCTTAGCCACGTGAGATTGGTTGCGCAACTCCACTCCCAGTGTCTGGTGAAGAAAGTTCTTGCTAGGGACCCGTATTCCCAGTGTGGTATGTAGACCCTAGGTTGTTTTCTATAAGCCATCCATATTGGTTGCGTGTGCCGTGAGTCAAGTCGGAGCTGTGGTTAATGTGCACAGGGGTGGAAGCAGAAAACCGGCTGGTTTTTTGTTTTGTTTTTCTTTGCTGGGCCGTCTACACGCTGTTAAGGATGTTAAGGAATGTGCATACTGAGGAGGCCTCACCTGCTCTCATGATCTCACTTCGCCCATTACTCATCCAGCCACGTCCATCCAGTGGCTAAAACCTGCTTGACATGATGTTATCGTCTCTGTAGCCTGGACTGGAAACCTCAGTCCTGGAATGGCTTTCAGATGAGTCCATGGAGGAATGGCCCATTGCTTCCAGGAAGCCCGGGTAGCAATCTGAACGCACCTACAGGAGGCAATGGAATGAGTACTGTCCTCTTGGGTTTCCCAACCAGCTCACAGGACCAGTTCTCTGTCTTTCTTAATGAGCAAACCTGGCCCTGAGGACATGGGATTCCAGATGTCTAGGCTGTAGTGGAGCAGGAGGGATGTGGAGGCAGGGCACGGACAGCCTGCACGATAAAAGTTCAGTTAGAATACCACGATGCATGGGAAGGCAATCCTTGGCGTTGATGGATTCTCTGTAGTGAGCAGGTGAGGGTCTGAGGGTGTGGGCTGTGGAGAGGGAACCGGGGGAATACCCAAGTGTTTTCCATCCCCATCTTCTTGTCTCTTTCCTTCTTGTTCGCCTACATATCTGCTGCTAAGCCAATAATAATGATACTATTAAGTGTCAAAGCGTTTTGCTTTGTACCAAAGATCTCTGAATGAGGCTACTGTTTATTGTATGCTTTGCTGGGTGAAAGGTTAAAAGAAAAGTGCATGTTTTTTTTTTTTAATCTAGTTCATTCAGGCTTTACAATGAAGAGTATTGTACATTAATGGTCTTCATTTCTTGACGATATCACACTGTAGCTTAGTGTTCTTGCCATAAATTAAAAATAGATCTTCCAAACCTTCACTCATATCATCTTTGGTCTTTAAAAAAAAAATAATTTATGCTTTCTTTTTTCCTTCCTTCCTTCCTTCCTTCCTTCCTTCCTTCCTTCCTTCCTTTCTTCCTTCCTTTCTTCCCCTCCCCCCTTTTTTGAGTATTGAAAACTTGTATGTGGTGAGGTTTGAGCTTCAGCTAGTATAGGGCTAATTACCAAAGCGTGGTTTCTGAATTACAAATCTTACTTACCTAACTAACAAGCATACAATAGCAGCTTCTCCAGTGGAGTAATATATTCCATGGTGGGTGCCAGGGAGGGCCAGGGGAATGTGTTATCCTGTGGCTGATCAACCTACCTCTTTGATACTGGCTGGAAACAGAAGTTGAAACTCGCCACTGATTGCATAATTGATTCCTTCCATGCAATTTGTCCAATTACAAATCTTTCAGTGTGTTGATCATTAACATCTGGGTGAAGAGTTTGTAGTTTTATTTAAATAAAATCTTGTTATTGTTCAGTCCCAATAGTTCCACTGTACTTTCAAACTGTAGGGTTGGGTGCATGTTTTATTTTTTATTGACAGTAGGGGGATATTGTCACATACTCTACGTTGACATGAATTCCTTGTACTTTGCCATGAGGCTATGAGAATTGACGTTTCATATATGAATGGACAGACTAGGGGCTCTTGACTTGTTATGGTGACAAACCCACTGATGCCTGAGAAGAAGTTGTTGGAAGAAGTTACCAGTTACCATGGTTACAATGAAGCTACCCATAGCTGTCTCTAGGTTACTCAGGGTAGCTTTCTCTGCTGCTTAGGGTTGCTAGAGCATTTGTTTGCAAATTACTGTTTGGATTGGGCCTTCTGCTGACAGACTCTGCCCAATCCCCCAGGCAAAACTGCTGTTTCAGTTTCTAATTTTTATGCGTTCACACTTCATGTGGCCATGGCCGTGAATGTCAAGGCCTGGAGTGAGGCACAGGGAGGAATGGTTTCCAATGAAAGTAATTTCAGATTTGTGTATGACAGTCCTTCAGAAGTTCCTTTTGGCCCAATTTAAGAATTTGGTGCAAGTGGGGGCAGGATATGTGTGTGTGTGTGTGTGTGTGTCTGTGTGTGTCTGTGTGTGTTAGGGAGGGGTTGGTCCTCTTGTAGAGGATTGTGTGTGATTCCCAGCACCCACCTGGCATCTTACAACCTCAAAATCTGTAACTCTAGCTTTAGCGGACCCAACACCCTCTTATGGTCCCCATGGTCACCAGGCATACACATGGTACACATACATATATACATACATGCAGGCGAAAAATGCTCATATGCATAAAATAAAATTCAATCTTTTAAGAGTTTTTTTTTTAAATATGTTTTTTGGATTGAGGAATCCATTCAGTGTACCAGGAAGAATGAAGTTTTTGGAGAGACCAATGTGACACTTCTCAGCCCTGTGTCCCCGGATATGGATGTAAAACTTGCCTAAGCCTCAGTGTGCTCTGAAGGAAAAAGGGGACAGATGCATCCTTTTCTTCCTTGAGGTCACTCAGGGCAGAAAACACAGATATGTATTTATTTAACCAGAATGAATTTTCCTACCATTCTGAAGGTTGGAAAATCTAAGACCAATACACTGGCCAGTTTGGTGAAGGCTTCCCTCTGCTTAAGACAATGTCTTAAAAGAAGTGGCGGGAATAGAAGCGAGAAAAGGATGTGGCGAGTGTCTCACAAATGCTTGCATTGATTGTGGACCTGTGTTCCTGTGTGTTCAGGCATATATGGAGGCCAGAGTTAATGGATCTTTTCTAACACTCCACCATATTTTATGAGACAGAGTCTCTCACTGAATCCAGAACTTACTGATTGGGCTAGACTGGCTGGCCAGTAAGCCCCAGGGATCCTCTTGTCTCCACCTCCACAAATGCTAGGATTAAAGGCATATTTTATGCCTGACTTTTTACGTGGGTTCTGGTGATCTGAACTCAGGGTCTCGCGACTGTGTAGCCAAACCTACTGAGACTTCTCTCCACCTCTGCTCTCCAAATATCTTTATAAGGTCATTAATATATTTCCACAGGAGATCCCTCCTGACCTAATCAACTCTTACAGGCCACACCTCTTCAATAGTTGCACCAAGATTAAATTTCAGCATGAATTTTGGTGGGACCTAAACACTCAAGTGACAGCAGGCGGGAGAGACTATTAACACAGTGCCGGACTTGTGCCAGTCACACATGGAACCGTGCTATAACTGGGCTGGCTCCTGATGAGCCTGGGAGCTGATTGTTGACTTCCAGAAAGCTCTTGAGTAGACGGTCATGACTTCGATGTCTTAAATCAGTTATGGTGGAAATCAGACTCCACTCTCTCCCCCTTCCCCCCCCCCCTAGAGAGTTGGTTGTTGAACATTTTAAGAGCACAGTGCGGATAACAAGTAGTCTTTCCCTTTGCCAAGTCCCAAATTATATTAGGGCCCTCCTAGCCTTTTAAAACAAACCGTATAAAATTGAAAGTGATCCTATAAAGAGGATTAAAGCAATCACGGTGAACTTCACTGGCTTTCCATATTATGGCCCAGAGGAGCTGTCAGGGCCCAGGGAGACTGTTCTTGTCACCCTATGGAATGGAGAGCGCTCTGATTTTTTTTTTTTTGAGGGATTCTATTTACTTGTTTTTCCCCTTTTTTTTAAACAGTTTTTTTTTTCCTTCTCGTTGTCTTGGGTTAGTCCATAGTGCCTGACTTCAATACTCCTGCCTCACTTTTAAGTTATTTTTCATTGCTGGTTAGCTGCGGAAGAAAAATCGGCTGTGAAAATTATATAGAATGTTAAACTAATTGGACCCCAATTAAAGGAAAATTGGCGTAGGATATGCATAGATACTTCTCAGTGGAAACACAAGTAGCCAATAAGGACAGGAAAAGACAATTGGTTACTCATGTGGGAAACATGGTTCAGAACAACTGTGAGCTACAGCCATGCCTGCTAGGGTGACTTCCATCCAAAGGTTCAGTAACGACAAATAGAAACAGGTCTGTAGACACTGGAACCTCGTGTCTCTGTAGAAGTGAAAATCAGTATGGGCATTTGCCTGACAACTAAATCCAGTGTCACTGTCTGAGCAGCAATGGTACCGCTAGGTAGACACCCTTGAGAAATGATGAGGGGGATCCACAGAGAACTTCACAGAAACGTGTATGACAGCATGATTTGTAATCATCAAAAGGCAAAACAATCTAAATGCCCATCACCTGAAGCAAATAGTCAACATGGAATCTACCTCCCCGCGCGCAGCAGAATGCCGTTCAGTTAATCAAAATGGGCAACTGACTTATGCTGCAACAAAGAAACCATACACACATCACGGCAAGGGAAAGACGTCAGTCACAGAGATCCGTGGATTCTGTTATTTCAGTCACATCGACGTCTAGAACAAGGGAATCTGTTATTTTGGGGACAGGGTCTCACTAGACAGCCCGGTCTAGATCATCTTGCTGCAACTTCCCAGTGTTCAGAGGACAGACGGGCGTCATCAAGTCCCACTGAGAACAAGGAACTCTTCCATGAAGAGAGTAGACTGGAGAATTGTTCAGGGCGAGGGTGAGATGGGGAAAGACCGCACGGCACAATGGATAAAGACTCTGGGACTCCATTCTGAGGGAATGAAAACAGATGCTCTAAAATCAACTGTGAGGTTGGATGCAGACTTCTGAATGGGAAAGGACCACTGAACAGTACGTTTTAATGCCTGAATTATATGCTAACTGAGTTACGGCTTAAAGCTGTCAAAACTCTCTTTTTTTAACCCTACCATATAGTGAGTTTAGGATGAATTTTCAGACTGTAGGTATGATCTCACCCCAAGAACATATCTTTAAGCATTGAATACTTGAATACATTAGTAAACTTAAAACAAAAGTAAATCGGTTTTGAGAGACAACCTGAAGGGCTCATCTCAAAGGGAAGTGTATGAATATTTGATCTAGCTTTGTTTTTGTTTGCATTCTAGAGAATGTCTGTCTTAGACGAATAAGGCCCATCTGGGGGTCAGGGAGATGACTCAGCTGGCAAGGGGCCTGTATGTCAGTACAATGACCTGAACTCAGGCAGCCAGTACCAGCACCCATGAGAGAAGTTGTTGAATTAGGAGCGGCAGGGCTGCGTCCCTGGCACCCGGCCGCCCGCATGGCTAGTGTATACCCAGAAATAATTACACGGAAACTGTATTCTTTCAAACACTGCCTGGCCCGGCTAGGTCCAGTTTCTTATTGGCTAGCTCTTACATATTGTTCTAACTCATTTCTAATATTCTGTGTAGCCCATGAGCTGGCTTACCAGAGAGGATCTTAACCTGCGTCTGTCTGGAGTGGGAGCATCATGGCGACTCACTCTCAGCTTCTTTTTCCCAGCATTCTCCTCTGTCTACTCCGCCTACCTAATTTTCTGTCCTATGAGGGCCGAGGCAGTTTCTTTATTAATAAGAAATCACTCCCACATCAAGAAGTAGGCAGAGGGACTGCACCCATACCTTAAGGCTGGAGAGGCAGACAGGCAGACCCTGGGCTCACTGGCCAACTAGTCTTGTTGAATTGGTGAGTTCCAGATTTAGTGAGAGATTCCATCTAAAAACAAACCAAAGCCAAAAGTAGAAAGTGATGGAACCTTGACCATTGGACTTCACATGCATACATAGTCACATGCATATGCATCTGTGCACACATGTGCACAGACACAGACATACATGTATAGCATCCTTTCAATTGAATTACATATAAAAGGTTTAATCATTCCTCCTGATAATGATAGGGCTTATGAAAATTTCTCTCCCCCCCCCCCGTAGGTTTAACATTTTTGTATGACAGAGATGGTGGTTTTATACTCCATAAAAATTTGGTTGCTTTGTTTGTTTGTTTGTTTCTTGAGACAGTCTCAACATGTAGCTTTTGCTTCTTAGAACACACACTGTGGAAGTCACTATATAGGCCAAGCTGGCCTCGAACTCACAGAGGTTCTCCTGCCTCTGTCTCCTGAGTGCTCGTATTAAAAGGGTGTGCCACGACGCCATGCATTCATCAAAGTTTTAGCCTCCGCAAATGTTTTTTAGTGTGGATGAGGGTGTAGGTGGGGGGGTAAGTATTGACATTTACTTATTGTCGTTGGTAGAACACAAGACAAATGAGAAGAGGTAAGCTAAAAATAGAGAATTATCTGACAGCCATGTGCACTTATTTCCTTGGGTTTTATTTGGAGAGTGACTTTAAACTATTTTGGTACGTAGTGGAGCGCTGAAGACACGTGTGTAAACACTGACCCTTGCCAGTGACTTATCCTGCTATAATGCTTTCTCGTGTGCCAGCACCTAGCAAAATGTTTTGCTTCTCATAATTTGTAGAATTCTATGAAACTCTTGCATTATTTCCTTTTGGAGAAAGAACCTGCCTACTGGAAGAGGAAAACATCTACGACACTTGGAATATTCCACTAAACCCAACTGCCTCTCTGGAGAAGGGTGTATGACTTGAGGACAATCCTATCCATTGTGGAATACTTGAATGCCCCATACAAGATTGAAAAACAGAAGAAGAAAGAAAAAGAAAAGTCATGTGCTTTGCCTCTCTCGTATGGTAAAATTCAATTTGTAGTGTCTATTAATGCTATTTTTCCATTAGCATTTGGTTTGTTCTTTCTTGTGTTTTATTTTCCCATTATTCTTAGTTTATATTTGTTTACCGTGGTGCTGAAAGATTAGATTTCAGGAATAAAAGAAAAGTATTTCTTGAATCTTATGCCTCATCAACTGCCTGAACAAAGAAAGATGCATGGGAAAAGAAACACCTAGTTTTTGGGTCCAATACTGCATGATGGAGGTGGGTCTTGTATCTTAGCTGTTGCTTTCATTGGTTAATAATAAAGAAACTGCTTCGGCCCTCATAGGACAGAAAATTAGGTAGGTGGAGTAAACAGAAGAGAATGCTGGGAAAAAGAAGCTGAATCAGGGAGTCGCCATGATTCTCCCGCTCCAGACAGACACAGGTTAAGATCCTCCCTGGTAAGCCAGCTCGTGGGCTACACAGAATATTAGAAATGGGTTAGAACAATATGTAAGAGCTAGCCAATAAGAAGCTGGAACTAGCTGGGCCAGGCAGTGTTTGAAAGAATATAGTTTCCTTGTAATTATTTCGGGCATAAGCTAGCCATGTGGGCGTCCGGGTGCCGGGGACGCAGCCCTGCCGCTGCTCCTTTTCTCAACAACTGCAGGAAGGGAATTAGCGACTAAACACACCCTTACCGCAATGTCTCTGGCCGGATAGATCCCTGTCTTCTGTGTGGTTCTCAGCCTAGTGTGAGATGTCATTTCCTCAACAAGTACTGGGTCAATACAATGCATTCTGGTTTGTGGGACAGCATTCTTGTCTGACCTCCATCACGTAGGAGCTAGATCTCTGGCAGCCTGGCATTGACTGCATTTTGCCCAAACACTGTAGCCTACCTGAGCTAAGCATTTGAGAAAGAGGAAGTAGAGAAGAGGGGCGGTCTTGCTCTTCCTGGTGTCCAAGGACTGACTGTCTCTTGCAAAAGCATAAAGGAGCAAGTGCAATCATCTGGAAGCAGAGACCCTCCAGGGTCATGTGACCACAATGACTTTACCCCGGGAGACTCCTTAGCACTTACCTCGGTGTTCCTGGTGATGTTATGCATTGTCAGTGTGGAATCTTGGTAAATCTTTCTGGGTTGAGAAGAGGAGAAAGAAATTGTTGAATGGAACTATGAATAATATTTATTGGAGTCTATGACTATTCTTTTATTTCTTTCCTGTGAGTCAGGGATGTATTGTATATTTCAGGACTGAATCCCGATCCCCCTTCATCACCCTCCAAAGGGCTGGGATTACAGGCATGTACCACCATGCTCAGCTTTAAAATATGCATATTATTATTTCCCCCGTTAGTGCCAATGAAAAATGGTTGCCATACATAAGAAAAGAGGCTGGATTTAAAGCCTCTATAATAGCAGAAGGAAAGTCAATTTATCTTTGATACTATTTAGAGTTTCTAGTATTCCTCCAGCTAAGCTATAAAAATTGAGGTAGCTTATCTTCATGGAAAACACCTGATACGTTATCATTTTTTATGTTCAAATTATTTTGAATTTTAGAATCTGCAATATGAAATGCTATTGTCTCTTCCCATTGTTTATAACTACTTTCATAGATGTTATCAATTGTTTCTATTTTTTACCATCTTTTATAGAAATCAAGTGATTTGGGGGGCGGGGAGATGACTTGAAGCAAAAGAGCACACTTCTGATTGGCTAGACCAGTGGCTCTCTCCTTCCTAACACTGCCACCCTTTAACACAGTTCCTCATGCTGTGGTGACCCCCCCCCCAACCATAAAACAGTTTTGCTACTACTTCTTAACTGTAATTTTGCTGCTGTTATGAATCGTAAAGTAGCATCTGTGTTTTCCCATGCTCCCTCCCCCTAGCAAAATGTAGTGACCCCCAGGTTGAGATCTTGTTCTAGAGGAACAAATTTCATTCCCTGGAACCCAAGTCAAGTGGCTTACAACTGCCTGCAGCTCCAGCTCCAGGGCCTCTGCTGCCCACACATAAATACAAATTTAAAAATGAAAATGTGATTTTGACTAAATGTTGATTAAACACTGATATCTAGAAGCGGGAGGGTGGATTCCCTCCTGACTGCAGGAGCCATAGGCACTTACCTTGGTCATACATCTGATTAATTTACATCCTCTACCCAAGATGAGGTTCATTGTGATTGTTTTAAAATTTGATTTCTCTTCTTTATGGCGTATGCCTGTGCACACTGTGCCAGGGCATGCATGCCGAGGTTGGAAGGACAACTCGTAGCATTTGATTCTGTTACCATGTGGGTCCTTGGGACCAAACTTAGGTCTTCGGGCTTGTTGACAAACATTTTACCCACTTAGCCACCCCATCAGACCTCACTGTAATATATATTTTTTATTTATTTATTTTTATTTTATGTGCATTGGTGTTTTGCCTGCATGTATGTCTGTGTGAGGGTGTTGCGTTCCCCTGGTACTGGAGTTACAGACAGCTGTGAGCTGCCGTGTGGGTGCTGGGAACTAGACCCAGGTTCTCTGGAAGAGGGGCCAGTACTCTTAACTATTGAGCGCATCTCTCCAGCCCCTTCATTAGATATTGTCATATGGATGTAATCATGTACTTGGATCATATTCCTGTCTCATTGATAAATATAGTGACACCAGTGATTTTTATTTTACTTGGTTTCCTCTTTGAAAGCAAAGCGTCACTGAGCACAATGCATGGATTTTCATTGAGATGTCTCTGTGAGCCTGACTCCGCCCCCCTCTAAGGTCAGCCCAGGTTCAGAACTTGCCTGACACACTGTGGTTGCCACTTCCAGTGAGCATTACTTTTGCGCTTGTCTGCTCAGAGACTCATCTGCCACTATTTTGCTCAATTACCAAGTTTGGATTCTCTGTCTCGCGCATCCGTCTGTGTAGGCTTTGTGAACCAAAATCGTTTTGTGTAGTCAGCAAATTCCGGCACCTTGTTATTTAGTCCATTTTCAAGGGTGTTAATAAAATCCTGGAGAACGCGGCTCTTCTATTGATTGCTGACATCCCACTATTAACTCCTTCCCTTGCTGAGAGCTGGCCATTTGTTCCTTCATCCCCCTCTGTCTCTTAGCCCACAGTTAACTCCTGATTGACAGCCCTTACCTCTTACCCAGTGTTTGTCAAGTTTCCTAAATCGTCTCTTGTGTGAGACTTTATCAAAAGCCCTTTGAGAGTCTAAATAAATCACATCCACTGCTTCCTCTTTAGCCACCATTTTGTCGCCTCCATAAAAGCTTGCCTTAAAAAAACGAAACAAAACAAAACTGAAGGCACATAAGAGAATAAGAAATTCCAAACGTTCTCTTGGTTTTGTATTTGCTAGCATGTTATCTATAGCTACTTTTTCTTCCCTTAAAAGCACATTTCTGTTTGCAGCAGCTCTGGCTCACCCCTGAGCTTCAGCAAGCTGCATTCTTCAACACATAGTAATGACGTAGTACAGCTGGTAGGACTTTGGAATTACTTTTCAGAGTCAATAAACTCCAGTGGGTTGGTTGGCTTCTTCTGTGTGCAATCCTTTCTTGCTAACCTTTATTATTTACCAGTCTGTCAAAAAATTCCAGGGAAGTGAGCTTTCTCCAAGATGTCTCTAATATTTTGCCTTAGTACATATGATGTGTTCTCATGACTGCTTTCTGAGAAAACATTTGAGTGGTATTCATTTTTCTCCAATAATTCCTTATCTTAAACAGAAAAAAGAATCAGAATCAGAGACAGTGTGGATGTAGATGGGAAGTAACGTACCCAAAGTGTTCCTTTGGTAATACTGCAGGTTTGATCTTGATGGTGTTGCCAATGGTGGCTGCTCCTCTCTGGGGTGAGGCTGTTGACCAAGGAAACAGGAAAGACAACTTGGATGAGGTCTGTATCCCACGTCTTAGGGGCTTGGTCCTCAGGCATGTTTGCACAGATGTAGTTTTTGTAGTGCTGGAAGGTGCTATGCAGACCATTGTGAGAGAAAAGCCAGCCATTAACTGTCTTAAAGCAGTGGACCCTACAGACTACAGTACCAACCTGCCGGGCAAGACTTGGTGCAGGAGAGGGGCATGGCTGTGGTGGGCAAATGGCAGCTTGGGATTGGGCTGCAGGCTTGCTTCCTAGGAGGGACTTCACTCCTGGAGGCCTAAATTTGGTCAAAAGCACATACCTGGGGTAGTTAGGGCCCACGTGGTGAAGCTAGTGCTTTTGATTTGCTAGATCGGCTTTCTGTGCCTTTTGAACTGTCTTCTAAATATCTGTGTTTATGCCAATAGACCAGCGCCGCTCTCAGCTTTGGTCATAGAAGCTTGGTGTTTGCATTAGGTGGTTACGGAAGAGACTCATCACTGGTCAGGGTGCTGGGAATAAGAGACTATTTAATATTCAGCCTTAAATGGGACATCTACGTCACCCCCTCCAAGGTTTAGGGAACATGGTAGGTCAGAACGACAGTGTGCAAGAGCCAGAGGAAGTGTTAAGAAATGCTGTCTCCTGAGTGTGAGGTCGCCTGGTGTTGCACACTTGAACTCTCCGCTGTGATGAGTACCTGCCGAAGACCTATACAGGATTGGACTGAGCAACTGTCCATCATGCAGGGAGGGTGGGGCTTCACGAGGCCATGCTGGTAAGCTGCCCCTGTGCTCCTGTAAACAACTTTAAATTTAGCTCAGTGAGTCATGGCAGACAAAAGCAAAACAGTTTTTAAAAACCCACGCGAAAGTGGAAGAGGAACTAGTTGGAAAGAGTAAGAGGATCAATGGGAGGGGGAGGGGACAAGAGTGGGTAATAGGAGGTGCATATGTTCAAAGTGGATTATGTACATGTATGAGAACACCATAATATACATTATTATGTATACTATATGATATATGGTAAGAAAAAAATAAAAGAGGCATCTCCTAGTGGGAAAAGGTTAGGACGTTGGCAGCGCAGGACAACAAAGGGCCAGGGTCTCAGTCCCTTTAAGAGCGCTATGTTATAAAAGAGGCGACCTGACCCCGAACTTTTGTCTCGGGCTTCCCATTTTGACATATACTCTATCCCTCTTAGGCCTTCTTAGGACCGGATCTGCCATGATACTCTTCTCCAAGAGGTAATGTTGTCAGAAGAGCCTTGCCAGAGCTGACACCCTGCCGCTCGGCTTCCTTCCGTAAATAGCAAGGTAGAGAGGTGTCTTTTCTTTAGAAACTAGGGAGCCACTGGTGGGTTTGTTTGTTTGCTTTAGTAGTACTGGGGACTAATTCAGGAAGTTGTGTACTGATATTTACATAACTTTTATACCTGCAACAACCTTATTAGGATTATTTGATTGTAAGCAAAAAGGTGATTTAACAAACACCTTTTGCCTTGGGTCATAGAGCGTGCACGGCAGCCCGCAGCCTGGGTTAGAGATCAGGGCTCCTTCTGTTCCTTCACACTGCCCTTGTGTGCTTCCGTTCCTTTGAGCTGAATGTGTTAAAGATTCCAGCAATTTAAAAAGTATATATTTGTAGTGTCTTATGTGCTATTGATTTCAAAGTACCTTCAGAAGACACGCAGACCGCAATGTGGAGGGAACATATCCTTGTCCCCTTGTATCTTATACCTGCCAAATCTTCCCCTTTTGAAGTGAAGGACATTTTCATTTTGGATTAATATTAAGACTACATAAAAAGGAATTTTGCTCTCTGAGGCGAGCTTTTCTTCAGTGTTCCAACAAACCATTTATACTTTTATCATTTTTTTTTCCTCACAAAGAAAGTCTCCCTCATTTAAATTGTCACAGCTTGGGAGCCCTGCCTGGAATACATAATAACTGCTTGTAACACTTAAAATGAAAACAAATTTACCAAGAATGCTAGAACGACAACAAGGAACAAGAAAAATATAAGTACGCGGAAAATAGCCTATCCTACGCATTTATTTTCAGCCCCAGGAATTTTTATTGAAATTGCTGCTTCCTGGACTAAACTCACCCTCTCGGCATCTGGATTTTTTTTTTTTCTCGACTGGGGGGAGTAGGGATTGTAAAACTCTGAAGACCTAAAGAGAGGATGAATCTTTTCAGAGTGGTTATTTGGTTTCCATTCGAAGGGAAGGGATGCAGGACTTGCTGGAGAGGTAGGTGCATGGAATGAGGTATCTCTTCTCCTAGCCTCCAGCAAGTCTCGGTGTTGAGGGGCTGGGTACCACTTTCTGGTAGAAGAGAGGTTGTGGTTTTTCATCTGTTTCCTTCACCCTAGATGCAAATAGCCGGCATCTCAGTGACAACCGTTAAACACCTCCTCTGACATTGTCCTAAATTTCCAAGTTGGCAACCACTGGCATAGAAGCCAATTCTTGGGACTATCATTCTAGATCCCAGTACGGTCTTTGACAAACCTGCCTTTGTCTCTCAAGGGTCATCTCTCCCCATTTGGGGCCACACTGGTCTTGATGCCTAGAAATAAGAGGCCTGCCTGCCTAGCAGCCTGGGCTTAAACTTTCCACCCTGTGATTCTTTGGTTCTGAAGGACCCCTTTGTTCCCTTGGGCCACTTGGGGAACTTCTTTCTGGGTGGGAAGAGATGGGAATGTTTCCTAAAAATCCCACATTCCTCTCCGATCCTCCCATGTAGTCCAAAAGCTACTATAGAAAGAGAACCCAAGTGGGAGGAAGGGTTCACTGGCCTCAGAGGAGACAGCCTGTGCTCTGGGCTTTTGTTTTCTTATCTACATTGTGAAATACTTGACCTAAATAACACTTCTCCTGGCTCCGTGCAGTCCTAGAATATTAGGCTCTGTGTGTTTTCTCTTTCCTTGGCCTCTTGAAAATGTCACTCCAGATTGAAAAAACAGCCCCCAGTCCTTCTATGGCACCAGGCTATTGCCTGTTTCTACAAAATACTGTTTGGGGCTGATTTCTTTGCTTTATTTCATCTCTACTTCTTTCCCCAAGGTGAACTTGTGTTGACCAATAAAGGAGCATTTGGAAAGGTTAGTCACATTTCCTCAACCAGATCATTTATTTGTTGAGTCCAATCCTACCTTCAAGGGCTGTGTGCCGTGAGATTAAGCAGTAAAATGTATGCATGCAACTACAGTTCAGAGAGAAGACAGGGGTGCCCGCTCAGGACAAAAACCAGCTTTTGTTTGTTAGTTTTAGGTAAACTAGGTCATCCTTACTGAATTTATCTGCAGTAGAGCCTCTTACAAATGTTCACACCTTGCCAGTCACCATGGCTTACACCTTTAATTCCAGCACTGGGAGGCAGAGACTGGTTATGGTTCAGAGCTCTCTCCCTCTCTCTCTCTTTCTCTGCTATATTATTTTTTAAATTAAATCCATATATTTATTTTACTTCCTGATCACAGTTTCCCCTCCCTCCTCTCCTCCCATTCCCTCCTCCTCATCCCTCTCTACCTCCCACCCCACCCCAGTACCATTCCTCTTGTGAAGACAGGAGAGGCACAGCCAAAGCCATTGGGGGCTTTCTGCTCCCTACTTCCTGGTTGTGGGACCTTAGACACGTTATGCTCCTGTTGAGCTTCATTTCCCTTATTTTAAAACGAGGGAGTTGAACTTGATTCCTAAGTTCTCTGATAGCACTAGAATTCAATAACCTAAACCACATTGATAGGAACAAGGCCTGGACCACAAACTTCGTAAGTAGGGCTGGGCTGCTGGATGCTGGCGGTGACTCTTCCCTCCCACCAGGGGAACACTTTGGGCTGGCTCTGCAGTACAGCCAGCCAGGGCATGGAAGGGCTGGGGGCCACTCTCCTCTATCAGTGTTATACTCCTTGCCCCACGTTTCAGGGGCTGTGGATAAAAGTCAGTAGTTCTAGGAAATTGGGTGGGAGCTCTGAGAAGGTTGTCGAGGCAACGGGGGCCTAGGAAAGAAAGGACGCTGTAGAGATTCTCTCTGCTTTGGCTAAAGGAGACCCGAGGGTATGGAACCCGGGTTCTGCATGGTATAGACCACAGGTGCAAGCTATTAGGAAATGCTCCTGAAGTAGGGAGACTGGCTCGTGAGGTGACCAGAGGGGTGGCTGAGAAGTCACTTCTCGTGACAAACAAGACACGGCACCACTCAGAAAGCCCCAACCCGGCGCTGGTGAGATGGCTCAGAGGTTAAGAGCACTGGCTGTTCTTCCAGAGGTCCTGAGTTCAATTCCCAGCGATCACATGGTGGCTCATAACCACCTGTAATGAGATCTGGTGCCCTCTTCTGTCCCACAGGGATACATGAAGGCAGAATATTGTATATATAATAAATAAATAAATCTTCAAAAAAAAAAAAAAAAAAAAAGGAAGCCCCAACCCAGCACCTGTCTTGTCTTTGTTTCAAAAGGAATTCCCAATTCCTCCCCATCATAAATTCTTTCCCGAAAGAAAGTAGCCCTAGGCCTTTCCAAGGAATGTTTGCTTCAGAGAATGACCCAAGGATTCATTCCAGCCGTCTTTCTTGAAAGATGCCCTCGTATCCTCGATGTGATTGTTGCTCAAATTCCTTCCCGGGAAAGGCCTAAGTCACATCCAGCCCTTCCCCTAAGGTCCCAACCACACGTCAAGGCACGATTCCACTAAAGCTCACTCTTGGGAATCAATGAGTTTATTGAACTTATTTACAGAACACAGGTCAGGGATTACTTACTAGAGTGTAGGTGTCCCCCTCCAACCCACCACCACACAAGGTCACACCAGAAAGTCTTTACCAAGCAGGATGAAGGCTTTCCCGCAGTGAGGTAAGTGGTAGATGGAGCTTCCCCCTCTAGCCTTCGCTGGCCTATGTATTCCAGCCCTTCCCTGAGACCTGCAGTGAGGCAGCTTGGGTGCAAGAGATAAGGAGTGGTTGGATTCTCAGATTTCGGGGTCTCGACACCTCCCCTGGCCTCTGTGAGGGAATGTAAACTGTCAACAAAAGCAGCTGGGGTGATCTTCTACAAAGGGGTACGGCTTAACTCCCCAAGATGGTAGTCGTTCGGCTTCAGAGGTCAATCTCGTACAGCAGTGTTAGAGACTAACTTGCTAAAAGAAGGTTCTGTGACCATTACTATATGCTGGGCACTGTTCTAGATGTTTTGAAAAAGCGTGCAATTAAGACTGTAAGTAGACTAAATAACATGGAACTTGGGAAAGACAGAGAAACTCACTGTTTCCTTCCTCATTTACTTTTCTCTTGATCCAGCCTTCAGAAGACCTAAAACACTTTTTTTTTTATTAAGAGTTCTCCTTTAATTTTTCATCATTGGTAGAGCAGTGCTCTGCTTGACACTACTTTGCACGATATAAAATATGATATAATAGTAGTTTTCTGACTTTTGTAATGTTTTTGTGCCTGTGTCGTGTCAGTAACCCATCTTCCACATTTTCCTGCAACACTTCTGTGGAGAACTTGAGGTTTAAAGTTGTTTCTGAAGAGCTGGCGTCTTGACTTCCTCACATTGTTTTGTAGAGTTGCATAAGAATTATTTTTGGCATTTTACCTGAAGGGGAAGAAAAATCAGTTTAGAAATGTTCCACAGCTATCTGAGTGGTGGTGGCACACGCCTTTAATCCCAGCACTCTGGAGGCAGAGGCAGGTGGATCTCTGTGAGTTTGTGGCCAGCCCGGTCTACAGAGTGCGTTCCAAGACATCCGGGGCTATACAGAGAAACCCTGTCTGAAAATAATAGCCCAAACCAAAATCTAAACAAAACAAAACAACTAAACAAACAAAAAAGAAATGTTAAACAGTTGTATTCAAATATTTGGGACAAATCAAGGATCGAGTGGAACCGTCTGTAGGCCCATTCTTGATAGGCTATTTCCTCTCTGTGCTCAGAAGAGCTTACACGTGCCTTTGATTGTCAGCTCTGTGGTTTCTGATCCAGATCATCCTCACAGGCCGAAGGATTTCCTTACAGAACTGGCAACTTGCCCCTTGCAGAATAATGGGGCTCTCCCCTCAGAGCATGAAATCGATGAAGTGTGAAATCTTCGTTCCTCCTTGGGCTCTGAGGGTGCTGAGGAATATTGCCACATTCGCTCCATCCCTCTTGCTTAACTTTTTGTGCTTAAGAGCAACAACGGCTTCTGGAAATGGGTCCCAAACTTGGGTGTCATGGAGCCACATCTTCTTTAAACGCTAGGCAGGCAGGCAGGCAGGCACGCACGCACGCACGCACACACACACATAACACACACACCCAACCCCTCCACCAAACACAATTCCTAAAGTCATTCCTCTTATCCTTGACTTCACATGCCAAGGTTTCAGTCAACCATGGTCTGAAGAAATGTTAGTAGAAAACTGTTGGATGTGAGAGCAGGAGAGAGTGAGCGCTCCTGTACTTATAAAAAGAATACATAGTTTTGTTTTTTTTTAAATGTGTTTTTAATTGAAGTAGAATTACATCATGTACCCCCCTTTTTCCTCCCTCCAGACCCTTGCAGCTACCTTCTCTCAAACCCCTCCCATACCTCCCTTCAAGCTGATGGCCTCTTTTTCTTTGATTGTTATTGTTACATACATATATGTGTATGTACAAATATTTATAGATAAAACCTGCTGAGTCCGTATTTGTTTGTGTGTGTATGGCTTCAAGGTTGACCTCTATTTGTTGGATAACCTGTAGAGATTTGTCTAGGGCTGGGGACTCTATGAAATCTCCCCCTTAACATGATAACATGCTCATTAATATTAGCATGGTTCTTAAAAATATCTCTGTGGATAAGGGGAGGATACCCATATGTAATGTGACAGGCTACAAGGGTAGATTCAGATCTCTGAAAAATTTTTTTCTCCATCCTGTGCCTCTAACCCACCAGGCACGTTTCTTCTGCTCTAGGTGTCTGGGGCAGAGCTTTCCCCACCAGACAGGTATATTATTCTTAGCTGCTGCAGGCTCTGCACTCATAAGCCAACTTCAATCTTCCCACCACCAGGGCACATGAAGAGATACGTTTTCCACCGCTGCTTATTAACTTATTCTAATTCCACATGGTTTTGGTTAATGTCTTTTCCAACATAATCTAGAAGGCCGCTTTTTACCACGAATGCAACAGGGGGAGGCTGGCGTACTTCTGCCTCACTGTAAGCCTTTACCACTCTCTTCTATTTTGTACAATGCACAAGCAATAATGAGTTACTGAGATGGAAATCAGGCCACATGTTTCTTGGGGGCAAGATGGACTTTCAAAGACAGAGTCTGGTACTTGACATTTGACTAACTGTGCTCCTTTTACCTGCGAGTTCTAAGGCTTAGTTTTTCCATAGCTTAAGTTTCTTTCTCTGTAAAATGGAAGAGAAAGTGCCCATTGCGAGTAGAAAAAGGGGTAATGAGAAAAGCAAGTAAGCTAGAACTTGGCTAGAAATATCCTACTGAGAAAGTGTTGGTTTCTGTGCGTCTGTCCCAACCCGACTCTCTTTATTTGGCCATAAAGTAAAACTGTCTGCCCAAGGTGTTGGTTCCCAGCATGTGCTGTGGTAGGAAGCAGCATGTCCCTTTCCCCACAATGTGGTTCTGAGATTCGCTTCTTGAAAGCAGAATGGCAAATGGCTGGGGACTGGAGCTTTGACCAGCCTTGTGGTGTGATTACTCGCCCTTTAAAATTCATTGCTCTGGCAGTCAGTCATGCTTGGCAGTCAGGTCAGGAATGCTCATCTGTTTTGAAAATGTGCAGGAGAAACAATAGCTCTCCCCTTAGCTTTGCAAATCCCCTTTTCAGCTTGAAATGGTGGTTTCTAGAACTTTCTTTTCTATTACCACCGTAGACACAGGTTTCCAACAAATAGCCTGCCCGATAGTCTAGATTATTTTCTCTTAATGTGTCACGTAGGAAAGCACAATGGTTTGGTACTGAGGAGACAAGCCTGCAACCGTGTGGACGATCATGGGCCACTCTGAGAATATGCCATGATCCTGCCAAGATCTTGGCGTCTGCTCTCAATAAAATGAGGAAGATGTTACTGATATCTTTAGATAAGAGTGTTGCCAGGCAACCAGCACACATCATTCTCCTTGCTCTTATCTTCTGAATGGTTAGTATTTGGTCCAGGACAGAGCTCCAGCAACAGAAAACCCTGTAGCACCTCCTCTAATACTCGACACATTGCTTCTCATTCTTTATTTCAGAAAAAAAAAGATGCAGAGATGAAGAAAAGGAAAGAAAAGATCAAAAACATTAACATTGTATGGCCACCTAGAGAATTACATCTAAATCACAAAGCGCAAGTTGGCCAAAGAAGGAATAAACAAATCCTTGGCTGTAGCTCTCAGAGGCAATCGTGCTTGGCCTTTGCTGGATGCTTTCTGTCTAAATTGTCATCAGCATAGTTTTGATATCAGTAAGACACGTGGCTGTGTTTTTATTCTATTAAAAACTGAGGGTTTAATACCACCCAGTTAAGTTCTGTCTCCAGTCAGAATGTGCCGAGGAAATCCAGGAAGTCAAGCCAAAAAAACTGTATCCAGTTTGAAGGATACACGCACCTTTGATACGTGACCCCTTTGCGTTGAAGGTGAGCTTTCAGTATGCTAGAGACACTGGGCCATGAAATCTGCAAGACAACGCTGACCTAGTACGGTAGGATCCCACACAAGAGGAGTGGCGGGACACTCAGTAGCTGAACATCACTGCCAAGGAGAAGAAATTTACGGCTCAGGGCTCAGTGCTTCCTAAATAGAGTGAAGGCCAGTAGTTGGTTTGCTTGTGGGGATCAGCGTTTCAAACAACAACAACAACAACAGCAAAATGTTTGTGTAGGGAGCAGAATGCGTATGGGAAGATAGGAAGCTCAGCTTCCTCCCTAATTCAGTTCAGTGGCTCACTCAGTACTGATTGCCTTTTGTAGACCGTAGACCGGCAATGCTCAAAAGGCTCTGGGAGTCAAGGCTGGTCTTCCTGTGTGCTCAAGGTCTTCCAACCCCGGCTGCTTCTGGGCTCAGCTGCCCACAGCTAGGTTGAACACAGTTCCTCACCACACCCTGGCCTTGCCTCTCTGTGCTGCCTTTGTTCATGGTACTGCCTCTGCCTGTGAGTCTCTTCTCAAAGGGCTCAGGTGGGCTGACTTCTCTTTGGGGATCCTCGATGAGAGTTCTGCTGCCTTTGCGCTGAGTGGGTTTGGGGCACTTCCTCCACCCAGGTTGCTCACCAGGTGCAGACACTCCTCAAGGGCCAGGACTTACTCATCTCTTGTAGAGGGCAGTGAAAGAGAAAATGCTGGCTGAGATGGCCCCTTTCTGCTCTTGCGGTTTGCAAACAGGCGTCCTTTCATGTTTAACCCCCTGGCTGCTCTTGTATCAGTTTCTATCCTGGTCTTAGATTCCATAAAAGCACATGTTTCTGCCCAGTAGGAGTTTAGCCTCTGGAAGCTTGGGCCATATTCTATCTTTTCGTTTCATGTTCCAGCCACCAGATTATGTTTTTCCCACTGGCTCTCCCCTTGCAGCCAAGATGAATTCTCCATGTGTTCAGACTCAGTGCCGAGTCTGTAAAAAGGGCTTCTTTTGTGCAGTGGGTCCTGGGCTGGCCCCTGACAGAGGATTCCAGATTTGTCACCGTTCAAACCCAAGATTTTGGTTGGTGCCCAATGAAGGTGGTTGCTCCTTCTAGCCAAGGACCATGCTGGAGGACTTGCCAGGGGAGTGTTTGCTCTTCCTAGGAATTTGATGAACCATTTTTGGTAGTTCAGTGTGGCTCAGTAATTTTCCATCATCTCGGCGCCTCTACCAGATAGGCTGTACCCCTTCGGTTGATAGTATGGCTTGTGATAAGACTCAGGAATAGGTAAAATGAATGTTTGGGGACCAACTATAGGAGAAGAAGGGGGTGAGGCTAAGGTGCAGGCGAAGATCTCTCACCAATGAGATAACTAAATACACACACATCCAGGGACTTGCTTCTAGTGTGTGTTCTATGACCTAATGTGTAGTATGGCAGACTGCGGCGTTGCTGACAGCTCTTGCCTACTGAGGTTAGAGTGGCACTACCCGTGCAATTTCTAGCAAACAAAAGCAACAGATATTTAGTTATTTAATTTTTTTCTAGTTTTTCAGAATAGGGTTTCTTTGTGTAGCCCTGGCTGTCCTGGAACTAGCTCAGTAGACCAGACTGGCCTTGAACTCAAAGAGATCCTCCTGCCTCTGCCTCCCAAGTGCTGGGATTAAAGGTCTGTGCCACCACCACCCAGCAATAAATCTTTTTAAAAAAGATAGCTTGGTCATGTTTGTACACAATGCAAAATCGTAGATCATTTCGTTAAGCTCAAGATTCTTTATGCCTCATATTAAATATCTTGTTCTATCTTCACAACGATTCCCAGAGATGGATGCATTTTATCTACTCCACAAATAACCAAAGTGACATGTAAGAATGTTCCATAATCTCATTTTGTGTGTAGAGCCGTATTTTAACAGACGACTCTCTCAAGCTGTCTTTTTTCTTTGTTTCCCCAAACTCTGGACGAAGCGTTGCTTGTTAGCCATTCCCTTTTTCGCAAGAAGGAAAAAGGCGTTTGAGAAGTTTGCTTGAGAAAGCCGCATCTGTCTGCTGCACTGAGGGCCTAGAGCAGAGTCATGCAAATGTGGGCCACCAAAGCTTTTCCTAAGAAATACTTGGGAAATATCAAATACAGATTGGAATAACAGTAGTCAATTGGCATATGTCTATTATCCGGGACTATACTGCTCTAATTCTGGATCTGAGAAAAGCCGCTGAGCAAAGTTCTTTCTCCTAGCAGTATGGTTGTGTAGGATGCCAGATGAGCAGCCCTTAGCTTCAAAGGAACTCAAGTGGAACAGAGGAAAAGTGACCCCTGCTATCTGCCCCTGTGAGAGGACAGCCTGTGTGTGCCTGTGTAGGCTTAGTGATTCCGTCCCTCAGATAACAGGCATCTATCCCTGTGTTATCTGAGCAACTCATGACAGCTTCTGCTGTTTTGGCACCTTTCCCACAGGCCTTTGCTTCCCCGCAGAAGAAGCCCATTGCATTGAGTGGAATGAGCAACGGACCCAGAGGCCAAGAGACATCTCTTGACTGTGTTCCTGTAACCTATGTTCCTCCTTCGCACTTGCTGACGTCCTCTTCCTATCTCTAGCTGTCTCCAGGCCCCAGGCTGAAGGCAATAGCCAGCCAGGCTCAAAGGTTATGGGTGAGGCTTTTCTCTCTGGTTCCCTCTTGGTTACAGACAGGGGAAAGAGGGAAGAAAGAGACAGTGTGTACATAAGGATGCTGGGTGTATCCTCTGAAAACCACAAGGCCCATCCTCTCAACCCTGGCAAAGCTTACACACACTCCAATAATAATGAGCCTGTGGTTGGTGAGAAGTGTTGTGAAAATACCTGCCCCCAAAGGCAAAACCCCGTAATAGAAACATCCTTAAAACCCCACGGATCTGCACAACCCACCGCGTAAATTGATCGTCCTTTAAAAGTGCACCCTAGAGCAAGCACGGAGTCCCAAATAAGTTTGCAAAGGCTAAAGAGTGAGCAGATTGGACATGGCGATTGCACAAGAGCCTGCGAGATGTGTGGGGAAGAGGAACAGAACCCCCATGGCAATAGAATCAAGGGCGTTGAATAGCACCGGGTTTTGAGACGATAAATTATGAAGAGCCAGACCGATGGCTAGAAGGAGACTTCCAAGGCTTTGAGTGGAGTCCAGTGAAGCAGATGTTAAGGATTCGGGATTTAGCAGACAATTTAGGGCGAGCTCGCAACACCTTTTATTTGCAAAATTAGTTCAGATTGATTTGTGTACAAATATGATAGAAACCAGAGAGCAAACATAGGCTCTGAGGAGGTACAAGTGCCCAGTGGACAGGGAGAGAGGAGAAAAAAGATTCAGGTCGCTGTCAGAAAGATTTTGGCACATATTTGTTTGAGAATTCTAGGGAGCTGATTCATTTGTCTTGTTATAACTGCATAAAATAAAAGATAAAGGCATGCCAAGAATATGAAACGGGCACATAAGGATTAGTTGAAAACAAAACAAAACAAAAACCGGGTTGGTTTTCGTGTTGAAGAACATTCTAGTATATAATGACATAACCCTAACCATCCACTCTATGAGCCCCCATTCCCTGCTCTGAGCTCAGGTAGAGTGTATGCAACTGCCATAGGGGGACCCCTTGTTGCTGCATAACTCCAGAAGGGTGGTCTGGACGGGGACAGGGACAGCCTTGCAATGCCACGAAGATCCTTAGCTTGTACCTTCTGTTCTTTGTTACACATCATTTTACACGCAGGGCCTGAAACACAGCACATGTTCAGCTAATCCTTGCTGGATACATGAGGAGTACATAAGGACTCTATTTCCCAGGTGAGGAACCAGAGGTTAGCGCATCCCTCAGAGTGACAGAGGAAGTCTAATTCAGCATTGCTTTCAAGATGTCACCTATCAGTGTTTACAGAGACCCCGCAGACACACAACGGAATGGAACCGTTCTAGTGAGAGATACGGCTCTTCAGACTTCTCTGGTTTTCAACAGAATAGCAGCACTCAGCGACTGCCAGGATACACAGGACACATGTGGCTGCTTCAGGAAGGAGATTGGGAACTGAGGACCCACATTTACCTCCCATGTGATCTTTTAGCATTTAGCTCCTTTCAGGCTGTCTCCCTCTCCATAATAATACGTGGGGAGATGGCCTGATGCCTAGGGTTCTGTTTAACTCTGTTCCTCTACCATACACCGCGTGTCACGGAGCTCTTTAAGATCCTTCCCTTCTAAAGGACTCAGCAAGTGACCAGTGAAATGCTCCTCTAAGTCGTATGATATTCGGAAACTTGACACGAGGCACCCTAGATGACACACTGGTCTTGGGTACAGAAACTTTCACCATTTCTAGACTCTTCTCAGCAATAAAGATTCCAGTAGCTGTTTAATTCCTGCCTAAATACTCCAGTTCATGTCGTGGAAGAGCTGATGCTACTTGGGATGAATGGTGAGTCTAGAAAGAAGCCCAGGTGTCTCTGAGTCTAGTGCAGAGCCGTGGTCAGACCCCTACACCAATCTCTTCCGCTCAAACGTTGCTACCAGCAGTTCCTGACTGTGTTATAGGTGACGTCATTCACAAACACAGTCTAACTACAGGCCAGTGAAATACCTGTGGCCTGACCTCATGCCTAAGACCTCAGTGATAGCCAAGTTTTTCAACTGGGAATTTCTGAGAGAGTGGAGCAACTAATTCCATTAGACGCAGGGGTGGAAACTGTAGCTGAAAAGTCTTTGGAGAGATGCCCCAAGGTTAGAACAGAGGTGTCTTGGTGACCTAAAGTTATGGAGAAGCAGAAACTAAGTTGGTAAATATTCAGAGGAGGCCTTGTGGTACGGTGTAGTCTGGGAGAAGAAAAATGGGTCATTGGGAAGAGAACGGAGTGGATTAGTGGGGGCAGGGCTCAGGGTGCCCACAGCTCTGCAGATTCTGTAACAGGGCATCTGCATAGCTGTGTCTGGTCCAGTTCCATGCTCAGAAAGCTCTGGCCTACTACACTGCCTGTTTTTCTTCCTGTGGAGTTCTTTCTCTAGGTGTGTTGTGACAACAGCCATTCCTTATCATGGAATAGCTGAACAAGACACCACAGGGCAGGCTCCCTGTGTTCTGACTCATTGGCTCTGGCCATTGGTTGGGCTCGCACATGGCTTGGTATCTGGGTCACTCTTCACATTCATGTGACACTTTCATTTGCATAGCTTAGCCCCGGTCCTCAACAACGAAGCCCCTACATTGTGGGATATAAGAAAATATTTAGCTTTGATTTCCGTAATTGAAATTTTATCGACTCCAAGAAAACTCTGGCTTGATCCTCAGGATTAGTTAGAAAGCCCTACAGAACTAACTGTATGCGGTGAAAGTTTGTGTCTTTCTCCTAACTAACATTGTCAGAGCAGCCTGTAACCACCCCAAGTTAAAGGTCCCTGGCTTGTGAGGCAAGAGCCCAGGTTCCAGGTTCAGAAGAAACAGATCTGAAATCTAAGCTGCGCCTGTTTACTGGATCCCTCTGCACCTCATGCAATGTGGGATATGGTTCTGATACAATACCATTAGGTGATACCCCCACCTAAGAGCAATGAGAATTCAGAAAGTATTCACTCTAACCATTACCTAGCATTATAGCAAGCTTTCATTGGTGGTAGATATAGCTGTATGATAATTAATGAATGTAAATGAGCAATTTTTATTGCTATTTTTTCCCAAACTCTGGGCATCTACATTTAATTGTTAAAAGTGGAGCTCTTTTAAGAAGAATTATAAGATTAGAGGAAATTCTCAGTAACCGAATATAATTTTCTCGATATAGAATTTTTATTTTCTGGTAAGGTGTAGCAGAAAATACTGCAAAATGGCTATTCATATTTTATAAAATATTGAGGGGCTAAAGTGATTTACTTTGTATTGATGAGTATAATTTTATATACTATCATAATCATGAATAAAAATTATGTAAATTTTAAAAACTTGAAGACTGAGATGTTTAGAAATGACTGGCATTTTCACTGGGTCTGAAGAATTGTTGCCACTTAAAATATATACATTTTACACCCATTAGTTCATTATGGAGGGTTATTGGTGAAGTGACTAGGGTTGTTTGAATGTCTCAGCATGACTGATCTTGATATTTTTAAATGTCTACTAACAATCATTATAAAGCATACATATATACAAACAATATCAAATATATATATATATACACATACACACACACATATATATATGTAAAACATTGGTTAATTTGCACATTCTGGAAGACACATGATTCCCAGCAGGCCAACCTTCAAGACACATGATTCCCATCAGGCCAACCTTCTGGCTATGTGCTTTAGAAGAACAGATGCCGTTTAGTAAGCCTTCCTGATACTGGTGGGACGGAGATGATGGTGACCTTCTGCATCCAAAGAGATGAGAGATGGATACTATTTTCTCTCTCAACTTCAACTAAATATCTTACAGTAGAATGAAACTTCTCTTGCCATGCCTAGACTCTGGAGTGGTGGATGGTGCAGGGCTCACAGTCAACTACAAACAACCATCCAACTGGTTCGAATAGACCAGTCCTGATGAGGCCCCTAGGGTAGAGAAAAGAAATTCTCAAAATTCCTGGTGAGAGGACTTTGACTTTTGATTTGACAGGTGGCTAGTCAGGTGTATGCAAATAATCACAGCAGAGAGTACAGCAACAACAAAACAAAACCCAACCCAACTCACGAATGTCAAAAATGTCCTGTTTTGACGGCAGCCTGCCTTCCAGAGGGCAGGAAGCCCAATGTTCAGTGTAGGTATTTTACTCTATAGTACAGCGTTCTTATTGTACTGACTGGGAAGCAAAACTGGAGGCATTTTTGGCTCCCACCCAGTCAAGCTCCACTCCCTGGGTCAGTGATCTGCAGTTGCTCTCGGCCACAAGGTATTTGGCTGAACCATGGCTCTGTAAAGACAAAAGTCCTGCCATTTGGGGATCTGTGCAGGAGTCACGACAGTGAGGACAGAAGTGATGATTCTTTTCCTGACCCTGGCTGTCCTGGAACTTGCTCTTTAGACCAGGCTGGCCTTGAACTCACAGAGATCTTCCTGCCTCTGCCTCCCGAGTGCAGGGCTCAAAGGTGTCACCATGCCCGGCTCACACTCTTTTAATCTAAGGCTCTCAAGTACAGTCCTGATAGCGTAGTTTCTCATCTCTGGGAGAGTGGTGTTCCTTGTGTCTGCCATCTTCACCTTGACCATGCTCAGAATCTGGTCCAGGGGCAGCAGCTTGGAGGCTTTTGTACAGCAGCTCTCTGTCAAACCACACTGATAACTGCTTTTGACGTTTTTCCTCATCCTCTCAAGACCGCCCCCAGCAAAGGCCCTGCACTGTAGGAGAGGAGTCATGCATTTGGCTTCTCCACGAATATTTTCTTCAGGCTAGACTGACCCACTTCCTCTCTTCACCTCTTCCTTTTTGTTGTGTTCCTTAAGAGTGGGACAGAGATAAACCAAGGCATCAGGAGAATCCCTTCGTATGTTACTGGTAGAGTGGCTTGTTATTTTGTAGAAGACATGAACTTGGTTTTGTTTTTGATATAGGGCCTAACTATGTAGACCAGGCTAACCTTGAACGTGGGGTGGTCCACCTGCCTCAGCCTCCTGAGTCTTACCACACTCGGCCCTTTCCTTAAGATTGTGCATAGCTCCCAGTGTCAGAACTCAATTTACATTCCTTTTCTACTAATATGGCCTTTCGGATTGAGCTCTCTATCCCGAACTTAATTTCTGAAAATGAGGCCTGAAGCAAGCCAGCTGATAAATCCCAGAACCTTGAGACTGGCTGCCACACAAAGCCTGGGATCTAATTGGATTTAGGATGACAATGGCTGTGGATCCTGCAAGCTCTTGCTGGTTAGGCCTAGAAGCGGGGAAGTATGTTGTATAGCTTCCTGCTGTGTTGGTGTTTGACAAGCTGGAGTTCCCTTTCTTATGGTCCCTTTTGGTGCATGAATTGAAGTTATGTCTGGGTGCAAGAAATACTTGCTAAAACCTGGAATGTGAACATGAAGTGGCACTTATATTTTACCCTCAGGAGATAGACATGCTGTCCCAGGCACAATGCTGGGTCACACATATTAATGCTGCCAGCTCACCTTGGGGACCATGGTTCTCCTGGTAACCACTGGGCCCTGCTTTGAGCCTTGAGCCAGGTGGAGATACAACTCAATGGTCAAGTGAGTTGGCTTTACTACTTAACTGACCTGATCATGGATGAAGAAGGCAGACTTCACTTATTTGTCCTTATGGGTTCCAGTTTATTTTTCCTTTAAAAACGGATTATTCTTTATTTAATGTGCATTGGTATTTGCCATGGGTGTGAGGTCCCCTGGAACTGGTGTTACAAACAGTTGTGAGCTGCCGTGTGGGTGCTGGGAGTTGAACCCTGGTCCTCTGGAATAGCAGTCAGTACTCTTAACCTCCAAGTCATCTCCCTAGCCCCTCCACTTTATTTTTTAGGTCGTACTTTGTCCTTGCTCTTTTCTGTCCCTTCTCACTTTCCTTCCTCACTGTTGACTGACTTAGCCACCAGATAGATTATGTTCAGCAGTTCAAGGAAGCCAATAGTCTTAGATAGACCTTACTTGTGTACATAATTAGTCCTTATTTTCCATTCATCTCATAGAAGTTATGCTTCTCTAATTGAGCTTTGCAATGCACACTTTAGGTATATATGGTATGTACGTACGTATGTACGTATGTATGTATGTATGTGTGTATGTATGTATTTTGAGACAGGGCCTCACTATATAGCCATGGCTGGCCTGGAATTAGCTATAAAGACCAGGCTGGCTTTGGGCTCACAGAGATCTGCCCATCTCAGCCTTCTATGTGCTGAGATTAAAAGCATGTACAACCACACTTGGGTCCTTTTCTTCTTTTATTAAATGCAATTTATATCTAATTATATGTATACATGTGTAACTCTGTGTGGGTATATCTGAGGGCAGGTGGCTGTGGAGTCCAGTAAGGACATCAGATCCCCTGGAGCTGAAGTTATAGGCAATTGTGAGCTGCCTGGTGTGGGTTCTGGGAACTGCTCCTCACAGCTGAGCATCTGTCCAGCCCTGCACATTTATTCTTGTCCTATATGAACACCAGCATCCCTTTTTAGACAGTGGTCTTGGAGTTCAGGTGTTACACTGTCTTCAGAAAATGTAAAGGTTCTTTTTAAATTTATCTAATATAGAATTAAATATATAAAGCTGAGCTTGTCTTGTGAGACTTAGGCATATTATCTACAAGAAGGACATAACTATAGTTTACAGGGGCTGGGAAGGAAGAGACCCAAAGCCTGACTTGGCAAGCATTCAGACAGGAATAAATATTAGAGGGACAATTTAACACCCGAGTATAAGAGAGATGAAGAAATGATGAGAGAAGGTTAATAAAGGCAAATGAAAATGCAATGTATCATAAATGTTTGTTGAATGAAAGCATGAGAGATACTTTGTCATTTTAAATTAAGCAAAAACAGTATAACAATATCAAACAAGAATATAAAAATGGAATCTCTTGTTTTCAAAATTCCCTGTTATAGCTGTTTTCATTTCAGATGTTATTTTTCACATTGATATCCTTTTGTTATGGAACTGAATCACATTATGACATACACACACACACACCACACACACACACACACACATACACCACACACACCACACATACCACACACACACCACACACACACCACACACACACACCACATACACACACACACACACACATATATTATACAAATTTACAAATTGGCTCTTTCTCATATCTGTTTTCTGTGTTTTTTTTTTTTTTCACTGATCTAGATCTCAAAAGAAGCTATGGCTACTTTAAGGAAGATTTTAGGCATCTATTTAAAATGTGTTTTGTTTTCTACTTCAGCTCTTGCTTCAATATTGGTATGGAGAAATATCTGAACTGTTCCAGGAAGATGAGCCTGAGGAGCCACAGCCGTGGTGAAGGTGAGCACACGGCAAGAGCTGTTGCTAAGGCAACCTTCGTGGAAATTTTTAGGATATAAACTTTGACATCACATTTAAATTTCTCCATGGTCCCGGCCTTCCTGTACTTGAAAAATTGAATAGCTCTTGTCAAGACAGAAATATCCTACAGATTGTGGCAGTGGATGTGGGTTGTCAGAGGACATTGCCAAAGATGATGAAAAGGGAAGCATGTCACAATGACCAAGAAAAATGTCAAATTCTGGGCTTTGTATTAAGGGGAGATTAGTTAACCACTGGGCAAGGTCATCTCTGTAGAGCTGCCACTGAGGTCCTACTTCTCCCAAGCTTTCTTTAACAGCTAGCTGTGTACAACCATGTCTTAGTGACTTTTCTTCTGCTGTGAAGAGACATCATGACCAAAGCAGCTCTTAAGGAAAGCATTAAATTTGGGGATTTGCTTACAGTTCAAAGACTTAGTCCATGACAATTATGGTGGGGAGACGGCAGCCAGCAGACCGGCAGGCATGGCGCTGGAGCAGTAGCTGAGAGCTCACACCCTGATGCTCAAGTTGAAGGCAAACAGAGAGAGACGCTGAGAATGGTGTTGGCTTTTGAAACCTCAAATTCCACTCTCAGTGATACAGCTCCTTCAAGAAAGCCACACTTTTTAATCCTTCCCAAATAGTTGCACCAACTAGGGGTTGAGCATTACAATGTATGAGCCTATGGGAGTCCTTCTCATCCGAACCACCACAAACTATGTCTTTAGCACAAGGACACCATGAAGATGAAGCCTTTGCATTGTGTTGTAATGCATTCAGCTGACAAAAGCAGAGCAGCTTGGTTTCCAGATGAGGAGACAGTACTTCTTGTGCTTGGCCTTACTCCTGCCCCCACCACCCTGAATATCTTCATCTCTACGTCCTTAGCTGAGCACTCTCCAAGGCCCCTATGATTTTCAGAAAATAGCTTTAAAATGTTGGTGTGGAACCTCTTGAACTTATGTTTGTGCCCTACGAGGAGATTTTCAATTTTAACTTGAACCCAGTGGCACATGCCTTTAATGCCAGCACTCCAGAGGTAGAGGCAGGGCAACCTGGTCTTCACAGTGAATTCCAGAGGTAGAGGCAGGCCAGCCTGGTCTACAGAGTGAATTTCAGTACAACTTTGCTACACAGAGAAACCTGTCTTGGAGGGGGAAAAAAAGGTCCTGAAAAATAAAAGAAAACTAAATAAAACTTCAACTCATGAATCAGATATTTAACATTTTTGTTTCCATTGCTCTCTTGATAATACTAATGATACGATGATAGGAAAATCTTTCATTGCTCTCAGGGTATGCCCAAAACACTTCACTAATAACAACTCATTTGATCTTTCAGCAACCCTAACATGCTACTGCAGTTTATTGCTTGTAAAACATCTCTTTCTTTTACCTTGTTGCATTTGTAAAATTATTTTGCCTTTGATGGTAAGGCATAGCTTCTTTTTCTTTTTCTTTTTTTATCAATTAGGTTACTTGTTTATTGTGCTTATATGTGGATACATACACGCAATGATGCATATAAAAGTTAGAAAGAGTTGGTTTTTCCCTTCTACCATGTGCGATCCTGGGGTTCTAGGGTTGAACGCAAGTTTCCAGGCTTGGCTGAAGACCTCTTTATCCATTGAGCCCTATTAGAAGCCTGTGGCATAGTTTAGCTGGCAACAGTTTAAAATTTTTTCTTGGAATGTAAAATCATGTCTGTCAATGGAAGACGTTTAGATTCTGTGAGATGCAATATTAGTATGCTCATTTTACAAGTGAAGAAATTAGGTACAAAGAAATTTAGTAACCTGCCCAATATCAGAAATCTTCGAACTATGAATCAAGTCTCTGTGCTAGGGTTGGGGGTGGGGCAGAGAGGAGGTGGTGGGGAGGGATTGGAAAGAGGAGGGTGGGAAACTGCAGTCAGAGTGTAAAACCAACAAACAGACAGACAGACAGACAAACAAACAAATGAATAAATATGGTGCTCTTAGGCACCTAGTGCCCCACTGGCATTCGGCCTGTATTTTTCTCTGTCCTTTCTGTAATGTCGCTAAGGGATGCACCCTGAGCATCAGAGATGACCTAACCTGAAGTTTCCTCCACAGTGCAGAGGGCCATCTCTGAGCAGATCCTGCAGGTACGGCAATGGACATTCTTCCTCACCTCAGGAATTTGCTCATAACGTTGATTTTTTAAGTGGAAGCCAGTTCTGAAGCTGTCCTTCAGAGATGAAGCCCAGAATGAAGTTTGGTAAGACTGGAAGGGTAGGGGTGGGCTAGAACTCATTCTGAATGTCTTGTAAGGGCTCTGACCACAGAGGCTGAAGGACCATTCACACAGCACAGAAATCAAGCCAAGACTTCTCTGTTCATTTAATTTTCCTTTTCAGAGATCTGGTTCAAGAACATGAGACTAGCTGCTAAATTATCAGTGACAGCGAAATCGCCATTGATCAAAAATTATCAATCAGGTGATAGCGAAACCTTCATTGATCAAAACAGTGGTATGAAGGTATGAAAACAGAGAGGGGCTTGAGCTTACCAAACAGTTTGATTGTGAAATGGCTCCGTTATTAGTGGAGTTTGACTTGACACATGTGGGTGCGCGTGTGTGTGCATGTGTTTGTGTGTGTATCCTGCCATCTTTGTGTCTGTGCAGGTAAGAGAGCATTAGTGGGCCTGTTACCCACGTGTGCAGAGCTCTTCAGAAATACAAATTACCCAAGGAGAGGACTTTGCCTATTTTAAAAATTTTGCCTTCATTACTGAGAAAGAAGAAGTTAGCGGGCTATTTGCCAAGGATAGCGAGCAGTCAATGGGGCTTCCAAGATACTCTATGAAGTGCGGCCCGATGACAGTAACTAAGTAAGAAGAGGTCAAAAAAAAATGTCTTTATTGAATTCGGCTGTTCCATGAGGGTCTTTATACAGTCACATACCTTATCTGTGACTTACTTAGCCATTTATCCTTTTTCCTTTGGTGATTATTCAGCAAAACCACAAAACTTAAAGTGCTTATGGGCTCAGTATTAAGACGGAAGAAGGAAGTGAGCTGCGGCATAGACGGCACTGCCTCCCTCTATCTTCCTATCCTGGAATCGGGTAGACTGGTGATCCAAAAACTGGCCAAGATCAGGAGTGTTTTGCAAAGAGGAAAAAACCACGGGTACAGCTGTGTTTTGGGGGAAGTTCTTGGGGCCAAGAAAGGGAAGTGACCCTGGATTCCCAAATAGGTGTTCTGTGGTCATTTGGGGTCATGGGAAGCCCTGACGGGGAATGGAGAATGTCTCTGAACACTGCCCAAGTGTACCAGGGTTGGGGTTGTGCATGAAGACTGGCTAGAAATTGGGATAGGGATTGTGTCTGCCTTGCACCTTGCAAAGGGCTTGGGATTTTCTCATTTCCAGATTGGGCTATTTTAGGCGAAACTATTTCCGTGGTTATCTTCTACTTATCTCTGCCAAGAATTAAGCCACAGAAAAGTGTATCTTCTAGATCTTAGGATGGAGGGAATGGTGATCATCCTCTTGGCTCACTAAGAGGCTGTATGAGCATCATTGGGGCACAGGCACCAGCTTCTGGAATGTTTGTTCCCAATATTTGTCCTGCTCACAATTTATTAATAAAACTGGCACTCATTATTAATTCTTCGAACTAGCAGAACAGTCTTAGTTGATTGAAAATAATTATCAACCTCTCCAGATGATTAAACAGCACATTTGGATTTTCATTTATATTATCAGTTTGATTGAGCGATGTGTATGCATGCAAGGGCTGTGTATTAATACGATATCTCTTAAAAGCAATATTAAACAGGAATGAGGAGGGTGCGTACTGCTCTACATCACAGGGAAAACAAGAAGTCTAAAGCAAGGGGACAAATGAACAATCTGGGTGTGTAATATAAATTATGAAAGACAGGGTGTGACAGAGATAAAGTTGCATGCGACATCAGGCCTAAACACACAGAATTCTTGTGGTGACCCAAGCATAGTCCTCTGATGCTTCAGAAGACAGCAAATTCTGGTCAGCACCAATAAACCAGCAGTGTCATTAATCTGGACCAGAAAGAATACCACAGATGTTTAAAATGATTTTTTCCCCCGACTGACTCAAGTCTCCTGCATCCGTGCAAATTGAAGGTTGTTGATTAATAGTCCTTGAGATCCCCGCCCAATGGGCCTGGGTCCAGGATTGTATTTGTCCTCATTGACACTCTTTTGGATTTCATCTCTTTCCCTTAATCAGACTATAAGAAAAATTCAAGCTTTGTCTGGCTTTGGTTCTCCCAAGTGTATTCGGTGTAGGATTCACCCAACAAGAACAAACAATGCTTCTGCAAACTGCAGCCTTCTCACAGGAAGTGGCACAGGCTGTGTTCTTCGCTAATATCATTCGGTGTGGGGTAGCCTCATTCATAAAACAATGGTGGCAATGTGCTTCCACCTGGTTCATTTGAATTCTGGGTTTGCTCCGTGTTGTGTCCCTGTCTGCATCAGCTCAACAAACTTCAGTACTAGAGAAAAGATTACCCAAACTTCGTAGTTTGTTACACTGTGATTTTTTTTACCACCACCCACCACCAGCACCAGCACCAGCACCACCACCACCACCATGTAGGCAAGTGCTTTCATGGCGAGGTAAACTAAGTCACCAGCTCATTTTCTGGTGGCTGAAGTTTTCCTAGCAGGTCAGAGACAAACTGAACACAGGTCTTAGCCTGTGTCTTAAATTCTGCAGGTTTGGTAGAACAAGGCCTGCTTAGGCTGGCTCCCGCCTCAACTATTTTCTCTTTGAAAAGAGCTGCAATTCTTATTCAACATGAAGTTTGCTGGGAAGGGTGTGACAAGGCAGAATGGCCAGTCTCATGTCTTGAAAGCTTTCCTAACAGAGGGTGCGCTCGGGCAATGGCAAGTGACCTTTGGTCGCGGTAGTGCCAAGCTCTGAGTGCTCTAGGAAAAGGCAGTAGAAGCCACTGCCAGAGTCTTTGGAACCTGAAATGTTCATCCACTTATTTCCTCTGGTTTAAATGCCAAATCTCATGGGGCCTGCCACTGAAATCAGCTGCCCTTTGCCAAACCCCGAGTTCCTAGAGGAAGGCTTTCTGAACTTAATTTCTGTCAGCTCAGCCAGAGCAAAACGTCTAGTTCTCTTTCTACGAAATAGAATTACAAAATAAAATATGCTGAGAATTGGTGGGCAATGTACTAGAAAGGAAAAAAGCTCTCACCTCTGTAAATTTCATGTCCAAAATGTAGACCATAATTAATAACTTAAAAAAGGTATTTTTTTTTTTTACTTTTTGGCCCACATTTAAAATGGACTTTATTCTGATGCAGTCACAGAGAGCCACAAAAGAAAAAGTATTCAAAGAGATTCTAAGAAATAATGTCCTACTTAGTTGCCAGAATAGAAAAAGAAGCCAGGCATAAAAATGACTTACTAGGCTATGGCCTACAAACAGAAGCTCACTTGGATGTTTTGTGCGGACTGCCTCACCCCCACTGCCTGTGTACCCACCACTCCTAATCAACCCCATCTCCTTTTGTTGTTCCTGCGACACCAGTTTAAGAGAATATTAGTTATTGTCTCTAACAAGCCCGCTTGGGTTATGTTTATAGAACAATAACAAAACGTTTCATGAGGGATTAACTAACACATCAGGCGTAGGCATTAATTTCAAGTAAGAACCAGTCATTCCGTGTTTCACCAAAATGCTGATTTTATGCTAGTAAAGCCCAGCATAGTTAGAGGGTGTTGTCCACCTAAAAGCCCCTGATTGGATGGGAACTGGCCCCACCTAAGGTGCCCTAAAACTCTCTTGATCTTTTAACACATTTTCTCAATCCTTGAGACCAAAGAAGGAAACCAAAACAAAATAGGAGCTGGCAAGATGGTTAGGAAGACAGGACTGTTGTGGTGAACAAGGACACCCATCCCTGTGAAAACGCAGGACCTGTAGAGGAGAGAACGGCTCCTCGCCATTGTGTTCAGGGAGGAAAGGTGAGCCAGGCCTCCATGGAGCAAAGCAATTCATTTCATGTTTTCCATAAGGACATCATCTGTGCCAAAGACCTGATGGAGCTTCCAAGGCAAAGTTTTCTACATTTTCCAGAAGAACATAACTCAATGATCTCTCTTTTTCCAAAATTCAATCCTTCTTGTTGCCCAGTGGCCATTTTCTCTATTTCTCTGGTTTGCGTAGGGTGGGTGCACTTTGGCAGACTCGGCCGTCAGGGACCTTGATTCCAACCATGATTCCAGCTGGAGAAGAAGCGCTGAGGCTGTCAACACAGAGTGCTCATACCTAGCCTCCTCCTAGGACTCACGGGGAAGGCCTCCTCAGTATGGAGCAAGATTCTCATAGAGCTGTGCTCTGAGCGCCCCGTGGTCCACATCCAGTCTGACGGACAGAATGCTCTGCTTTTTTATTTGTATTCCCAGCCTAAACTTGCGTCTTGTTCTTTAAACAAAACCCACGAAGCTGTCCTGACTACCCCTCTTTTTTTCTTTTTTTCTGGAATCTGCATTTTCTAGCATTTAAAGTTTGGTTTCCAATTTTGTGTCCTGGGTCTAACTTTATCTTAATCCCCTAATCCCGTTTAAGCATTGAGTTCCTCTTCCTTCTTCATTTTCTACTTGAAGGTATTTTCTTTTTCTTTCTTTTCTCTGTTTTTTTTTTCTTTTCTTTTTCTTTTTCTTTTGGTCTTCAGAAGTTAGATTCCTCCTGCCCCCTCCCGCGTCCCGTATAAAAACAAAGGAAAACAAAAAGCCAACCAAATGTGAATTTTATTTGGACATTTTTAAAAAAAATCACTGTCTTCTGGCTTCCGTGGGCTGTCTCCTTTTCACCTTCTTTTCTTTTTCTTTCCTTCCTCTACTCACCAAACTTCTTCAAAGTGGCCTCTCGTTAGTGTCTTCACATCTCATTAATTTCTCAAGCCATTACAGTCTGGCTTCCACCAGTCACCACTCAATTAAAAATACTTCCCTGCCTGCGTCCTCCCGATTGGCTGGCCCAGTGGCTCCACTTTCCCTTGTCATCCCACTTGACATTTATGCAACATTTGACACGGTTGACCAGCTCGTCCTTATTGAAACTCTTTCGTTTCTCAGCCTCTTTTATTTCCCCGGCTCCTGCCCCTCTCGGCTTTCTCCGTGGGCTTCCTTTGGCGCTTCCTCCTGCCCTTTGAAGTTGCCTTTCTGGGGGCTCTATTGAGGCGTTGCTCACACAGCACTCAGCTCTAGTTTCTTCCGTCAGCTCCCCCTCCGCCCCTTCCCCCTCCCCCTCCGGGGTGCCCATGAAGTTCCCTGGCTCCCGACTTCTGAGCTGAACTCCAGTTCCTACATCCTAAAACCTTTAGGACGTCTTCCTCCACCAGTTTGGAGCAGCCATCATAGTGATCGTTGCCATTCTTTCTGGTCACTGATCTCAAACTGCAGTTTCGCACGCTGTTTTCCTCTTCAGGCTTGGAAGATGGATGCCCGCTCGCCATCCAAGAACGGTTCTTTTGCTGCACATTCTCCACCACTGCCAGGAAGAGTTGTTTCCTTTTCACCTTCCAAGCATTTTGACAGAGATAGTGACCTGTATTCGTGGAATTCTTAGGTGCCACTGGTTGGTCTAAGTCTTGCTTGCGGATTGGTTCATTCAGCCTGGCAAACAGTCTCTGGTTCTGGGGCTTTCATGATCTACCGATTTTGAGCAAAGTATCTAAGGCTCTGTGTAATAATTCGCACAAGGTAAAATTTCAAACCCAGACAGCCGAGTCCAGAGTGCACGGCGTGGCTCACACTTTCCTGCCTTCCCAAAGCCAGCTTCCACGGCCTTTGTGTGTGGATTGTCTCCGCTCTCTCATTCAGGCCCCGGAAGACTGTTAGGAATTAGTACAATTCTAATACCGTGTCACCCTGAGACCTACTTTCTGAATGTGAGAACTTCGGCAAGGGTAGGTTAAGGAACTTGCCCAAAACTGCAGAGCCCACAAAGTAGCCAGGTTGGAATGCACTTTGTGTTCTTTACCTCCATTACAGGCATTCCCAAATTGCTCTGTAATTAACCACTTAGCCGCTTTCATCTCTCACTCTTCTGTCGGCAACTTGAAGGCCCGGATGATGTCATTTTCCACTTTTTCTTCCCTTTTATCAGGGTCACAAAACCCACGTTCAATAAATGGGGGGCAAAGAGAGCCCCGACAAACATTTGAACCGCTGCTGTCTCCAGGTCCCTTTTCTAGGGCGACTGATATGTGTCCACTTTATTTTATGTTTTCCGTAGCAAATCATTTTTGTGTGCGGCGTTAGGAAGCCAGGAAAAATGCTGTCTCCGCAAAGTTTCTTTTTTGAGTAAAAAATAGTTTCTATTCCCAAAGGTAAAATAATTGCTACCCTGACAGACTGTATCCGAGCCTCTCTCCCTTTAGCGGCTCTTAGCTGCGCGTCCAGATGGAAGGTTTCCTTGAAGAGACCCTTAATCTGTTCAGAGACAAACAGCACGTTTCTTCAAATATAAGTCTACAATGAACTGAAGTCACACTGGTTTGAGAGAGGACATTGTCTGCTAGTGAGACTGGATCTTAGGGACTTGAGTGTTTGGTATCTTGATCTCCCCTTCCCCCTCTCCTTCCCGGTTCCTCTCTTCTCCTCCCCTCCCCCTTGCTCCTGCCTTTCTGCCTTTCTTGCCTAATAGCTAGGTTTTACTGAATGCTGATGTTGCTACACACAACCCAAGGTGCACTCTATTTCTGAAGATGTAATCTCGTCTTCACTGAGTCTCAAGTAGATCGGATTTGTAGGCTTTTAATTGTAAACTGTATTTTTCATTAGTAAAGTATACAATATAGTAATTTTCTTGTTTATAAAATTATAAAATAATGACTATATTGTGGAAACTATTCAAAATAAAAAGCTTTATAAAGTGGAATTTAAGAAAATCTCTTTGCCATGTGTCATCTATTCTGTTCCTCTCGTTTTGTTTACAATTCTTTTTATGCATTATAAACACAAACATGCATATTTCTATATGTATAGGTACACTCAATATTCAAATTTCATAGATTAAAATCACATCACACCTTTGTCTCTATCCCAGTAGATCGCCATATGTGTATTAATAAATCTGTTTTGTGTTTTTAATGGCCACATTCTATTTCATGTGTAAAAGTATAAAAGACCTTGTAAATCAATTCCACTTAGGAGAACACCCAGACTGGTCTCTACAAGAGTAAGTAGTGTATCCACAGCCTCGGTTTCTTCAGCTGAATCTCCAGAGGCCAAGTTCCTGGTGAGGGAGCAACTGTTTTGATTCTGATCCACTCTTTGTGGTAACTTGTGTGCTGCAGCGGCCCTTACCTCACCTCCCGTGTTTATATCCTTCGACCAAAGGAGTCCCCCGCAGTCCCAGGGACCACACAGCTGTATGCTTTAACCAACCTAGAACATAGCCTGAATCTTCTTCCCCTAAGATGACCAGGTGGTAGACGTGCTTGAACACTCTCCCCTACTTTATCTGATTTACTCATTCGTAATTTTCTTGGTTGTTATGAATGTTTAAGTCTATGCCTTTCGTCTTTGCTTCTGTTTCTGTTTTTTTTTTTTTTTTTTTTTTTTTTTTTTTTTTCCCAGAGTAGGAGTAGATTTCTTAAGGAGAATTGAGAAAGAACGCCTGAAAGTGGAGGAACTCCGAGGGAGAAAGACCCCGTTACTCTCCTTGTGACTGATTAAAGAAATGAACATTTACTTCCTTGAGGGTGTGCGTGTGTGTTGTGTGCGTGCACATGTAGAAGTTAAAGGGTAGCTGTCAGAAGTCAGTTCTCTCCTGTCGGTGGATTTTTGGGATCAAACTCAGGTTATCAAGGCGAAGCTTTAACGTGCTGAGCCATCCAGCAGGCCCGTGACTCACTTTCTAATTATTGCTTGAGATGACACTTACCCCAAATAGTTTAGACTCACCTGCATTTCCCTAGGCCTCATCCTAACGAGTATTATCCCATTCCTTCCCAAATTGCTCTGACTTCTGGGTTCGGAATCTTTCTTTCCTGGCCTTTGAAAGCCCTTCTCTGTTATTCTCCAGTACTTTAGTCTTATTGACATAAAAAATGAGGGAAAACTGGTTTTTTGTTGTTGTCGTTGTTCGTTTAGGTAACTCTTCTTTTTTTCTTCTTGAGAGATTTTTTTTTCCTTGTTTTTGGAACCTTACTGAGATTTACTTATGTTTGTTGTTTACTTTAAATTATTTTTATCTGTTTTGCAAACGAACATTTAGATTCTCAGATTCCGAAATTCTCATATTAAAGTCTGAATTCTATTGTGCTTTTCTCTCTTGCTTGTTATCTGTGGGGAAACCCAAAGCAATAGGCAGGGGCAGAGACACATGGTCACATGCCCTTGAGTTTTAAAAACTTCTACAACTTTGTCGTTCAATGATAGCTTAACATAACCAGTTAGGCTATTTTTTTTTTTTTTTTTTTTGCTACTGGACTTGGAAGCAACATGTGCCGCCACTCTTTCTGGCCATAAAGGTTATGTAATTGCTCACAGCCAGGTATGAGAATGTTAGATTATAGAATTGATAGTTTGCTGGGGGGACAAATTGGCTTTCTGTGCCCCAAATCCTCTTTCCACTCATTTTCCTGATAAAATTGAAAATGAATTAGTTAGAACCATCATTTGGCCCCATTCAATATGAAGTCATTTTAACTATTCATTAAGTTCATTTAGATTACATTTTTTGATTGTACAATTTTCTAAGTTAATAATTTGCAGATTTACTTACATGTTATCAACACAGACAAATATCCCTAGCCTAAATAAGCAAGCATGCATGTATGACGAGCAAACATTCCCAGGCTAGCCTTTACTCAAAGCTGCTGTGTGCCAGGTTCTTTTGTGTTGTATAGGCCTGGCTTCCTGTAGCCTGCACAACAGCTGCATAAGGCAAGGGCTGTTATTATCCCTCATTTACATAGGAGGAAAATAAAGTTGAATAACTTGCTGAGTCACCCAACCAGGAAACAACACAGCCTGAATCCAGGCTGAAATGCTCCTCAGGACATTGTCCAATCTTAGCATCTTGCTTCCCTGCAGCCAAGGCAATATCTTGGAAGCAGTGGTCCCCAAAGGGATCAGTTAGTGGAGAGAAAGGAGTATATTCTAGAAGAGGGGGCTTAAAAAAAACCAATATAATTGGGCAATTGTAGGTTGTTATGTATGAATTTAAGTATTTCTGTGTGGGCTGCCAACTTTCTGAGCCATGGCTGATTTGACACTGGCTTTTGTAAATATATCCTCTCCTCAGTGATAGACATCTGTAGCTAAGGTGGTTGAAACGAGCAGATGGACATCTGGTTATTTCAATCATAAAGACGTAGCTTCAAGGTTTGTTACCGTCTATTTAGAATTGGGCTTAAATTGCTGTGGATTTCAGATGAGATTTGTCTTAAAAGCACGATGTGCTTCAATCATATCTACTTATCAAAATAATTGATGGGAAAGTTCCGGCTAGCCTATCACATTTCCATTTCGTTCCAAGTAGGGTGTCCGCTTTGGAGTGCAAGGAAAGAGGAGGAAGACAGTCAAAGGGGGGGGGGATGGAACTGGGGAAGAGTGCAGAGCGCTTACTTTCCTGCATTCAGCACCGCTCTCTGCACAAAAAAGGAATCAAGAGCCATTTGAATAGTTACGAAAATGCTTTTCACAGAGCTGTTTAAAATTTAACAGGTGTCAAAGAAATTCTACCAAAGAAACTCAAGTGCATTTTGAGAGTGTTTTATGTTCAGAGTTATTGCCTGACACCAGGACAGAATGTGAGACCAAGTAGCCTCATCCAGGGAGTGCTTAAATTCCAACTCCAGGGTTCGATTTCATCAGGTTCCAGAAATACCCAGGATCATTAAATCCATTCACTGTAAAAGAATGCATCAACTCCTAGCCATTCAACTCCCATAGGACATAATGAAAAACTTGCAGTTATGAGTTGTATTACTGTGATTTTTATTAAACCAATCTATCGCTGATTGCTGCATGTCATATTTATCTGTGGGAACCCCTGGGGTGGGGTGTGTGAGGTGAAATTCCTTAGTAATTTGAACCCCTCTCGATTGGAGTGATCTTTGACCACATTGAGGCTTTAGTATCTCTTAGAAAACAAAGGTTTTATGTCCTCCATCTCACCATGAGTTCCATTTGCCTCTGAATTACAATCAAAGGCAAGAGAATAATTTGATTCCCCTTGAACTTTTTGATGCAGTCTCCTGTTGATGAGGAATCTTGAGCCCTCTACGTTAAAAGCCTGCTTTCCCGTTGAATCCTCGCCCACATGTGAGTGTGTCCCGAAGCTGTTTACTGTTACAGTTTGGATAAATTCACTTTAGCTGGGGGAAAACTATCTTAGTGTGTCAAAGCTTGGCTCATGACTGTCATGAATTTAGGGTGTGGAGAAAAGGGATACGAATATCCCTTCCTAGGATAAAAAGACAAAAGTGAGTTGATAGAAAGCTATTGTTTAAGACAAGGGCTCCATTTCTGACGGACTTCTAGCCTGGAGTCAGGCCTGCCTGTGTGGCTGCTGCAGCCTGTGTAACGTCTAAGCGAGAATGAAGGGACAGGGATGAAATTACATGTCAGAACAAGCTTCCTGGGCCAGGACTGGTCTTCTCCCGACTCCAGGTTTTCCTTCAGTGGCCCTGTGTTCCCCAGCCTCTCCTACAACACTTTACTCTTCCTGTTCTCTCCTCTCGTTCCTGTGTTATCTTTGCCTCCACAAGTTGGCTGAAAGGTCCTGGAGATCAAGGTCCATGTTTGACACTGTTTTTGTGGTGACTGGGCCATCTGGCATGGTGTGGAGATCTTGATCCTTATAAAACAGAATGAAGTCGAGCCTTGGGACTCTTGGCCAGGCCAGCACAGGACACATAAAGCCTGCTTTTTCCTCTGCGACAGCCATCCACATCTTTCTCCCTGACTTAGCCCTACTCGTCTGCTTCAGCGGCCATGTGGGCCTTTTCCCCCCACAAGACATCTTCATTTCGGGGAGACTGTGGTTGTTTTTCTCATCTATAGTTCTTTGCCTTTTCTTCACATTTAGTTATATGGCATTGACTTACGTTTACAAATTTTAAATCAATAACCAACAAGCTAATAGTTACCAAGTGTATATGAAGAAGTTAATGGTTAACAAGTATAATAGATTATATGGAGGTGGTTGCTTAGTCGCCACACAAGATTTAATAATAAGCATATGCTTACGGGCCTCATAAGTGGATTTTTTCTTTGTACATTGATGCAGTTTAATACAGTTTTTGTTGAGTTTGGCAACATATTTCAATTTGTATGTTTGTTTATGCATTATTTGTTTATTTGTACTCACTCTTGCTCTAAATTCCAAGCTCTATCTTTGTTTGCATATTCATTTTTTCTTTTAAAATATGTGTAACCTCTAATTCTGCAACAGGACAGCGATAGCCCCACTACTAAGAGATAACAATTCTAAAGAAATCTTCTAGACATTTCCTATGCAGATGATCATGACCCTTGCTCCATAGGTGTGGAAATGCAAGAGTGTTTTTTTTTTTTTTTTCTTAATCCAAATGAAATCTGATCTTCTCTCAGAGTCTGTTGCGGTCACTTTCCAATTTTGAGAAAACTTCAAAGATTTTAGGTTTCGGGGGTATAACTGACTAGAAATTAAACATGAATCCATGCTAACTAGATAACTTAACACAATGTTCAGTCTCCCATTTGCAGGATAGTCTATGAGCTTCATTCAGGTATTCAGCTTCATTCATCCTTCTCCCTCAGCACACTGCTGTAGATTTTGAATGGAGGATGGGAACGAGACGTGCCTGCTAGGTAGCTAAAGATGACCTGGACCGCCTGACTCCCCTGCTTCTTCCTGGCACGTGCTGTGGGCCACACCTAGCTCACACTACCTTTAGATGCTTGACATTTTTTTGTTGCTATTGTGAATAAGTATTCTTAATCCTCATATGTCTTTCATTGCCATTCATTCAGAAAGCTACTGACTTTTATATATTTACTTAGTTTTCAACCGCATTAATAAATGTTCTTATTAGTCATATTGGGTTTTCAGTTTACTCCCTGGGGATTTTAGGTAGAACACAGCATCATTTTACTTGCCACAAAACCATTTTACTTTGGTCTTAGTGTATTAAATAGGACACGTGCAACAGTGATGACCTCTTTTCTCTGGAACTCCCCCTTTCCTCCTCCCCCGTGCTCAGGCTGCCTTCTAATTCCAGGGTTCCTATGATCCTCCTGCCTCAGCCTCCAGCTAGCTGGGGTAATGGGTGAGTGTGCTCAATGTCTGACATCTCTGTTTTTGAGACAAGGAGTCAGAGTTTTATGGACATACATTAGTTATTATTTCAAACAGATTATTTTCCTACTATGCATATAATCAATAGTTACTTTAAAATATTCTTTGAGTTGAGAGTTTCTTAAAATTTTGTAGCTACCTGCTAAAAAACACGCATCATACCGAGAGTAAAAGTGTCCACCAGGCCTAATTTACTGATCGTTGATGGATGGCAGTAGGTTATAATAACTGACACGTGTAAATATTTGCTTACATGTTTCCATTTCACCTAATCAAACATTGTAATGTCATTTATATTTTTATTTTGGGAATACAATTGCCTATTTTCTTTCACTGCCTTGTAATCTTCTTACGACATTTTTGTACGATCTCACACTGCCTTCTGAAGGATTCATATTCCATAGCTAGCTATGTGTATGTATTAGTCAAATAATGATTACAGATGCAATACTAGCAGCAATCAAACATTTGTTGAGCACCTATGATGCAGCCAGCAGTTCTAAGAATCTTATGTTATGTTTTTAACTTATACAACAATCCTTTGAGGTATAGACTACTATACACCTTTTACCAATATAAGACAATTGAGTCGCTGTGAGGTTAAGCGGGTTTTCTAAGGTGTATATGAGGAAATGATACAGCCTATATTTGAGCGTTGTCAGTCCAATGCTCCTTTCCATAGATGGACATCTTGTTATACAAGATGCTGGCAAACTTCTACAAATGAAACTTTAACCAGGCTTTACAGCTATGGAAGGTGGTTCAATAAACAGGGTGAGTAAGACCCATAACATGTTTCTCTGTGGTAGAGTATAATTCTTATTTTTGTTTGTACTTCTCAAGACTTTTTTAAAACGTGAGCCAATCATAGGAATATTTTATTAAGTAATCTCTAAAGTCTTACTTAACCAGCATAACTTTCCCTTGTATCACCATATTTTAGTTCTTTAGTTTTTGTTAAAAAATATTTACCATTAATAACATTATGGAGAGATGCATGGTCTTTGACTAGCGTACCTTTGAAGATTTGGGGATGTGGTTGAGTAGTGGAGTGCATGCTTGGTATATATGAGGCTCTAGATTTGAGCTCTTGAAACTTGGAAACAAACAAATGCCCTGAAACAGCAACAAAATACCCTACACAACTGCTGATTCCCCCCACACCCCTGAAATTTGCTGATTAAATTATCTATACTGTATTGAGGCAGGGTGCTTGGCTCATGTGGGTAGACCATGGTGTATGGGCTGCCTTCCAGCTGCTCAGAGTGACATACATGGACCCTGAGATATGATAGCTGCATTCCCATGTGAGAAGTAAGTGTGCCTATTAAAGTGAAACAGGATTAAGTTTTCTTTCAGGGCTAGAAGTTTATTATCTTCCATGATTAATAGATCAATAGAATTCAGAAGTCTTGGCAACATTTTTGGTTATCCCTGAAGATTTTTAATGTTCAAGCCATTTGAAATCTTCCCACAGCTTATTAAACCAATATGAAAGAGACGCTTGAAAAATCTTAAAAATTTATGCATTTATTATCAACATTAAATATTTTGAATTTTGAGTGAGTGACAGAATTATCATCCAAATGCTGTTTTGGAAAGCGAGTGTAGTTGACTCTTCTAGATTTATTTAATGGCAATCATATCCGTTTCTTTTTCTTTACTCTTTATGTCCCCAAACAACTCAAGTAATAATAGGATACCAATGACCTCCTTGAACTCCCTATAAAACACTGCACTAGAAAGACCTTACCTCTCTTATCAGACATTCTTCTCCTTCCACAGTGCAAGTCAACCCACAGAACGCAAATTTTCTTTCATTTGCATAATTTTCTTATTTTTCTATCAAGTTTAATTATAGTTTTAGGAGTTGATGTTTTTCAAAAATCATGATGTTTCTTCATTAAAGAGAATTAGCCTCACTTTCTCTTTGTCTCTCCCAGGTGTGTCCATCTTTCACGTTGTAATCGTTGGTTAGTTAGGGCTCTCTGCACAAAGATGGACTGATTGGCTCGAGAGCCAAATTTCATTACCCCTACTACAGAGGCAGGTCCAACGGCAGATGCAACAAATTTCAACCATCATTTCCATCAAGATCACAGATGGTACTGATGGGGAAGACATCTGTGGCACAGGCCGGAGAGGGGATGGTTGGCTTCTTATAGAATCAAGGCAAAGGATATAGCAATGAAAGATCTAAGGATGCCCCAAGCAATTCCATGTGTGCACAGAGGTCATGGAAAGTCAATTGTAACAGATTCAGAGCCCGTCGGTGGGGCCCAAGAAGAGACTAGGGGATGGTTCAGTGTTGGATTGCTCTGTTCCTGGAAGAATCGAGAATGAGGAACAGATATGGAAAATTGTATATACTTAAAGAATAAACTTCTAAGGGAGAGACATGTTTATCAGGCAGGGATGTGATCACAGAAAGTTTGGATCCTCTTGCACATTCTCGAGTAAAGATGTGAGGAGAGACAGGAAGTAGCTAAACAAACGGGGTCTGTGTGGGGAAAACTGAAGTGAAAATACTAGCACAGGCTATATTTATAGTAGTGAACATTGACAGTGGAATGTGTGTGTGTGTGTGTGTGTGTGTGTGTGCGTGCGTGCGTGCATGCGTGTGTGTGTGTGTGTGTGTGTGTGTGTGTGGTTACCCTTCCATTAATTTAGCAACAATTGGGCACCCATTTGAAACTGTGACAATTGGGGTGTGATCATGAAATGAAAAGAGATGTATTCCTAAACCTTCCAGGGCTTGCTGTCTTGTTGGGGAGCCTTTATTTGGCCAAATGTTAGCACAAGTGAACATGGATACAAATACTTGAAATTGTTTTCTTTTTATCAGTCTTACCATCTGTGCCTGTAGTCAAGCCCATCCTTTTCTTCATGAGAAGCCATGAATATTAGCATATTCATAATATAATATGAATGCCATAAGCAGTTACCACCATCTACTTAGTTAATCATCATACAACCAAAGAAGGAAGGATTCTGTCCAGAGTCAAACAGCTTTGAAGCCGCAGGGTTGGGAACAAAACCTCCCCCCTGTAGGTCCAGAGTCCACCCTGTCGGATAATGATGCAACTCTTCCTTGTAAACTCCTGTAAAGCTGTATCCCAAGTAGGAGCGAGCATTTCCTTTCTTTCGCTGAGTCCTGATGTTCCATACAGTTTATATGGTCTAGGTTGCCTAGCATCTGCTAGGCTATGGATGGACAACCAGCCTCACCAGGCCAGCAAAGAGAGTCAACTTACTGCATAGATGCTGGGAAGTTTTCGGGTTCTTTACAAACTGTTAGATGACTTCAGCTAATAGGCTTTCCTCCATGTCTTCATGTGTGTTTGTGTAGTGTGTGTATGCATATTTGAGTGTACACTTGCATATGTGGAGGTTGATAACAGGAATTTTCCTTGGTTGCTCTTCAGCTTGATTCTTTGAGGAAGGGTCTTTCGGTCAAGCCTGGAGTGGATATGGCTAGTTTTGCTAGTCCACTTGCTCCTGGGACTCCTAGTCTCTGTCCCAGCTGTTTGGCCCACCAGGCATTTACATGGATTCTGGGGATCCAATCTCAGGTTCTCTTGCTTGCATGACAACCTCTGACATGCTGAGCATCTCCCCAGCCCAGCCAGTAAGTTTTTAAGTAAGACGGAACCCTGAGCACGTAAGAGGTATCCAAGACTGTATAGTGTCCCGGGCAAGAAAGTTCCTAGTTTTTATTTTATTTTTTGACATGGTCTATGTAACTCTGGCTAGAACTCACTATGCAGACCAGGCTAGCCTTGAACTCGCAGAGGTCTTCCTGTCTCTGCCTTCCAGGAAGTTCCTGACTTTTGGGATGTGGTGGGGCTTCATTTCAAGGAGGCTAACAGGAGAGCTGGTAACTCAACAGTGTGCCATAGAACAAGCTGTGTTTGAGAAGGCCACTCTGCTTTTTCTCCATGGTGCAACTCTCCCTACGTGGCTTCTCCACAACCAAGGTTTGTTTCTCGTTCCATGCCATGTCTATCGCTTCATTGTTTTAACTTGCACGGATTTCTACAGCTGCTCTCTGATGACAACGTTGCATGCCTCAGATCCATAGTCTCTGTGACACAGTGTTTCACGGCACCGCGTTTGGGGCATGTTTTGGTGATGGCATTTGTGTGAGGTGAAAGGCAGTCTGGCGCCAGTTGCCCCTGGTTTAGGAATGGAACCTTGTTCACCAATTTCAGGCCCAGTTGTGATGTGTCTGGATCTTTATTCAGGAACTTCTGGTGTGTTGGGCATACTGAGCTTCTGGGGAGAATGCGTGACGTGGTCAGACGTTTTGTAGAACTTCTCTGGGATAAACACACTCCTGACTTAGTTTCATGTTGAGTAACTGTATAATCCACGTCAGTAGTCGATGTGGCTGGGGAGCTGAGGGGCAGAGGAAAGAATCTGCTTAGGTGGAAAGAAAATAGAAGAGCTGGATCATAAAAATGCCAGAATTTCATAAATTGTACATTTTAACAAACATCTAAAACCAGAGGTCCTAATGATGTGGTTAATGTCTCGGTTTTTGACAACAAAGTTTCATGGCAGAAAGAAATAATCCCAGGGGAGTATCTAGACTATTTCCCACCAAGAAACTAGAGTAGGTGGATTCCCAACGTTGACACATTAGTGACTAAGGGGAGCGACCCTGTGACCTGGGGACAGTGTGCTCTGGGAAGTCACTGCAATGGATTTTCAGGACTTCTGCACCTGCATAGCCCTGTGTTTTTCCTTCTCAGTGTCTATCGCTGCCTGCTTACTACGCACTTAGGTGTTTATTCTTCTGTTCTTGTCCCTCTTGTTAAAACACAAGCATCACATAACCACTTGGCCTTTGTCATCTGTCACCTGTTCTAGCTCCAGTGCCTTGAAAGCCTACCCACTGCATGCATTCCAAAATACTGGTTGAATAAATAAAGATATAATACATGTATTATACGTATTAGTGTCAGGAATACACACTGTGTTGACAATACTCACCTCTAGGAAATAAGATTAGCTGTCTTGACTCGAACTGAAGGAGGTTAGTGGGAATGGTGGACTTCTATGCTATAATTCCTAATATATTTTGCATTTAATAAAATTGAAAAGTCAATTTGCTTTACCGTGAGCTTTTTCAGGAGCACACCTATTGTGCAGCGAGTGAAGATATGTGTTGACATGCTGGTATATAAATATGTATATTTCTTGGTGTCCTAGGCTCATCTTAGTGAATATATTCAGTGTTTTATAGCACACTACATCCTTTTTCTTGAGAAAACTTCACATTTTAAAAAAAAAATCTATTTTATGTATGAACTGGAATTAATATGTCATTGTCAACCATCTAGGCAAAACAAAACAAGACTGAGGCCAATGTTTGAAATACAGATTCCTTCCAAATACTGGAAATGGTTTTCTGTCATTGCTTAGTGGAGTTGCCGAGAAAACCTGTACACATTTAAAAAGCAATCGATTATGAAGAGTAAACAATGATATTATAAGAGTAAAATTATGCCCACATACAAAGAGACTTTCTAAAACATGCAGTTCAGTTATAAACGCAGACTGCTTACTGAAATGTAAGCACATACAGAAATAGATAATTGTGCAGGCATTAGAGAAACGTAAAAGCCAGAGAGGGGAAGAAGGCGACTCAGATCTTGTCAACTACTGGAAGCCCCCCCCCCCTTCTTAGGGCTGGAGGAATTAAGAGTGTGTAGTTACCAAAGCCCTAAGGCCTCTGCCGCTGTGGTGAATAGTCTGTGTCCAGAGACATGACAAGGTCACTATGCTAGGAATGCAAAGAGAGGAACCCTTGGCTAGAGATGGGTCCAGGAAGGAGACAAAATCATTGCCAAAAGTAGAATCGGGGATATACAATTTCCTCCTAAGTCTCAGATCTTCTCACTTTAGTGCCTGCCATTGACCAAACCTAAATTTGAAAAGGCTCCTGGGAATTGTAGTTTACATAATGTGTCCCTGCCCTACAGCATAGGTTTTAGGTTTTAGAAGAATGGAGAATTGTTTTGAGAATAAACAAGCAGGCAACCAATACAGAGGTTATAACAGAAGAAATAATTTGCTTTATTCATGCAATAGATTAAACATAAAATATCCTATGCCTACTTCTAATAAGTTTATAAACCCTTATTCAGGTATATTTGGGTAAGAAAAATAGCATAGATTAAAACACATCAATTGCTGGGCAGCGGTGACACACACCTTTAATATCAGAACTCCAGAGGCAGAGGCAGGTGGATCTCTGTGGGTCTGAGTCCTGCCTGATCTACAGAGCGAGTTCCAGGACAGTCAGGGCAACATGGAAAACCCTATCTTGAAAAACTTAAACTAAACAAAACAAAAGACTACGTCAATTATTTCTCAATCTTTTCAGATTCAGGTATCCCTTTTATGTAACTAAAGTGATATATTTTATTTTATCTTTTTTAGGTTTTGTTTTTATCTTTCCTTATTTGTGTATGTTTATATGTAGGTATGTATAAGTGAGCATTTGAGTGTAAGTGCACAGAGAAGCCAGAGATGCTGGATACTCTGGACCAAGAGTTACAGGCAGTGTGACTCTCCCAGTGTGAGTGCAGGATCTGAACTCAGCTCCCCTGGAAGAGTAGCGTATGATCTTAACTACTGAGCCATCTCTCCAGGCTCTGTGATAGATGTTTTCTGTATTATTTTAGTAACTTGGCATCAAAACCAAATACATTTCTTTGTTCACTTGAGGTTTAGGAACTTTTGTATTCAAACTAAAAAAAAGGCAATAGTCTTTTAAAAAATTGTTTTTCTGATTTGCTTTGAAATGATGAACTGAGTTGGTAAATCTGAGGCTATATTTGTAAGCATTTCTTGTGAAAAAAAAAAACTTCCTCCCAATAAAGTAGAAGCCAAATTAGGCATAGAAGTCACTTGACTTTCTCTTTTTGTATTGGCTTCTGAAATACTGGAGGCATTTCCATGTGCTGCCCCAGGATTTACAGGTGATAAATGAACTTTCGGGATCTGTGGATGAGAATCGGGAGGTGAATTTGTAGGATTATTATCGTTTATTGCTTTTCATCAACTATATAATTGAGAAGGCTTTCCCAGTGATTTATACTACCATAAAATACTTGGTCTTGTTTCTATTAATTACGATTTGGAAGATGTAGTAAGTATAATGTTAATGAATGTGTTGAACGATGTTGGATTAATTGGAATGACAGAAATGCCTTAAGCAATGAGTGATAAGTCGAGACTATTGGCAAATCCAAAGATAAAACTGGTATTTACTCTGTGTCATGCCCTGTCCTTACACATGGAATTTATCCAGGACAGGAATTTAGATCTAATTAATCTGTGATCATAATTTTTGGTATTTTTTTTATTGAGAAAAGGAAAAAAAGTTTCCGCCTCCTCCCAGCCTCCCATTTCCCTCCCCCTCTTCCCACCCTTCTCCCCCTTCCCCCACTCCTCTCCCCCTCCCTCTCCAGTCCAAAGAGCAGTCAGGATTCCCTGCCCTGTGGAAAGTCCAAGGTCCTCCCCCCTCCGTCCATGTCTAGGAAGGTGAACATCCAAACTGGCTAGGCTCCCACCAAGCCAGAACATGAAGTAGGATCAAAACCCCTTGCCATTGACCTTGGCTTCTCATCAGTCCTCATTGTTCGCCATGATCAGAGAGTCCGGTTTTATCCCATGCTGTTTCAGTCACAGTCCAGCTGGCTTTGGTGAGCTCCCAATAGATCAGCCCCACTGTCTCAGTGGGTGGGTGCACCCCCCGTGGTCCTGACATCCTTGCTCGTGTTCTCCCTCCATCTGCTTCTCATTGGGACCTTGGGAGCTCAGTCCAGTGCTTCAGTGTGGGTCTCTGTCTCTATCTCCATCCATCACCAGATTAAGGTTCTATGGTGATATGGAAGATATTCATCAGTATGGCTATAGGACAGGGTCATTTCAGGTTCCCTATCCTCAGCTTCCCAAGGGACTAACTGGGGACATCGCCTTGGGCTCCTGGGAGCCACTCTAGGTTCAAGTCTCTTGCCAACCCTAAGGTGGCTCCCTTAACTAAGATATGTGCTTCCCTGCTCCCCTATAAAAAGTAAAGTTTTTATTATAGAAATTTCAAATGTATACAAAGGTAACTCCAAGAGCAACGAACTTCCCTTCAACAATGATCAATTCATGCCCAGCTTGTTTATATATAATAATCCTCTCCACTTCCTTCTCCTCTCCCTGTGAGCTTCACCGCATTATTTATAAAGTCAGGTCCTGACAGCCTATCACTTCAGCCTGGTTTTAACAAGCCTTTTGTTGGGGCAAGTACAGAGGGAAGAGAGCTGGTAGCTTTCCATTTGGTAATGCTGCAGGAGGATCAGGACAAAGTTCTTTTCTCTTTTCTTTTTTTTCCCCTCAAGAATGCCTGTCATTGGTAGGCTGTGGTGATGGAAATTACCAGGGCAGGGCTAGAGATTTAGCTCAGAGGTAGAGCACCTACCTAGCTTACATGAGGTCTTAGGTTCAATGTTCAATGCCACAAAAGTAAATTATCAAGGGATTGCATAGGCTTTGGTTCATTGCACTAATGTATATACTTCTTACTTTGGGAAACACCGACTTCCAGAAGTCACTAGCATGCAAGTTACAGTCAAACTCATGGGCAATCATTCAGCCCAAGGTAGAACCAGAATGTATTTTCGAGACAATTGGGAGTGTCATGAATACGTTCCAAAACCTGGAACTTACACTTAACTAATAGTGGTGATATCTCGGCTCTGAAACTCTCTGGGAGCAGGGAGGGGAAGAAGGGAGGAGGAAACAGCAGTCAGCTTTATTTTCTCTTCACTCAGTCTTCTTTATCTACAGTATCTGTCATTCTCCAGCTTGATAACCAGTACATCTGATTTTATTAATTTTTCCTCAGCTCAGCTTCAAATATGCCTCTACTGTTAGATGTTTCTGTAGATTTGAACACAAAGGTCTTTACTGTCGAATGTCTTTAAGAGACCTTTGTAGCTCTTAAATGTCTTTCCCCCTCTCACTTCCCCAGTCTCTACAAATGGCACTGTCATCCAGTTAGGTTTTCAACTGGGAGTCAGAATCTTCTCCTCACATCAACCAGTTGTCAGTTCTTGTCCTGTCTACGTCGGAAAAAAATCATCAAAAAATCAAAATCTCTCAATTAGTCCCTCCCTCTGATGCTGCTCTTGCCTTAGGTTTTATTTATTTTTTCCCACTAGCGGTGGATTCATCTTAGACCAACCCATTTCCCACACTGCTATCAGAGACAAATGGGAAGCATCTCTCCAGTCTCAAGTTCTTGACAGAGATGATAATCTTGTTCTCCATATCCACTGTGATCATCTCTTCTTGTTCTCTAATGATTTATGATCTAGCCACATGGAAAAATGACTTGGGATCAGATAATACACAAGAACTCAAGGAACTGGAGAGATGGCTTAGAGGTTAAGAGCACTGACTGCTCTTCCAGAGGACATGGGTTCAATTCCTAACATCTACATGGCAGCTCACAACTGTCTCTAACTCCAGTTCTAGGGGATCTGGCTCCCTCACATAGACATACCTGCAGGTAAAACACCAATGCACATAAAATAATAATAAATAGATTATTTTAAAAAAAAACATGGGAACTCTATTTCTGATACGATGCCAACTCATGCTGCTGATCACTATTTAGCGGCAAAGACTACATACAGGCTCACTTCTTACCTTGTCTTTTAGTTGACACAGGTTTCTCTTTTATTACCATTCATCCTTTTAGTTGTTTTATGGATTTTGCTATTCAAAATTTTTCTTCCCCTCTAAGTTTCAACCTGAACACACACACACACACACACACACACACACACACACAGAGAGAGAGAGAGAGAGAGAGAGAGAGAGAGAGAGAGAGAGAGATTTGTTTTGTTTTAATTTGCATAGAAAACTTTAAGGAGGTGGGAAGCGGTGGCTCATGCCTTTAATCCCAGCACTCCAGAGGCAGAAGCAGGCAGATAGCTGAGTTTGAGGTCAGTGTGTCTACAGAGTGATTTCGGGGACAACCAGGGCTACAAAGAGAAACTCTGTATCAAAAAACAAAACAAAACCCCCCAAACGCCCCAAACAAACAATGAAACAAACAAGCCCAAAAAGCAAAAAGAAAAGGAGAGAAAACTTTAATGGAGGGAGCCCCAGGAGGACTTGGTACCTCTTCTCTCTCCTACACACACTCCCTCACCTACAATGCTTGGGTATCTCTTCTACGCGTACTCCGTCACCCACAATGCTACCTCATTGCATTCTGGGATTCCTACTGTTTTGCAGACTATTTCCTAGAACTTTTCACAGTGCCACACACATGGGACAAATTCAGAAATGTTTCTTGAAAAATAGACACATGAATTAATTTCTCCATCAATGATTCTTGCTATTGTCCTTTGATAGCCCCAGCACACTATGAGGTAATAAGTATTTCTAAAGACTACTACAAGTTTCATAAACTATTGGCTTTGGAGATTAATTGTAATCCCATTTTAATAATAATGTTGTTACTGTGAGCCAAGAGTTTGGGATTGTCTTTGGATGAGCTTCATGCAGTAGTCATTTGGGCCTTGATTAATTCATCATGGTTTGCCTTTAGCCTCTAGGGTGCTAGGAAGCTAGGCTTCAGCTTTTTGAATGTCTCTTTCTCACTCACATGAGGGGGCACTCACATGAGCCTAGTTTTTAAGACTGATATATAAGTTAAGAAAGTCAACTCCTTGAGAACTTGACACTGAAGACCAGAAAATGGAACCCGCACACAATTCTTTCTTATTGCAGAAGGGCTTTAAAGAGATGAAAATCATAGTTTTTCTTAGAAGGTAGAATCTGAACAGCAAGATTTAGATAAATTTGTTATGAGTATAACTCAGGTTATGTTGTCTTAGAATATTCAAACTGTCCCGAGAATGATCTTGGCAATAGGATGAGGAGTAAAGACTGTGATCTCAGCGTCTACATTCATTTTCATCCTTGGTGGGATTTTCATTACAACTGGAAATGTGGCTCTTGGAGTCTCTGACGGAGAAGATCCTCCCTAGAGTTCTTGGTGGGGCCTCCCACACTTGCCTCTCAGTCTCTTTGTCTCTTCCTTAGTAATGGACCTTCACGTTCATTTATTTTTCCACAGGGCAATGCTCTCTTTATCATGGTGAATTTACATGATTTCCCCTGATACTTCACTTGTTACTTTCCTTCACTTCTAAGTCATAGCAGGAACTTTCTAATAAATCCACATATAAGATCAAATCATAGCCCTTCACCATTAGTGGAGAGGGTAATAGCATCCTGACTAAAAAGGCAAATGTCTGTAAGATGTTGGGTAGGGGTTCCTTAATGCCTTCCAGGCCAGTTTCTTCCTTCTCCTCCTCTTTTTTGTGACAGTGTTTCACATCCTGGTACTTTCTCTGTAGACAAGACTGGTATCAGACTCAGAGATCTGCCTGTCTCTGCCTCTAGAGTGCTGAGATCAAAGGTGTGTGTCACAACCGCCCATCCAGTTTTTCATTTTTAAAAGACTTATGTGCAGGTGAGTTCAGGTTATTATGGAGATCAGATTAAGGTGTCAGATCCCACCAGACTTGGATGCTGGGTCCAGAGCAAAAGCATGCTCAACTGCTGAGCCATTTTACCACTTTCTTACCATGAAAAAGAAAAGAATAATTTTCATCTCCTTTGCCAAGCACTACAACAAGATTTAGAAATTCCTCTTGAGTTGGATGTAAGTACCCGTAGAGAAAGGCAACATTGTTCTCCCCTGTATATTTCTGCATGAGCAGCACATGCTGAACCAGAAAGGATAAAGCCTACCCATCACAAGCAAAATATCTGAGTGCACAGAGGACTCTGTGACCTTAAGCCTTTGTTCCCAAACCCACATGAGCACAGAGTCCTTGTACTTTACTGAGAAAGGTGCGGAGGAGTGAAAGTGTACAGTGCTTAGAATCTGGGTAAGGAAAAACTGAGGTTTCTCCCCATGGTAATTTAAGCTCACATTTCAGTTATTGACAACTGTCTTCCTTTGCTAGTGGTAAGAACAGAGAAAGTAGAGTGTTTCCTTGTCTTTACTGTACATGCCAATGTTTGGGAAATTTTGGATAAAAATGTAGATTCTGATGTAGTGGCCACACTGCAATGTGGCCCCTGAGAGTCTGCTTTTCTGATAAGATCTCGGAGACACTGGGGATTCTTGGGTTACGTGTTCAGTGTGAAAGGCTCCCAGATTCCTTTCAATTTATTCTCACTTCAAGTACCAGCCAAATCAAAGTTCTTCCTTTTCTTTGCCATTCTTTTTTTCTTCTCTTGTCTCCTCTGTGGCTACTGGCTTTTTAGTTTGCAGAATCAACCATGTCACATAGTAGGAAACCTTTCTGGGCCATGTGGACTTGCATGGTACTGGAAATATTCAGTAACTGGTTGTCGTTAAAACAAATAGGAAAAGGCACACACCTTTAATCCCAGCACTCAGGAGGCAGAGGCAGGTGGATCTCTGAGATCGGGGCTAGCCTGGTCTACTGAGTTCCAAGAATGAGTTCCAAGACAAGTCATGGCTATACAGAAAAACCATGTTTTGAAACAAACAAACCAATGATGATGATGATGAAACATCAAAGAAAAATGAAGAGGGGGAAGGGTGCTGTGTAGACAGAGAGCAGAGAATCGTGTGTATGTGGTATATGGCAAGGGCAGGACACAAAGGAAAAGGAGAGGCTAGGTCTCACTTGAATGTGGAAATGCATGTATGTGAAAGACCTGCTAACTCCTGTCTGAAACACTGTAACTTCCCAGCATGGCTGAGCAAGGACAGTGACCAGAGAAACAGTCTAGGGAACATTAAAAAAAAGAAGAAGAAGAAGAAGATGCTTCTGGAATAATTAGCATAACACCGCACACATTGCTTTCTTTTCTTTGTTGTTCAAGGTTGGGTGTAGTCCTCCGTTTTGTGAGCATTTGCCCTGGTTCCTGTCTTGTTTGCAGAGATGAGGTGAAGACATTTCAAAGGGAGACATTTCTCCTGTTTATGGCCAAACATTACTCAGGATGTCATTATTCCAGCTTCACTTAAGTCATTTTCCCCAAAGTTTTATTATATAGTCTCTGCAGAAATCCTATTTAATACCCAGCCTTCCTGGTTTGATTCTGTCTTTGTACCTTGACTTTGTACAAAATATGCATCAATGCTGGGAACTTTTTTCCCCTATTAAAGATTAAGCTTCATCAAAGTTTAGCAAACGTTGTTCCTCTTTTTGACTCACCCCTAAAGAGGTGTTCTCTTAAATCACTTACCCCTCCCCATCTGAGTTCCCTTTAATCAGGAATTTTCTATGCATTTACATCATTTTCGTTGGTATTCTCTTATTGATTAAATTGCCTTCCACAGCTATGTTTGTCATGACTAGGCTGGGTAAGAAAACATTTCACAATAGATGAAGGAATCCCAGACTCCCTGGGAATGACATACATGGTGTGCCTCGGGTTCGAGTCTCAGTACTGAAACCCAAACCAACCCAACAAAACTCAACCATTCAAAGGCATCAAAAACACCTCTAAGAATTTCTCTTGGCAAATATTTTGGAAGCCTAATTTTTAATGAGAAAACTCATCTTGCATTTGCTTAGTCTATCTTTTAAAATGATTTTCTATAGTATTTTTTCTTCAAGATGCCAAGCAAAATAATATATAGTAACTTAAAGAATGGGTACTATTTGATGCATTGTGGTTGTGTTAAAAATCCAGTTGATGAATTCAGATTTAGTTGTTTCTGTCTTTCTCTTTGGGTTGCCATCTCATTTTGTAAATTTGTACTTGTTCAGAATTTCATGGGATGTGAATGAAAAACGTTACTTTCATTTCAATTTCGTATTTATTTATTTTATGTGAATGAGTGTTTCACCTGCACGTGTGTCTGTGCACCATGTGTCCCAGGTGTCCCTTAAAGGTCAGAAGCGGGTGTTGCATCTCCTGGGGCTCAAGTTACAGAGAGTTATGAGCTGCCTTCTGGGTGCTGGGAAGCAAACCTTGGCCCTTTGCAAGGGTATCAGCTCTCCAGGCCCCAAATGTTACTTTTTATCGCTTGAATTACTCAGGATTTATACGTGGAAAATGCCGCACAATCTTGTTGGTATCTAATACCCATAAATAACTTTATGACTTGACTTATTTTTGCTATATCCATTTTAGAGATGATACTACAGAGGAATGGGTGAAGGTGTAATTTAAATTATAAACTAGTTACAAAATGTCCATTACCATTATACAGTTTAAATTGTGGGCTTCAAGCTAGTCTTGATGTAACAAATATTGGGTGGAATACCCATGAATACCCATGAATTTAGGCATCTCTGTAGGTGGTCCATTTTTTGCATGTGTGTCTGTAGGCCAGAGGTCAGTATCAACTGTCATCCTCGATTGCTTTCCATCTTTCTTTCTTTGAGACAGGGTCTCTTAATGAACCCAGATGTCACTTTTTCAGCTTCTCTTGTTGGCTTGCAAGCTTCCCAGATACTCTTGTTTTGGCCAGCCCGCCCTGGGGCCCCAAACATACACTGTTGCACTTGAGTTTCACATAGCTGCAAGGGATCCAAACACTGATCATCATGTTCGCACATGCTTGCACAGCAAGCACTTACCCATTGATCTACATCCAAAGCCTTGTTGTTCAGGTTTGTAACAGAAAAATGTGGAGGTTTAGGTCAAATACATAATATTATATATAGAAAATTCCCTGGAGCGATAAAGCTGCAGGTCCAAATTTGTCTCAATGGTATTTCTCAGAAAGAGAAATAAGCAGCATCATTACTTAGCCATGAGTTCTTCATAAACACTGTTCCCTCGTCTGTTATAGGGTCACACATAGCTGTCTGTCTGCGTTCTTCTTGTAGTTTTAATTCCAATGCTGAAAACATGCCTACTGGCTTCTTAGTAGCCACCTCAAGATCATACTCACTGTTGTGAACCCAGAGAGTAAGAAACCTAATATCTTGACAGTGTTGTTCTGCTTGCCTATGGCCATGAATATGAGCTTCAGAACACTTGCTCCAAAGTGAATGAGCTATGAGTTCAGTGCATGTCTAACATGGGGGTTTTATGGCCACATAGTGCACCATATGTACATGGTACAAGAACACAGTTTCCCAATAAGTGCCACCTCTGACTGCAGCAAGAAAATAATGGCATAAAAAGAGGACAGAGGGCACCAAGGGAGGCCACATACTGTGGCCATGTTCTATTCTGACTGCACCACAGTGGTCTGAGGAACTCTCAGTTCTGCCCTATGGAGGAAAATGCAACCTTGTCAGCATCTTTCTTTCAGCTCCTTTGCTATGGGATAATGCTCTTGTTGTACCCTGTAAAGATTTGTCTCTCATATTGGTTTAATAAAATGTTGACTGGACAGTAGCCAGACAATATAGGTGGGGTGATCAAAATAGGAGAATTCTGGGAAGAGGAAAGGCTCAGTCTGTAGTTACTAGACAAATGCAGAGGAAGCAAGATGAGAATGCCTCACTGACAACAGGTACCAAGCCATGTGGCTAAGATAGACAAGAATTATGGGTTAAGTTGTAAAAGTTAGTTATTAATAAGCCTGAGCTAATAGGCCAACCAGTTTATAATTAATATAAGCTTCTGTGTGTTTTGTTGAGACTGGATGACTGTGGAATCAGACAGAACAAAAAGTTCTGTCTACACTCCATAAGGTCTGTTTTAGAGTTCCGACTAGCATTATAATGAAGTCCAGTTTGTGGTAACTTGTTACAGCAGCAATGCGAAACTAAGGCAGACATTTTTGCCTTGATGGGCTCTTTTCCTCCATTAACAAAAAATTGTAAAGGTTATATCTTCTGATTGTGTTAACATAAAGGTGTTATTAACATTAAATTTGATATAAGGTTAATCCAATTTGTTAAAAACAATGTTATAAGTTTGGTTAAAAATCTCCACTTTTGAGATTTTAAAAGAAATGAAAATATATTTATGGGCACAAAAAATATATTTATCCTGGGCTCCAAGCACAGTGCTATCTATGTCTAATGGGTAGAATGGCTCTACCCATTGGTATCTTTATCTGAAGCATCCCTGTCCCTCCACTCTTGGATTTAGTATCTGGAAACACATGCCAAGGGAGGGATTATGGAGAAACCAGATTTTTGCTTTGTTGTCATGTCTCCTGGCATCTGAGTGGAGGTGGTAGGGTTTCACAATATCAGGGGCATATGTTTTGAGCAGAAAAATGTCATTCTATTTTGAAGTCACATGGCACCAGATTGGCCCCTCATTATGTACTCAACAAATGAAGTATCTTCTGTTTGAGTGAAGAACCAATGGCCTGACTTTTATTTTAAAAACAAAACCAAACCACCTTCCTGAATATATCTTTTTTTTATATCTCTCTTCTTCTATATTGCAAATAGAAGATAGAATTAATTGGTTTTTAAGTTTGGAGATGAATATAACATCATTATTCTTTATATTTAAGAGTCACCCCACAGTTTTCGGAAACACTTCATATACATTATTTAACAATTTTAATTAAAATTTTAAAGTTATTATTGTGGCGAGGAAAAAATGTCCCACAGTGTGTTTGTGGAGGTCAGAGCGCAGTTTGAGGGAGTCAGTTCTTTCCTTCTCAGGACATTAGGCTTGGGTGGGTGCCATGTAACCAGCCCAATTATTTCTTACGATAACCTTCACGGTCATTAAAGACCTTAGTAGGGATAGTGCTTTATAACTTATTGAGGTAAAAGCTATTAATAGTCACAGAATTTCAACTTTAGATAAGTTGTTTGCTGTCGGTTTAGTAAGAGGAACATGGAGAGTGACGAATGTCTATGCGACTTCTGTCATTCTGGAATTTGGCCTTTTTCCCAATATGTAGGCTAAACTGGAAAACAAAATTTGTGTTCCTTAAGTCATCTATATCACTTCCCACACTTCACCCCTGTGAGAGATGATACGCTTCAGGCTTATGACTAGGAGTGTCAACGCTGTGAATTGGAAATTATAAGGTACCTCGTCACACACCTCATTAAGTGTTTCCACTTCTCTGGCAAGTAGAAGCCAGAAAAGCATGCCTTCTAAAAGAGCAAAGCTCCATCTCATCAGAGACGGGATGCAGGAGCCTGAGGCCAGAGCACCTTGCCATTGAGGAAGTCCACAATGGCAAACACTTTCCTGAATTGTGATCCTAAGTCAGGACTGGCAGCCAGCTCTTGTTGACCGCTGCTCTGGAAAAGCAGGTGTCAAGAAGGATTTGTTCTTAGCACTTTTTAGGGGCGTGGCCTATTCAAGCTGCTCTCTGCAGTGGGATTATCGGTGGCTGGTGGCAGGTCCTTTCTGTCACCGTGGCTTGCTGAGAGGAAAGAGCATGTAGATTTAATCACTGCTCTTTAGGTCACGCATGTGGGCTCCATGTGCGCAGAACTTCCCTGAGACACTCAGACCCTACACCGACTCCAGCCTTTGTGCAACTTGCAACTGCGGGGCCTTTGTCACCAGCTGTCAGTGTCCCAGTCAGACCAGTTTAGTCCAGTTCTGAGAAGATAAACTCACATATCCTGTCAAACCCTGTCAAATTAAGTCTTAATTTCACAACTCACATTTTGACAGGCTGCCTGGCTTCAGACCTTGAGAGGTTCTGTTACTCCGCTCAAGGCCAGCCATGTACAGCAGCCCATGAAGAAAAGTGAGGTGCTTCTTGGGGATTCTTCCCTTGGCTCTCCCACTGAGCCTTTCCCTGCCTGCTTAGGGTTAGCTGCCTTTTCAAAAGGAGGATGCCTCCTGTCAGAGTTCCCAGACAGCACAGGAGGCCTCAGACTGAGCTCTATGGAAAGTCTGGCCTTGCCCCACTTGGCACTTGGAAGAACCATCCTGATGGAGCTAGGGAGTCTGCCTCCTCTCCTCCAAAGACCATAACTCTTGAAAGCTTGCTCACCCTTTTACTGTGTAGGTGGAGGACGTCTTTGGGCCCCGCCCTTCCAAAGCTCTTTACTTCACCCCTTAGGTTATTTACTAGTTGTCTGAATAAAGAAAATACTGCTGGGACGGGGGCTGGGACCATAAGGTGTGAAGGTATCAGGGTGGAAAAAAAAACAAGGGCGGGTCTAAACCTCCTCCTCCCTAGCCCTCCCTCCTTCTCTGCCCTGAGAGAAAGATTTAAGTGTAAACATGCCTTTAAAAATTTAGGATATCTTTGTGCAAGAAAAACTACTGTGTTACTCAATGTTAATGGCACTCACTTTGAACCTTAATTCTGAAAACCACAGAATTTTAAAAATGTTGTAAATAGCTGGTATGGGTGTTCCTCGCTGTTAGCATTCAGGCATCTGTGACGGCCTGCCTTTGGGGTCCTGACAGGCTAGGCCCTCAGCTGTAGCCACTAAGCACCTACTGCGCACATTCACTATGTGCCCTTTTAAAAAGGGCCCTGCCCACTACTCCACTACTCCCCCCTCCCCCCTTCTCCCTCCCCTCTCCTCTAGTAAACCCCCTCCTCATGTTCTTTCTCTTCTTATTCAGGTCACTGCTCAACTCTTGGGTGACCTTTTAAACATCCTTGAGCAGTCTATGATCCTCAGTGCTGTTTGTCAGGTTCTCTGAGCCCTGTTCGGCCAACAGGACTTCCTTCACCAGGGAAGCCTCACAGTCCTCAGACCCCTGGAATTTTGTGGCCTGTGTTTTCAAGGTATCGCTCCGGGTTTGGTGAAGGCAGCAGGAGCTCTTTGATTTCAGAGTTAAGTTCTTCAGCCTCTTTTTCCTTTGATTTTAATGCCATGGTTTGGGCCATGAATGGCTTTATCCCTCTTTAAGTTATTTTTCTTCTCAGTAGCCATTTCTCTTCCATTCTTTCTCAGGTCCTCCTGCCAATACCCTACAATACCTGGGCAGGCGTCATTTTGACTAAGGTCAGAGACAGAGGTCATATATAATTCCTGCCTGTCCTAAAAACAAGGTTTATAAAAGATAAGGTTTAAAACAATGCTGATTTACTGAGACGCTACTGCAGCATCTCTGTATTCATGTACACGGATGACCCTTGCTGGCAACCAGATTTTGTAATCTAAGAGTAAAAACCCCTTGATATTGACTTAAGACACTAAATTGTTTACAGTGTTAAAACTTTGTTTTGCCTTCTAGAGATTAGGATTATGCTCTAGGTCCCAGGACCACAGCTAAAATCCAGAGACTAAAATGTTCCTTCTAATCTTCTTGTCTTTACAAACATTAATAAGGTGTAACTGATTGGTAAATTGTATGTCCAAATTTAACTTACACATCTAATTTAGATATTGCTGACAGGGAATGATACTCTGATCCTCAAGTGCCTTTGCAGATCTGAGAGGATGACATTTAATCAAAAAGCCTCTTATGACAGAGAGGCATGCCCGTTCTTGCAGCATCCTGAAGTTCCTCTAAGAACATGGAGGACCACAGAACTTCCACCTGGACGCTGGCTTGTTTTAATGTGACAAAGCCAGCCACACAGCAAAAAGCTGCATGTCACCTCATCAGCTGCCTGGACCCTGCCTGAACTGGATGACAGGACAATGGGGGACTCGATCATCCCATCCTGCCAAGACAGGTAGACAGATCTCTACCCCCACAGGATATTCTGTCAGGCCTCCTGGGCTTAGCAGCTAAAAGCAAGAACTGCTTCTGAGACTTATGATCGCCAGAGACCACAGAGAGATGTAACTGGAGCTTTCTCTTCCGCCTGCCAGTTCCCAGCTGACCATTTTGAGGCTTAATATTAATTACAAACTGTTTGACCTATTAGCTCAGGTTTATTATTAACTAGCTTTTACAACTTCAGTTAACCCATTTTTATCATTCTGTATTTTACCATGAGGCTCGGGGCTTGTTACCTCACATCTTGCTTCTCGGGTGACTGCTGGCATCTCCCAGACTCTGCCTTCTTTCTTGCTATATCTCTGCTTGGCTTTTCCACCTGGCTCTATAATTCCTGGCTATTGGCCAAATCAGCTTTTTTATTACCTAATGGTAATAACGCATCTTCACACCATATAGAGAGACATCCCGTATCAAAGAGTCTTGGGATTTCTGGGTGGCTGGAAAACCTGTCTCACTTCTGCACACTTACTCATTCTTCTCGGATCTATCTGATGACATTTGATGATTAGGGTACTGATAGCTCATTCGTTCATTAGTTAAGTTTCCTGCTAAAGGTACGGAAGGTGTGCCTCTTCCACAGACACACAGGTTTCAGATATAACTTCAGAAGCTCGGGGTTTTAAATTTCCTGATTGTCTTCTAAAATGCTCATGCCTTTAAACCGAAAGCCGTAGCATTTTGCTATGACACCAAGATACAGATCTGTTCCCGTTGTTTTACAGATACCTGCAGGTCCCTGCACAGGCCCACTTCTCCTGCCAACCTTGTGCCAAGGCCAACCTGCAGAGGGTCCTCCAGATAATGCCGGCACATGCACCAGCTCCTGGACTTCACCATTGGTACCACTTCTCCAGGCTCAAGTGGGCACCTACCCAGCAACTGGAATCTGGTTTTCAAGGGCATATCTGATCTCGTGTCTTGCGTATTCACCCTTGACTCCCCTGCACAGTCAGGGCACTTCTCTGGTCATTTCATTTCGGCAGTTGCTACCCTTCTCACAGCTAGCCCTGTTTGTAGGACCGATGATAACAATTCATTTTTTCCCCCTAGCAACTGGCCTTTCCTGCTTCCTCAAGAAACAACCGCCTGAGGTCTCCAGGATGGCAGTTGACAGTTGCTTCTTCACCTACACCTCCCACGAAGTGTGAGCCCACCAATCCCAACTCTTTCTCCCTCCACATTGTCTCATGCCTGCAGGAAGTAGCCAGACTTGAACAAATGGAAGCCTCCCTACCCAGAGAGTCTGGAATGTTCTGGTAGAAACTTTACCCCAGCCCCTGGCACCTCTATACCCAAAGAGTCTGGGCTGTTCAGTTGGAAGCTTCACCCCAGCCCCTGACATCCATATAGCCAAAGAGTGTGGAATGTTCGGGTGAAAGCTCCACCCTAACCCCTCCTCATCTTTCTCCCAAACCCTGCTGCATCTCAGAAATGCCTGCCAAATGATGACCTTTCCCCCAGAGATGCTCAAGACCGCTCCCCAAGGGTAAACTGCCCCTCAAAAACAGACATGTGGTTTTCTGGTATTTCTTCTCTATCTCTTCTCTGGGAGGCTGGAAAATCATCCAGGAGTGTTGTATCCATAAAACCTGGGCTTTTCCTAATTTGGTATATGGTTTGATTTGGTCTGATTTAGATTGTTGCACTGGTGGAGAGGCTTATCAGGGCGCAGAAACTTTTCAACAGGGCCTGTGTATTCGGCAGGAATTTAAAACAGTTCAGGTTAGTGTCTGTTTTCTGTGCAAAAAAGGGTTTGTGCATTTCCACTGGACTAGGAAAATAACAGGAAAACATGGGGGGGGGATGTTGAGGCGGGGGGGGGGGGGGGGGGGGGGTACAACTAATATTCTAAGCACCAGTGCAGGCTTGCCAAAGAATAACGCTGGGAGCCAATCAGGAATTAACTGCCTGAGCTGCAGTTTGGGGTCACGAGATGTTTGGAGGACAGTGGGCAAGGGAGGGCGGACTGCATTGTTAGACGGAAATTGCCCGCTCTCTTCTCAAGCTCTCTCACCTAGCAAATCGCCCCCTCCCAGCAGAAGCAAAGCTTAACTGGCTAACTCTTCCCCCTGCTAGCTAACCTTTTCAGGCAAGCCTCTTCGTTGCCCAGAAAGGCCTTGGGAACAAAGCCGCATTTTAAAGCTTTTCCCCGACTAAAAGTTCGCCCCTCCCCCTCTTTTAAAGAGGCAGCGCGGGGTAATTTTCATCTTTCCTTCCTTCCTTCCTTTCTTCCTCTTCTTCTTTTTCCCCTTTTGAGTTTTTGTGCTTCTGCGAGCCGCCCTTGTGAAGCTGTCCTTGTTTGAGGCTTGATGGATATTTCTTCAGAGATACCATCATATCGCTTGTTATTGTAACACTTATTGGTGATAAAGTTCAGAGTAAAAATTAAGCAGCTGCAATGTAGCAGCACAAATTAGTTTAATGTAAGCAGTCAGGAGCAGCTGGCTGGCTCGGGACTCGAATTTAGCTGTGGGGGGAAGGGTGCTGTGCCGCTCACAGTGTTTTTTTTCCCCTCTACATAAACATTTTTGGCTGTTCCAGCTTTTGTGCTGATCATGTGACAGTGTCCCTAGGCAGATAATTTATTTCTGTGGCTTTCATGAGCAATCATTAACCTCCAGACACCGAGTTTGCTTTCCGCTTTTGTGGCATTTGTTATTATTATTATTGTTGTTATTATTAGTAGTATTTTGTGTACTAACTAGTTTAATTCAGAAACTGTCAGGAGAAAATTGCAACCAATTCATAACATGCTGCAATGCATAACACTTAACGTTTCCATTAAAGCTGATTCTGCCCACAAGATCGCTTGCATAGCTTTGCTGGGTGTTTGTGGATCTGAGCTGTCATTTTCATTGTGGCTGGCCCTGGGAGGCTTCTTCAGTGTCCCCCTTCTGATTGCCAGGACTCTGCAAGGTGGCCTGATAGAAACTCCACTTGGAGATCCTTCCTTGTCAGTTTTTACACCCTAGGATGCTTGAGGATAGGGCTTCTGATATTGGGCATTGTGCATATGCCTTCCTCCTTTAGCAACAGACGCACAGCCTTCAGTAAATTGTGTGGCCAGGATATATCAGGACTGAAAAACAAAGAAACCGGCAACTGTGTCTTGCATAAATCAGAAGGGACAGGGGAGTATCGTTTCTGACATCTACTAATCATGCCGACCCCGTTTTGTGAATTTATCTGTTGCGTCCTCATGTGATCTGTTTGTGTTGTCTGTCCTTTCTGCAAACCAGTAATTCAGGAATAATATGTGCAGGGCCACTCTCTGGTGTCTATCATACATGATATCTTCAGACACTTTCAGAATGCCGATTATCTTGTGGGTATTGTGTGGGCCCTGCTAGATATTCATTTATTCATTCTCTCATGGCGCAGGGCTGGGATGGGGGTGCGACTCAAGATTACTTGAGCAGAGGGATTTGATAAAGTATATTTATAAACTCCAAGGAGCTGGGCTTACTGCAAAGCAAGAGGAAGAGCTACCTCCCTTTCTAGTTCACACACTTTGAAAGATTTCAGTGAGGGGACCTATCCTCAATTGATCTTAATATTTCATAAAGATAGATGTGTGTGTTATTGAATGCAGCATGGGAATGCCTTGCTTTCATAATTCTGACTCTGGAGCTAAAAACATAGTGGGATTGGATGCTGTATGTCTTTAAACCATTCAAAGTACCACCCGGAGGCCAGATACTAGGCTGAAAGCAAGGCAGAACTTGATCAAATGACACAAACGTGGATGCTAAATTATTTCAGTGGGGTTGGTGAAATGGCTCAGTTGGTAAAGACACTTGTCTTGCAAGTCTGGTGACCTGAGTTCCACCCCTGGAAGAGCCATAAAGGTAAAATATAGAGTCCATTCCCCAAATTTGTACTTTGGCTTCTACATGCACTCTTGGTTTACAAACATACGCATCACCATGAACACACACAACAACAACAAGAACAATAGTAATAACACATTTTTTTTTAAAAAAAAAATCTTTGTATCTTTGGTGCAGCATAAGGTCCCTTAGGTATAATTCATGTATATATACAGACTATTTTATATATTATAATTATAAATATTATAAATGTTATATGTATATAAATATGCATAATATGGGTTGGATTTGAGCTTACATATTCATATTTATTGTCTTTCCTTCTTCCTGATTTTAAAAAGAAATTAAAATGAAAATCTTGTCACGGATTCTCAAAAGCACAGTGGTGCCTAAGTGCTGAGTTCCCTGTGCCTGGAGAAGATGTCAGCCCTGATAGTGGTCATACTGGACACACACTGGCCTTCACCCAAGGCAGAGGCATCCTGGGAAAAGAAAGTGAAAAGAGTTGGGAAAAGGGAAAGCAGGAGACTACTTTCCTAGGTCAAGCATTTACAGTTCATTCATTCTGGATACTTCTTTGTTACAGTTTCCTTTCCAGGTTCAGCCTCCCTTGAGGAGCTCATCCTTATTCTGCCTCTCAACACCAAAATCTGTTCAATGCCTGAAGCCTTATAGTTCATTTTGACCCCTTTCCAGATCTACCTTTTGACTAAGCCAGTGTTCTTTTAGCCTCTGTTCTAGAGCAAACTCTTCTGGTTTGCACTTTTGTCTCTCCATTTCGAACCTTATATTTGGAACCAATGCATTCCAGAAGCTTCCATGTATTTTGCTCCCTAGTCAGACGCAGTCTAATAGGGCTGTCTCATAATCTCCTTCTTTTTTTGGTCCCTTCTCTCCTGAGACAGGGTTTCTCTGTGTAGCCCTGACTGTCCTGGAATTCACAATGTAGACCAGGCTGGTCTCGAACTCAAGAGATCCACCTGCCTCTGCCTCCCTAGTTCTGGGATGAGAGATGTGCACCATCACCCCTAGGCTTTCATGATCTCTTGTTTTCAATACTACCTGTTACTCTTTATTCATCTCTGTCTTTTTAGGACTTGCAATATTATTTACTTTTTCCCATTTCAACCGTATCATAAACCTAGTGACCTACAGTGATTTATTCTCCAGCACTAATTTTCTTATTGATATAATAATGTGAAAAATAGCCCCCCCCCTTGGATGCAGGTTACGTATTCATGGATCCAACCAGTCTCAGGTTGAAATATTTGAAAGGAAAATCATATCTGCACTGAACATACACAGACTGTTTTTCTTGTCGCCAAACCCTGAACAGTATAGAACAGCAACGATTTGCGTAGTCTTTGTGCAGTACTGTAAGTAAGCTAGATGACTCAGAATGTGTGGGCGTGTCTGCCCAGGCTCTATGCAAAGACTACCCCATTTTACATAAAGGACTTGCTTCTGGAATCCAGTCCCCTTCAGGATGGCTATGTTGGGGAAGTGATGAGGCACAGACACTGTACTTTATTAGAAACTAATTTACTCTACCTTTTGCAATCATTGTGTATGTCTGTGTGGACATGCTTATGCGTACACACATGTGCACTTGTTCACAGGCGTGTGGAGGCCGGGTATTGACACCCTGCATCCTCAATTGTTTTCCTATTTTTTTGAGTCAGTGTCTCCTATTAAACCTGGAGCTTGTCTATTCAGTGAGACTGACTGGCCAGTGGGCTCTGGGATGTTCCTCTGTCTCCCCACTGCTGGGATCCTAGGTGTACATTGCCATGTTGGACTGGTGCTGCGAGCTGAAACTCAGGTCTTGATTATGGAGCAAGTACCTTATCAACTAAGCCATCTCCCTAGCCCCTTATTTATTTGTTTTTTAAATGATGACAAAAACCGTTAAGGCTTGTATCATTACGGGTCCAGTTTTGTTTTGTAGGTAAGGAAGCTTAGGCACAAAGGCATCCCGTGACATATGCTTTCCCAGACAGAAAGTGACCAGATCAAGCTTCTATCCTGGGCAGCTGGGTTCCAGGGGACAGTTCTTACTCACTGTACTCCGCTGCTGCTGTGTTATTATAACCCCCACCTCGTGCTTACTATGAGTCTCCTGCTCATCAAATCTGTTTCTATCCACTGGGAGCCAGGAGCGCTGTTACCTGCTCTCAACACTCTTCACGACGGCTGGAAAGATAGAACAAGAGGCAGGACAGGAGACAGGGAGGGGCAAGGGAAGGTGCCAAGGGTCTTTTAGGGAACACAGAGACACAGATATGAGAGGTTGGGTAGATGTTGGGGAGACCTGGAAAGCTCTCCAGGGAGCAACCTGTCTATACCTCAAAAGGAAGATGTGTTACATGTGTGTACTGGGTAAAGGGGACAGGGGAGAGTTCTCCTGACAAAGCCAAGGTCAGGTGGGAGGCCAGATGTTTTTCTGTTCTTTTTTTAAAACTTGTTTTTAGCCAGGTGGTGGTAGAGCATGCCTTTTGTCAGGAGGCAGGGACAGAGCAGATCTCTGAGTTCAAGGCCAGCCTCAAAAAGTCAAACAAAACCTTGTTTTCAATTAAAATTTCTTGTTTGTTTTTTAAAACAGTGTATCTCTCTGTAGCCCTAGGTGTCCTAGAACTCCCTCTATAGACCAGGCTGGCCTGGAACTCAGGGATCTGTCTGGCTCTGCCTTCCGAGTTCTAGGATTTTTTAAAATAAGACTTTTGATCATAGTTCCCCCCTCCCCCCCCCAGTTTCTTCCAGATTCTTCCTGTTTCCCTCTTTGTCCAACTTTTTTTAAATCTCTCTTAAAAACAAAACTGAAAACAAGCAAGCAGACAAAACCAAACCAACAGAAAATGAAACAGCAACAACAGCAAAAACCCAAGCAAAAAACCCCCACCAAAACACAAAAAGAAAAATCAAAATAAAATCAGATAAGATAAAGAAAAAAAATTACCAGCAGAGCAAAAGGAGACAAAAAGGCTAGGAAAAACACTGTTGCATTTGCTCTTATGACAGTCACCACCTGGAGACAAAGTTTATACCCCTAACAGTCTTCTGTCCTCTGTGGGTGACAGTTCCTAAATCGTAAGGACTTTAAGCAGGCATTGAGCTGGGCGTGATCGCAAAGATGAGATTGGCTTCTTATGGGAGAATAAGTCAGATTGATGTCAGAAGGAATGATACAATTTAGTTCATTCTTTCCTTGCTGTTTATTGCATAACATATTCTAACCGGTACTGAGAACTTCTTGTGAGAACAAAACATCACCCTGATCATTAAGGATCTTAGTCTAGTAAGGCAAAGAAAAAGAAGGGAGGAAAGTTACTCCTGAGTAGGATCGGGAAAACTAGTGAATCATGCACCAGGGCACTGGTAGTCCTGAAAAAGAAACTCCTGTCTCGTCTCTTCCTGTACGGAACTGGGGAAGCTTCATTTTGGTGGTGCGACTTGACATGGATTTGGAAGACAGACTAGGGGCTCAACAACTTAGAAATGTAAGAAAGCACAGGGTAGACAGGGAGATGCGCATTTGCGGGGCGTAGGGGAGGGAACTTGACACCTGCCAAGGACTTCAGTGGCCATCACAGGAATGCCAAGCCCTCCCCTGGTGAATTTGGAGCTTGGGTGAGGATTCAGACGTGATGAGATGACCCCCACCTAAGAAGGGAGAATCACCAGCAGTTCGTGTGGGCAGAAAATGGACTCCGAGTGAGAGGGACATGTGGAGGGTGGCAGGGAGCTCCTGGTGGGTGTTCTGGTGTAAACTGGTTGAGACCAAAGGAAGGAGAGGAAAATGAGAGGAAGGAGCACTTGTTTATTTAGGCCCAGTACAGATTGGGTGTGGAACGGGTGAGAGGCGCCTAAGGTACCTCCCAGGATGTGACCTGAGCTCCAGGCTACTGGTAGGGATTTAAGCAGGAATCAAAAGTAATTACAGTTGATTCTTAATAGCAGTCATTTCTATAAAGGTGCCTCTGAATTAGGGAATATGGAATAGTTCCTGGGGGAAATACAAGTTTAGGTTTTTTTGAGCCTCTGGTCCCAGCGTTTTCGGTCAGCTCTTCAGTGCACATAAAGTCTTGTCTTGGGGCTTTAGAGATGGCTCAGTCGTTGAGAGCATTGAGTGACCATCCATAGGACCTGGGTTCAATTCCTAGCACCCTAATAGCAGCTTGCTACTGTCTGTAACTCCAGTTCCAGGGTACAAACCTAACACCCTCATGCAGGCAAAACACCAATGAACATTAAAAAAAAAATCTTGTCTTTTGTGTGCTTCTCTTTGGTGACACCTCATTCAACACATAGTGCTGATTCATGAGCACCGATGTCACGTCTAGTGGCATTATGCCTTGCACCCAAAAGAAACTTACCTAATATGTTTTTTTTTTTCTCTACGTATCTACCAATGGCTGCAAAAGAACCAGAGTACTTATTTATTTTGGATCTATAAATAAAGTTTATTGAATAGGTGCATTTACAAGTTATCATGAAATCACAGGCTGGTGGCCTTGTCTAAAGAACAATGCTTGGCTTTATTGTCTAAGAACGAGTGCATATTCTCTGCATTGTCAGTGCATAACTGACAACTGAATATTCTCACCTCTCGGGGCATGTCTGTGAGTGACTCAAACATCAAGAGGCTTGATTGTGGGGGCAACAAACCGACTTCGATGAGCAGTGACATCTCATCACTGAATCCACGCACAATAAGGATTTCTGTGTTCACTCGAGATTAGGAAGGTTTGCTTTTAATGAGTGAGCCTTTAAATGCAATTGGCATGTCTTAGAGTGAAAGATATTGAACCAGAAAATAGACATTTGAGGTAGATTAGTATTTAAGTGGACAAATCATCTAAGCATAGAAGAGATTCTTTCTTTTGTCTTTTTGGTTTTTTTCTTTTTGATTTCTCTGTGTAGCAGTCCTGGCTGTCCTGGAACTCACTTTGTAGACCAGGCTGGTCTTGAACTCACAGAGATCCTCGTGCCTCTGCCTCCCAAGTGCTGAGATTAAAGTAATGCACTACTACTGCCTGGCCAGAAGAGATTACTATGGACCATAAAACAAGATTTATATGGCTCAGCACCGGGGAAGAAGAGGCAGGAGACTCTTGGGTTCAAGGTCAGCCTGAGCAGCATAGTGGGTTCAAAGGCAAAGTTGCTACGTGCTAAGACCCTACCTCAAACTTCAAGGTCCGGGTCTGTACTCGGTGGGATAATACTTGCTGAGATTGCACAAGGCCCTGGGTTTAACGGCCCAGCACTGCCAAGAGGAGACTCATCAGCGTGGCGCGTGTACAGTGCGAGAGCTGTTGTAGTGCCAGGGCCAGGGTTGGCAGAGTGCCCCTGACATTGGAGGAAGCTCATGAGACGTGTTCAATCTTCACTCTCTGCTTCTCACTGCATCCTGCGATGGGAGTTTCTGTAAGCTGGCCTCTGAGGGACAGCTGAGAGAACCCAGAGGAGTATTAGATCCAAAGTCCTCAGTGTGGGAGTGGCTTTCAGAGCCAATGCTTACGGGAGGCCAAGGGCTCCAGGAAAGAGGATGTGGGTGAGAACTTTATAGCCATCTCTGAAAAGTACCTGCAGCCCACATTCTGGGCTACTGTCTTGGTGGGGTATAACTACAAGAGCATTTTAGCTGCTCAGTCCTGGACCTCTCTGTGTCTCTGTCATACTCACACCAACATAACTAACTGTTAAAGGACTTGTTGACTTTAAAGAGCCATGCTTTGGGGCTAGACATTTTTGCCTTGATGCTATTTTCAGTTTAAGTTTTTGGTATTTCTAACCAGCTTCATCCTTTCCGTACAAAACCGTAACCCAACCCAGCAGCAGGAGTCTGCTGCTGATTCTTTTGTCTGTTTTTCTCCACTACAAACCCTTTTCCAGCTGTATAAACTAAACAGAAAACAAACAAGATAAAATCTGAGTTAGAGTCAGGATTCCACTATTAAATACTTTTTCTTTATTTTCTTGGCACTGTTAGATACGCTGGATGTTTTGTGACAAATGGCTCAAGAATCGTCCCTGTACTCCTGCACCGCACACTGTAAGAAACACAACACAGGCAGAGGGAGGCTGGAGCTAGACATGAGGGCACTGTTTGTTGACTTAATATTAGACAAATCACTTTAGTTCTTACAAACGTCTTCCCTCACTTGTAAATATTGAGTTCTCAATGTCTTGCTTCCCGTTTGGCCCTTGACACTCAATAGTCCCATAACATCAATTATTTTCTTTCTCGTTGTGTGACATGAGAGTGGCCAATGCTAGTGTGGCCCTTAATGGATATTGTCTGAGTTGCAGAAATCTCTGAGCTCCCCGCCCTGTGTATGCACATAGCTCCTGAAGAAGGTAGCACGTGCCCGTCAAGGTTCTCCATTGCAATTGTCGAACCCCGAAGTGTTTGGAGTCTGTAGATGGGATTTAACGAATTGAGGGGGAAAAAAAGATACCAGCCTTGGGACAGGGATTTGAGAACACCAGCTGGAGAGTGTACCCACCATTTCCCACTGCTATGCTTGGGTTTCACTGAGTGACTCTGTTCGAAAGCCACCGCTGTGCAGTTGTGAGCAGTGGCAGAGCTCATAGATTGTTCAGGGACCCCAAGAACATCTTAGAGGAGTGGGAAGAGCACAGTCAAGGCAAACGCAGTGCTGGGAATCTGTTGTGTGTGTAATGACTTCCGCCTCAGACCCTCTCTGCTTGCTTAGATAATCTAGTCAAAGGATGAGCCAGAGCCCGGAGCCAGATAAAAATTGTTTTTCAAGTAAATATTAGATAACTCCCCAGTGGAGGCCGATGGCTTCTGTACTGTTTGCAGTACATAGACAGGTGCGGCTAACATCTTATTATCAGCAGAAGGAAGCTTATTAATGCCTTATATAAATGAAATCACACTGCAATATAATAAATGGCTCCAAAACTAAACAGGGTTTTTGCCCTATTCTATTACATGTTTTTAAGAGAAAAAAATGACACCCATTATCAAAAATAAACATTCAACAAACCTCTCTTGTTAGTTTTAGGAGTAAAGATGAGTCTGTTTAAATTAACATGCCACCATGATACAGCGAAGAAGGAGGCTGAATCCACAGGATGAGGCACGGAGTTTGAACTTGCTACTAGTTTTGATTGACTATGGAACATTAGGCATTAGAATTGTTTTTCTTGCATTTTTTTGGATGCAGAGTGTCCATTGAAGCAGCGTGTGTCCCTTTGTCTTATTTGTATGTTGATGATTCAGTGTGGCCGTAGATCAAGTTCTTTAAGGGAATGACTTGCGTAGTATTTGTGGAATTTATCAGTGTATTTGAAACTGTGTTTGGAATTGAACTGGCTTACTTACTAAAAAAAATGCAATGCATTTAGAATCCCAGAAATACTTAATCATTATGTAATGTGGCCAGTATTGCAATGCAATAGCTGTTAAGATTTTCCTGTTTGCGGGAACCCTTGTAACCTACTCGAGAAGGTGTTCAAGGCCCTTGGCAATCTCTTCTCTGGACTGTTTTCTGCCATAAACTCTGTCCCCTTCTAACCCTTTGTTTCCTCTCTCTGGTGATCCACTTCTTCCCCTCCAGGCTTCTTCCTCTTTTTACATGGGATTTACATGAGGGAACCAGAATTTGAATACAAACTCTTAGGGCCAAGGATGCTGTGTGGAGTTGGTGATGTATCTTTTGTGAGAACCCTGCAAAAGGACTATGTCAAATCATTAAAGTTTCCCAAGGGGGGGGGGAGGGAAGAAAGAAAGAAAAAAAAAAGACTTTTGCTATTCAATTGTTTAACTAATTAAGGAGGAGCTGGTACTGAAGAATATGTCTATAGAGGTAGCAAACCCAAACAAAGTCCTTCTTCTAGAATTCTGAGACACTGTGAAAAGCAGACTGTCAGAGCCACCCTACCCAGGAAGCACTGAGCTAGTAAGACTTCTTAGTGTTGGTATTACTTTAAAATGCATGGGGCATCTCTGATAAGGTTCACAGTGGACACTGGCCTTCTGGTGATCTGGAGAATGAGAGCTGCTAAATTTGTGAAGTTTGATCAAAATGGAAGCATGGAGTAAATTAAACAGGAAACCATTTTTACCAAGTAGAGAAAAATGAGTTGCACAAATATTGTCAAATGGACGTTATACTGAAAGGGCCGAGGATAGAGGTCACTGGAAGGGTACTTGCCTAGCGTGTGTGAGGCCCCTGGTTCAATTCCCAACTCTACTAAAGTGAGGAAAAGACTCCGAGGGGGCACCCGGATCAATTCCCAACTCTAAATGAAAAGAAAAAGAAGGAGGAGGAAGTATAGAAGGAGCAGGAGAAAAAAAAGAAATACTAAAAAACTTGGATTTTCTCTGAAATCAGTACAAAAATGTTTCTTTGCTATATTAATCTAATTTTAAATATGATTCCACCAGAAAAATATTTTAAGGCTTAAATGATCACGTGCTGTCTGCTTCAGACTTCTTCCCCATACTCTGACCCCTTTAAAGCCCCTCTTCTGGGTCACAGCCACCTTCCAGATTCCTCAACATCTGTAGGCAGGATAATCCTCTCCCGTCAACTGTTCCTATTGCTTTTTGTTTGTCTTCTATTGTACTTCAGATCCCAGAGCCATCTCCAATTAGATGCTACTTCCAGCAGGAGGCCTTCTTTGAAGTTAATGGCCTTCTGGGGTTGTCTTAGCTCTTTGTTTTAGCTCCTTCTCAACACTTGCCCTTCCTTCAAGTAATGTCTGCCAATCTTCCCCCCCATGCTAAACCAAAATCTTCCACACAACTAGCATTGTCTGGCTCACCCTGGGTTTTTAATACCTATCATAGTGGTTAATCTTTAGTAGAATACGTAGAATAAGATTTAGTGGCAAGTCAAAAACCTTTGTTTTATTGTTATTTTTATTCATGTGTGTGTATGTGTATGAGTGCATGTGCATATATTCATGTATGTTTGATATATATAAAGGCACATATGTGTGGATGCAAGTGTACATAAAAATGAGCGAGGCCAGAAGACAACTTCCTCTAGTGTCATCCTCAGGAATTTGTCCACCTCTTTTGAGATAGAGTCTCTCATTGGTCTGGAGCATAACTTATAGAATGGGCCAAACAAACAAACAAGCAAACCAACCAACACCTAAAAACTTCTTCATGTTAAGGGTTCCATTAAGTTGATCTCTAATTTCAGTCTTGGAAACTGCAAATGACCCTGTCCATCCCTCTGCCCTTGGTAATAATGAAGACCCCCCCCCCCTGCCCCTGCTTTCACACACTTTTCCTTGTGCCTAGATTTCCTCCATCAGTCTTGCTGGCAAACTCCTGCTTCTCTTTGGATCTCAGCTCAAACAGTGTTTCCTAGGGTGTCCTGTTCAGTTCCTGCCCACACAGCTTGACGCAATGGCTGCTAAAATAATTATGCAATATGCCCTTTGTTTCTCCATCACTTATCAGAAGGACAGACTTCTGTACATTATCTTTCCTAGTAGATTGCAAATTACATGTGAACAGAGAATTTATATACTTGGTTCAACATTATATTTCTAGCTTCTAGGATGGGGAAAGAGTTTGTGAAGCTGGTCTCTGAAGCCCTCAGAATGGCAAAGGCATATAGAAATTAGGAAGAATTAAGTGGTCTAGAGACTAGGGATAGGAATGTTTCCTTAGCACAATGTATATCATAATGTTTATATATTTATTGAACTTTGATTAAGAAAATTCAGCATATGGCTGGGCATATCACAGTACCTCAGGCAGAGGCAGGCAGAGTTCTGAGTTTGAGACCAACATGGTCTATAGAGCAAAGTTCCAAGATAGTCAGCTCTACATACTATCCTGTTTCAAAAACAAAATAAAACAAAACAAAAATGTAAGAAAAATAGAAAGGAAGAAAGAAAGGAAGGAAGAAAGGGAAATCCAGGCTGGAAAATAGCATTTATTTCATACATTGTCATTCATGATATAACAAAATTTTGAGCAAAAGGCATATGTATGGTGAGAGAAATAAAGTACTAATTTCTCTAATTTTATTAATTTATTTTTTGATCAAAATTGTATAGAATTATCATCTATAACATGCTTTCAAATATGCATACATCTCTAAGCCAAAGAAGAAGAGCATTATGTGTTAATTCAGATACTTAACTGTTCATGGTAAGTAGACTTCAAGCCCTAGTGATTTTGAAGGATATAATACATTTTAATTAACTATAGTCAAAGTATTACAGCTCTTAAATTCACTGATCCTGAGTAAAATTTTGCATCCTTTGAACCAAGAAAACATAAATTGGGGAGCTACATGTGCAAATCAGATCTGTTATAGCCTCAGAGGGCCCTCATTTTGGTTCCTAGAGCTTGGGATATTACAAAGAAGAAAGAAACACCCCCAAAGTCCATAGGAAGGATATACTGCCTTTAGAGATTTTCCTGGTTCTAGTCCTGGTGGTATCTAAGTACACTATGTGTGGCCTCTGATTGAGGAAGCACATTGGTTAATTATAATAAAGAAACTGCCTTGGCCCATTTTATTGGTTAGAACATAGGTGGGTGGAGTAAACAGAAGAGAATGCTGGGAGGAAGAGGAAGTGAGGTCAGAAGTAATGTAGCTCCTCTCAGAGCCAGATGCCTCAGACAGAGAGGCATGCTCCGCTCTCCCGGGCAGATGCACCCAATGAAGCTCCTCCGACCCAGGATGGACGTAGGCTAGAATCTTCCCGGTAAGCGCACCTTGGGGTGCTTACACAGATGGTTAGAAATGGGCTAAATTAATATGTGAGAATTAGCCTAGAAGAGGCTAGATAGAAATGGGTCAAGCAGTGTTAAAATGAATACAGTTTGTGTGTTGTTATTTCGGGCATGAGCTAGCAGGCGGCCGGGGTGCTGGGGACGCAGCCCCACCGCTCCTATTTCAACAGGCCTCAATTTTTAAAAATGTGATCTTCTTTACAAATGGTGTGTTTCAGTAAGTCATCAGCAGTTGTGTTCAGCGATGACCATGTTTAATCAGGAAGACACTGTTCTGTTTGCTTAAAACTGTGATAGATGGTATGAAAACAAACCCTTGAAAAGACAGCATGCTATGTAGGCGAAGTTTTCCTTCTAGACCACCAGTGGCATGGAAACTTACTATTAGTTATAAATGCCTGGCCAATGGCTCAGGCTTACTACTAACTAGCTCTTATAATTTAAATTAATTTATTTATATTAATTCATATTCCAGCACGTGGTCTTGCCTCTTTCATCTTGCACCTCCTGGTTCCTCTCTGAGTTTGGTTGTCAACTCCTCTGACTCTGTTCTTCTTTCCTGCATGCTCTCTGGCCTGGAAATCATGCCTAGCTATTGGCTCGACAGCTTTTTTATTAACAACGAGAGCAACACATTCTCACAGTGTACAGAAGGATTATTCCACAGCAATGCTAAGGATTTATTTAACTGGCAGAGGAGCCAACACGAATAACCGAATAAATGCATAAATATTTACAGAGTTTAGCGATGTCAGATGCTGAAGTAGAATGACATGCTGCCATCCTGGATTTCACGTCATAGCCTGGAAGCCCTCAGGTAAAGCAAAGAGACCTTCTAGGTAATCAAGCTCATATGATGGCTGACACTTCTCTTGAGTTAAAATACACAAGGTACAGTCTAAGCAATTCATTTGAATTTGTTTACTTAGTCCTTAAATCAACTATAATAGATGCTCTGAGGTGCCACACAGCTGTCTCCTTACAGGATGAAAGCATCCATTCCCGTGTCTCCTGGAATGTTGTCTGCTGTGAACTCATAGTCAAGTTCCTTCCTGGAATCTGCTCTTGGCAGCAAGGTGCTGTGCGTTCAAGGTTATTTGCCTTTCTAGGATTGCCTGGCTCCAGGGACAGAACTGTATCTGCTCATGGCCGTGCCAGCTTGGGGCTCTGTGGGGTCAGCTGGAGCCTTTGCCTTGCTTCACTTCTCCATCTTTCCCCTCCCTGCCTCCTGGTGCCTTTGCCGAGAATACACTTTCTTATGCAAATTCTTCTCTCTCTGAGAATCTCAGTCCTAGGGGAACCAGGTTAAATGATACCAACCTGTTAGCATCATCATCATCATCATCATCTCCATTGTACAAGTAAGGAGAGCGAGGTATAAAGGAAGGGTATTAATCTCTCAGCCATGGGTAGGAGTCAAGGATTCAGACCTCCTTAATTCAGATCCAGAATGTACGGTCTCAATTTTCCACTCCGTTTCAGAAAAAGACAAAGAAACCAAGGCTTTCCATGTGTTGTTGCCTCCGTCCTTTTGGGCTCAGTCTTTCTCTGGGTCCTCTCATATTTTCTTGCTCCAGCAACACTAGGTTTCTTTGAGTTTCATTTAATGGCCACAAATAAGTGAGCCAATGACTGAAGGTACAGGTGGTGGGGCCTTGGCTAGAGGCGGTTAGCATATAGAAGGCCAAGGTAACTAATGTTACGGTTAATTAGTAATTGGTGAAATATAAATCTAAGGTTCTCCGCTTGGAGGCAAAACATTTTTTGGGTTCAGCACAGTAATGTATTCTGGTAGTGAGGCAGATGAGGAATAGTGCTTCCTATGGAAATTCATCATTATTTTGATAAAGAGAAAACTTAAACCCAAGGAAGAATAGCAGAAGGTGATGTAATAGACATTCAAAAACAAGACAATATGACTCGATATGTCCATGAGAATATGCACATGAAATTAAGGGACTTTGCCACAGAAAATATTCTGTTGAGATGAAATTAATCATTAAAAGGTCATTGTCGGCTTGGAGTTGCGTCTTCGTCCGTTGAAACAAGAGAGAAGTGATAATGGAAGACTAAGCCAGCGGAAGAAAACATCGCCCTGTTCTCAGCACTTCCCTGAGATGAGTGCTGTTAGTATTTATGAGCAAACAGAAGTGGAGAGGAGGTAAAGACATGGCCATCCTGACTGGTAAGTTTGTGATCTCAAGAGGCATCTGCCAAAGCACAAGGCTTGTGGCAATATGGTAGATCAGGTTGACCACGTGTACTAAAATCAGAGACTGGAGCTGGCTGCTGGCTGTGCATGCTTTTATTCTCAGCACTCAGGAGGCAGAGGCAGGCCTCTGTGAGTTTGAGGCCAGCCTGGTCTACGGAGTGAGTTCCAGGACAGCCAGGACCATACAGAGAGACCCTGTCTTGAAAAAAAAAAACCAAATAAATAAATAATAAAAGTTAAAAAGTGATAATAGTAATAACAAAAATAAGCAAATAAAATAAAATCAGAGGTTGGAAGAGTTTAGGAAGGCCACTGGCTTGTGGAGGGCCTTCAGAGTCAGGAGAAGCATGGGTTAGGAGTCAAACTGATGAGAATTCTGACTGTAACTGTCGCCAGAAAAGCTGTTAATTTTAACGCTCCAGTTCCCCTGTAAAATGGGAATAATTGAACTTAAATGTTAGAGCTGTAGTGGAGATTAAAAATAATTGAAGGCAAAAATAAAAATAATAATAAAGAAATTGGCTTGGCACCAGTGAGGTGCCAAGGTACTCACTCAGTGTGTGTAGGGGTGGGGTGGGGTGGAGATGAGATGTCTGGAGAAAGTTGGACAGAAGATCAAATTGAAAACAGCTTGCATGGTGCATTGAGAGACTAAAAAGATGGTGGGATGGAAGGGTTAAGGAAAGGAAAATTAAGAAGTTCTTGTCTATAAAGATATGTAGTAAGGAGGGCTTACATGGAGCATTAGCTGTGAGAGACATACTGATGAAGAATTGACATGTTTCTGTGGACAGAGGGCCAGAGAAGGGACAGGGTAGAACCCATGACTGAATCTAACACTGCTGGGCAAGGCTGGGCATCAAGGCGACAAATGATGTGGAGAACTAAGGAGGACCAACTGGTCCATGTGTGCCATAGATTCTAATGCTAGGGTGAGCGTGAGTGACTGTGACAGAGATTTCTGTCCTGCTTGGTTCTACAGCCTTTCACCCCAAAGAAATACACAAAGGTCTACATTAATTATAAATTGGTTGGCCTAGTAGCTCAGGCTACTAATTCTTACATCTTAAACTAGCCCATTATTCTTGTCTATGCTAGCCATGTGGTTGGTATGTTTATCCATGAGGCATTCTCATCTTGCTTCCTCTAAGGCTGGGTCACAACTGCAGACTGACTCCTTCCTCCTCCCAGAATTCTCCTGTTCTTGTTGCCCTGCCTCTACTTCCTGCCTGACTACTGGTTAATCAGTGGTTTATTAAAATAATACAAGTGACAGGATAAAACACCATTATCCCAGAGCAAGTGGCAGATATGAAAAATGTCGATGAGAAGAATCAAATATGGGAAAGGAATGAACAAAGCCAAGGGCTCCTTTCAATTTGAGTGTACGATTTCCGGTTGAAGCTTTTCTAGCTGAAAGCACGAGAAAAGGAGTCAAAAGTTGTGATTGCATAGATCAGGTGTTATCTTTTCATGGAAGGGAGATTAAGTCACAGGTAGGGACGTCACATTAGAGATTGGGTTTTTATAGAAGGTAGGGCCAAGACAGAGTCATGCAAGATCATAGGATGGTGGTTTCTTACAGGTCCCTTCCTCTGTGTGTTAAATGTCTACTTTAATCTTGAGAGTTATGGACTGAAGACTAATCCGGGGACCCCTCCCCCATTTTCCACTCTTGGAGGTTGTTTTAGATTGCCATTCCAAGGTTCTCATATCTCTGCTGCTCTTTTGCTGTAAGACAACCATGAAAGAGCCTTTCCATCACCAAGAGTTCAAAATGACTGCTTCTGTTTATCCAGAGGGAATAATAAAGACACAGCCTATTCTCTTCTGACAAAGATGACACTTCCCAGAGGCTCTAGTTAAGCTCTCCAGGCTAACAGTGTAGAAACCAACCTGACCCAATACCAATGGGAAAGGAGGATGGCAAAGACACAATAGCCAGAATATTCTTGATCAAAAGAGAAGTGTTATGAGGAGTTGCCCCGAACTCTACAGAAACTGAGAGCGTCGTTTTCATAGCAGCAAACAGATGCATCTGTAAGTCGAGAAACCAGAGCTGTAATAAGTAAATTAGGAAGCACTGGCCGTGCTCAGCCAAGCGACCTTTTCAAAACTTAGAATTTATTGTATTCCAATAACAGCTTCCAAATTCTGCAGGCAAACGCTCCTAGGGAGGAAATTCATTACAAACTTATTAACGAAAGTTAACTCTGAGCTCCTAAAATGTATTTATTTTACTGAATATTGGTGATACCTTAGGACTTACTGCCCTAAGAACGGTCAAGGTCAGACTTTAATTCAGGTCCACCTTTTCTTCTCAAAGACTAAGAACTAAGCTGAATGAAGTCTCAGGAGAAGTCCACCTTTATCCATCTGTAAGCCATAATGAATATTAATGAGTTTTGAAATACATAGTGAAGAAATGATTTCTACTTTTAGTAAAATATATCTGAGCTGGGAAGAAGGAAGAACTCACAACATGACTGAAAAGTCAATGAGATTGGCTGCAGGCTCGGTGTAACATTAGCTAACTTGCATGGTGATTTTTTTTTAATCCCTGAACTGCTTAAATTTTATTCTTAGTAATATAAATGCTCCTACTGAAGGACAGATAAATGTCCTGGAGACTTTTTTTTTAAATGAGAAATTTTCTCATTTAAGGAAGCAAAATGTATCTGGGAAAGAATTGAAATGCAGTTTTGCGCCTGCTGATTAGCTAGTATACCGCACACGATCTCTGTTGTTCTTTTAGAGGAGCAAACACAAGAAGAAGAAGAAGAAGAAGAAGAAGAAGAAGAAGAAGAAGAGGAGGAGGAGGAGGAGGAGGAGGAGGAGGAGGAGGAGGAGGAGGAGGAGGAGGAGGAGGAGAAGGAAGAAAAATCTAGATTTTTGTGCTACAGCTTCTTGCCATTGATGATTGCTTATGTCAAACACGGATACAGCATTTTAGAGGGCTACCATCACTCTACAGCTGCCTCTTGCAAGCACCTGCCCTTCAACTTCTCTTTCTGTTCTGGGGGAGGCGGGAAAGGCCCCAAGATGGCTCAGTTAACTGCCTCTGTTTTCTTCTGTTTGGGTCACACAGGAGTCCAAGTTCACATGTTCACAGACAGCACTCTTTTAGAGAATAGCATTCTATTGGAGACCCCTGGCCGAAAGGACTCATGGGACTGAGGGCCGGGTAAGGAAGTAGAGAAAATCATGTTGAACTCTTGCTGACTGTGCAGGCCCCTAGGGTTCCTCTGTACTGTAGCCATCATCTGAGAAAGGGAAAAAGTCACCCAAATTCTCACTTCATATCTTTCTGCTCAAAAAACAAGAATCATGATTTTTAACTCCGTAAACAGTCTTTGCCCCACACACGGGATTGACTGGAAAAATTCTGTTTCTCCATCTACCTGAATGTGCCCTAAAGTTTCTAATGCCTGGAATAAACTAGCTACAGTCCTTGTGTTAACTAATACCCATCGTGGCATGTAAAAATCATCTGCTTTTATAAGAAATATAAATAATTTTATAAAGAGTATTTAAACTAACAAGACAATGTATTCCCTCTTGGAAGAGAATAAAGGTCATTTCTTATTAAATGGCCAGTATTTCTGGAAAGGTTGAGTAGAATACTTCTTTTAAAAATCTAGTTGTTTACATGTAATATGCTGAAAAAAAATCAAACTAAAAACAAATACCTTTGTTCTGAGCCCAGTTATTTTCTCTTTAGTACAAATAGGCAGTTTGGTTTGTTCTTGGCCCTCCTTTTTTATTATTTTCTGAGTTGGTTCTTCGATGGCTATCATTTTCACCCAGCAATATATAACCTTATTCTCTTTGTATCACTGCCATAAAGGCACACTCTTCAATATGTATTGTTAACTCACTTCCACTGAAGCCAACCACAGCACTGTAACTCCAGCTTGAATGGAGTCTACCTAGGGCACACTTTCCTCTGGGTGGCACACTGCAGAAGTCTCGCATTGAAGAGCACTGCACAGCACTTTGCCATTGTGTTTCGGGTCATTTACAACAGCAACATCAAACACAAGAGCCTGAGCCTAAAGAGAAGGCAGAAAAGCACTTGATTAGAGCGTGGAAACAGAAATAAGGAGAAAGTACTAATGCCATCTTGCTCATTATTTCAGCTTGAAACGTTTATCCCCGTGGATGGTTCAGAAAGCATCCCCAGTGTTGTTTTGGGGTTACAAATACATATATGTGAACAGGTGAATTCATAATTCTGGAATCGGTGAATAATGAGTACCAACCTTACATCTTCACAGTATTTTTTGGTATCTAGTAATAATTCCATATGCATTGCTTACAGTGTTTAATTCACACATCTTGTAGTCTTTGACGATGTGCTGTTTAGTGCTAGAATGTAACATTGAACCAAACAAAACAAGATTTTGTTCACAGAGCTTATATGGTCGGCAGTGATAAGTGCTCTGAAGAAAAAGAGGGGAAGGGGTAGATAATGCCAAGAGAGTCATCAGAGATAAAGGTTATGGACACCCTCTCCAATGCCATTTGTACAAGACTTGAATGGCCTGAAAGGATCAGCCAAGCCAGCCAAAAAGCTAAGGAAGATTCTGTTTCAGGAGCCTTACCCTGGCCCTGTAGTTCTGGGTGGGAGTCTCTCAGTGGTGGCAGATGAAATTCTCACAGGAAGGCAGGCACTTTAAGAACAGTGGGTTCAAACCGCCACCTCTTTCTCCAGCTTCTCATCTGGCATGCTTGCCTTGTGTTGGGTCATGCTGACCATGGGCATTTTGAGGAATTGGCCAAGACTGTACTAGTAATTGTTCAACCCCTGATTTTTCCGAATCTCTAATTAGTGTCTAGTTAGCATCGCATTACTTTTTGTAGTGTAGACACTCCTACCATGACCGATTTTAGGAGACCAGGGCAGTTACAGGAAGGAAAGTTGTGCCAAGACATCTATTGGTGTGCCATCATATGGTACTTCCACCACACGGTGAGATAGGCAGAATCAGTAGGTTCTTTTGATCTTTCTGGAATTTAGTAGGCAGGCTGAAATTTGATTTTTTTTTAATTTCATTTTACTAGGCTATGTCTTAGGTAGTATTACACACATCCTTCTGGAGGTCTATAATATATAATATTCCTGTGCCAAACCAACTGTTTACCAACCTGAAGTCAAAGGCCAGACATAAATAATTTATTGGAAATGTTTCTGGAATAGTGGTTATAAAAACAGATAAAGCAAATTTGCCTCTGTGCAGGTAAGCCTTTAAAAGATGTTTGTACCATGTCTGTAATCTTCTCAAGAAGTTGTGCTGCCGACCACAGGGATTCTGACCCTGGAATCTGGCAGCATCAATAAGTTAGAGATTGTCATCTGTCATTACTGAGTGAAGTGAGGTTGTACTGGAACAATTGAGACTCTTTCATGCTCAAGTTAAGGGATCAAAGCTGTGTTCAGACAATGACTTTTATGGTAAAAGAAAGTATTGTGCATCCTTGATGCTATATGAGAAGAGAAATTGTTCCAAGGAACTTTTTTTAAAGTTTTTTTTCCTATAATTATTGTGTGCTGTTTGCCCCCTCCGAGGGATGTTTTTTGATGAGTGTGTTTTCAAACACTCCAGCATCTGTGAGTTCCTCTCTCTAGTGCCATTCTAGAGTCTTCATAAGTATAATTTTCAGCTTTGGCCCTTTCAGATGCAGGGAGTCTCCATCTCCCTTGTGATCGAATGCACACCTGAGGAGCTATTGCCAAGCTATGGATGCCCTGGTCTGGTTGAATCTAACAATCTTTTATCTCTGGTTCTTCAGGAATCGACCCTCCCCACTACTAATGCCTTAACAGTTTTGTGCAAGCCCATGCACCCTCCTTATTTTGCTGACATGGATTTCTCCAGCCTCTGATGTAACAGTGTATATTTTTAACCCGAGGCCCTCTGATCCAGTATGAGAAAATGGCATGTGAGAATAAGCAACCTGCTTCAAGGCATGGATCTGGGGGGAATGATAAGGGAGTTGAGTATCCAGGGAGCAGGGCTGGGATCAGCCAGTGCCCATAACTAGGTCCAAATGGAGCGCGGATGTCCAAGAGACACGGGCAGAGTAACCGGATTAGTCAACCGCCTCTTGTCTAACCCACGGGAATCTAATTTAGAAAGCTGCATGCCAATTCTTCTAAAAAACGTTTAGGGGTTTAAAACCTTCCTGGCATTTTACCCAAAGGATAGGTTTCTAAGCCTTTCTTGCCGGTCAGGAATATTGGAGAGAGTCAGGAAGAACAGGGATGTGAGACCTGTGTGCTTGGACTCTTATGGGCTCTCAGGCCATTGGAGCATCTATGTGACCCTTGGCAGCATCTGGCATGGGTAACAATGTGCCTCTGTACCTGTTGGCTCACTGTTAACATAGTTCAAAGCCAACTCTTCGGGAATCCCTGAGTACATCAGCCCTCAGCTCTATTACATTGAACTCTATTATAGGTGAGAGTAACCGTTCAAACTCTATTATAGGTGAGAGTAACCGTTCATTCTACTGACTGCAGCATATCCGTAATGGTCCAGCCTACGACATCCCATTAATTTAGTCTTTACTGACAACTAAATGCATAATTTTGGGTTCAGGGTGAGGTGGACATGACTGGAGCCCTTCAGAATTCTTTCCAGACTGTAGGTGCACCCACTGATTTCTGTAGAGTCTTCTCTGGCAAACCTTCACACAAAACTGTCTTCAGCGGCTAGTCCTGAGGTGACTTTAGCCACACATGGAAAGAGCTAGAAATGCCTGGAGCTCATGTCCCACAAGAACACCCCTGGGTTGGGTCATTCGGCAATCTTTGCCACCTCCATTTTGTTTCAAGTCATGACAAACTCCGAGACAGAGTCCACACTCCAGAAATTCTCTAAGATCTGGATGGAGCCACCCTCTGGGCGGCTGAAACTTTACAGAGTTTCTGCCCTTATTTGGAAACTTTGAACAACATCCTTTTTCTTTTCCTTGTTGACCTTCTTCTTCTTTTCCTGGTGTCTGTTTCCTCTACTCCCTGACTCCTCCTGGGAGAATTTCTTCATAGGTCACGTACACCTAAATTCTTTTCCTCGGGCTCTGGTTCTGGGAAACCGGTTGAGGACTGGTCCCAGGGAGCGCACAGACAAAAGCTGTGGGACAGGAGCACACTCCACGTCCTTCATATTCTCAGCCTCAAAACTTGTTCTAGGCTTTGACCTTGAAACTGCTGTCAGGGTCCTTGCTTCTACTGGCTGAGTTCACAGACTTCTCAGAACTACAACCTTGGTGGCATGGCTAAGTCCAGACATCTTTTCTTATTCTTGTAACTCTTGTTGGTCTTGAGGGCTTCCCTTCCATTTCTCAACTTATTGGGTGACTTCTGCCACAATGTACGGAGTATATATTGAGTGAATAAATACTGGGTACTTGCCTACATTATTTTGTAAGAATATATTAATATTCAAATCTCTTTATTGGCATATCCTAAACCTAGTTGCTAACTACTTAAAATTAAATAAAAACCATATTTGGAGAGGATCACACAGTTTTGTCAGAAGGTACCTAAAAATCTTACCCATATGTATGTATGTATATATATATATATATATATATATATATATATATCCAGTAGCCTCAAGGCTGCATACTTCAAGACAATGAGTTCCAGGTTAGACCAACCTTATGTCATATTCTTGCCCCATATGTTCATAATAAGTACTAATAAATCTATATTGTCAGTACGAGAAATTAACTTAAATACTTTATTGTTTAGCCTTCACCACAGCTCCATGAAATGTAGAATACTATTGTCATCCCCATTTAGAGATAAGGAAATTAAGGTTAGCTGGCTCATTACTCAGGGGAAGGACAGATTCGAACCCAGGAGGTCTGATGCTAGGGGGTGGTGTTTAGCCTCGGAACTGCCCACTGTGTGATGATGTGACATGGGAGTAAATGGGATAATGTAGGGAACGGCTTTAGCCAGACGATCTCCATAATAGGGCCTCAGTGATACAGGGGAAAGGGCAGGGTCCTACAAATATTTTGGGTTATATATCTAAAAAGGACCCCCCCCCATTCTGGAAGAGGGTCTGACAATGTAATCCTAATCACTCTTAAATTTATGATCGTCCTGCCTCCTTCATCTAAGTGAATTCTGGGATGAAAGAACTTTTTTTTCTTTCCTATGTGTATGTAGTATGCCTGAATATGTATGTGTGTGTTTACTCGAGTGTGGGTTTGTGAGCATCAGAAGTAGACTTTGTGGTTGTGTGACAATGTCTGTATGTAACAGTACCATGTACAACAAATACACATGAGAAAATTTGAAGCGTATATAAAATTTCACCAAAGACCATGGTCATGTCTAAAGGTGATGATCAACAATTCCTGATCATCAACCACCCCAGGCACTTTTACATTTTCCACTTGTTTCTCCCACACTTTTTAAAATTAGGGTTATCAAGTTAGAATTATAAATGAGGCCCATACATTGTCATGGGCTGTCTTTCCAGTTCCTTTTAAGCCATGGGTTTTCCTTCTTCCTCAGAGGGACAAGGCTCTTTGTCATGTTGGGCTTCCGAAGTGTCTTGCCAGGTTTGGATGAGTGTATCCCCAGGGAGATACTCAGCATGTTCTTCTTTCCCTACATCGTTTCTGCTAGTCTTATCTAGAAGTCTGGTCTTACTGTTTGTTTGTTTACAGTTGGCGAGGTGCCTTCGTAGGGGGTATTATCTGCTTCCATCTGGATGTGCACATGCTCCGATGTTTCTCTTTGCAGGATGTTGGCAGTCATCAACGGTTAAGTCTAATCTGCTCGCTCATTAGGGGTCATACGTGGCACTAATTCATTTATTATACAGAAGATTTCCTATAAAGACATGTTTTCCTAGTTAACTATTTGGTAGCCCCAAACCAGAGTTCTGTTGGGGAAAGTGGAATACTTCTTTCTGCCCCTTTACCAGGTTTTTGTTTTTGTTTCTCAAGATAGTGTTTCTCTCTCTGTATAACTTTGGAGCCTGTCCTGGAATTCGTTCTGTAGACCAGGCTGACCTCGAACTCATAGAGATCTGCCTGCCTCTGCCTCCCAACTACTAGGATTAAAGGTGTGTGCCACCACCGCCCGGTGCGCCTTTGCTGTTTTTTAAGTAATAAATTCAAATGCCACCTTTCACCACCACCATTTTTATTTTAAATTAAACAATTCAATCCTATAGGAAGTTTTAATAACGAATTCTCCTTACTCTTTTGTTCCATAGTGGTTTATCTTTTCTGTATTCTCTTTGCCCTCTCTGTATGTATGCGTATATACACACTCATATGTACATACATATACTCCAGAGTGAGCTGTGGACATCTTGCTGTTTATTTTTAAGTCCTCCATCATGTTTCCTAAGAACAAGAACTCTTTCCTCAATGATCCTAATACCATTACCACCACAGCACATAACTTTAACATAAAGTCACAGTAGTTGATAATTAATCTATATCCAAATTGCTTCTTGTTCCAGTTATGTCCTTTGAACTATTTTTTAAAAAAATTGAAGTTTCATGCATAATGTCTCATCATCTCTTCTTCTCCTCCCCCTTTCCATCTTTTGGTTATTTCTTTTTAAGCTTTGCCTGAACCTCAAGTTTGTTGCACACCATTCTGCTGGACAATGGCGCATGCCCAGTGCCCTAAAGAGGTGGGTGGCTTTCCATTGCAGCATGGCAGTTTATTCTGGTATGCACGAGATGCAGTTCTTCCCAGCTGTGATGTTGAAGTTATTAGCAGATGGAGTCTAGGGTAAGTTCTCCACTGAGTAGGGTATTTTTGAGAGAAAAAAAAAAACCCTCTGTTGAGTATCATTTCTATTAGTCAGGTGTGCTGCCTCATGCCTGGAATTCCTGTAGAGTTATTAGAATTACTGCAAGTTCTAGGGCAACTTGGGCTTTCTAGTGTGTTTCAGGCCATCCTGGGCTACAGCCAGAGTTAGACAGTGAGACTCTAATATCAAAACAAACAAACAAACAAACAAACAAAAAAGCCCAAACACTAACATATTTAAATTTTATTCTGGTGTATGGGTCCATAGCTTTCTTTCACACAAAGTTATATTTCCCCACGCCATTTAATAAGAAATCTCTCATTTCCCTATTGATTTGGTCGGCGACATCACCATCACCAACTCTTATGACATTCTGCTTTGTTCCCTTCTCTGTTTGTATTCAGGTACCACACTTTACAGACTGTGGATGTCCCAGTGTGATTTCATATCTGGTAGATGGCCTGTCCCCAGGGTCTTGCTTGTTATTCTTGCATGTTTGCTTTTCATGTGAATTTTAGGATCTCCTTGACTAACTTGCACAGAGGTTTATTGGGATTGAATTACATTTATATATTTACTAGAAGGGACAGGATTGATATCTTTATAACAGAGTTATCCTTGCCAAGAAAAAGGAGAACTCTGATCCTATGAAGTCAATTTTGCTCTTTACAGCTTTCAACTAAACTTTTGTATTTCACTTGTTAAGCTTTTTTCCTATGTTTTAATATCTTTCTGTGGGCCATGTAAAGAAATCACATCTTCTAGTTGGCTTGGGTTTGTGTGTTTTGAAGGCTGTTAATTTTATATGCTAATTTTGTACCCCGACCTCGTTCTCATTTTAATTACATTTAACTAATTAATCTATTTGTTTACTTTGTGTGTGCACACATGTGCATGTGTGTGCCTGCTCGCGCGCTGTAGAGTGTGGTTGGGAAGGTCAGAGGGCAATTTGTGCAAGTCAGTTCTCTCCACTAAGTGGATACTGGGGACTCAAACTTGGGTTGTCTGGCTTTGTGGCAAGTGAGCTATCTCCCTGGTCCTTACTCAATTACTTTATTCTCTCATCTTATTACTGAATGACTAATGTCTCCCAGGAATCCCATCATTTGCCTACAAATTGAATGCTTCAAGTCTCGCTTCCCAGTCTTTATGTCGTATTGCTTGGGACTTGTTTTCTAACCTTTGCCACAGACCTGTGCTCTCCTCATTTCCAACAGAATCCAGACCACCTTTGTCTACTTTTTTTTCTCTTAAAGTACTTGAGCGAGCAAAAGTAAGATGTTCCACAGACTTAACTATAGGTGTTGACTCTAGGCATAATCTCATTACCTAAACAAGGAAGGCATAAACAAGTCCCAATTGAATCGTCCCCCTTGTGCCCAAACCAGATATTCCAGTTCATTCTGAGGCATTTCCTGGGTGTTCTTAACCCCTAGCTGTGGTTGACCTTTCTCCTTTGAGCTTTACAATCTCACTTCTACAAACTTTTGTCCTTTTTCCAGTAAGGGACCATCCTACCTTCACCTTCACAATCCCTCGTGGGACTGATTCTGTTCTAACATCTAACATCTCTTTCTCCTAGCCCCCAACTTCTGCACGACCTGAAAGAGGTTCTGAGAGCGCTCCTCTGTCAACCCTACATGAACACTCAACTCTCAGAGGATGCTCCCTGGGGACATCACCCCATGCATTTTCTTCACCAGCCTTCCACTACCTCTCAGACTTAGGTCTTCGTAATTTATTTTTCTGTTTTTGAGACAGAGTCTCACTGTGTCCTCCCAGGTTAGCTGGTATTCAAGATCCCTCAGACTTTGTGTACTGCCGGGATTTTAAGTGTGTACTGGCTTGAGCGTCCATGCCGGATTCTGTGAACTCACTTAGAACACTGTTTTCTAGAGACTCTTCCTGTCTGCAATCATTCTACACAATGGAGGACAAATTATTTGTCTCGAGCATTGCTCTCATTAGGCTGTGTTCCTGCTCCGACACTTTGTAACTCCACGAGCTGTAGAGTTAAGTTCTTACTCCTTGCTCTGACTTTCAAAGTTTATTCTGACCCAGCCTCCCCCATCTTTTCTTTTCTCTTCCACTCCAATATGAGTATCCTACCAGCCATTTAGATCTGATATATAATCCTCCAAATTGACAGTAGAGACAAAACCAAACAAAACGAAACACAACCGGTCTATATTTATCTCAGATGTTTTTTCTCTTCTACGGTGTCTCCTTTATGAGATTCTAACTGTACTTCAGTTCATTCCAAACATACATTCTCTGGGAAGTTTTTTTTCAATCCCACAGTCAGTGTCCTCTTCCTTTGTCACCCAGGTGTGTGGTTTGTACTTCTTGGGGCCTTCTACACTCATGGAATTAGTTCACCAACTCACCGTTCTTTCCTGTCCTGTTCCTTCCACCAAAATTGTTTAAGCGTGAGAACATGGTATTATCCTTAATACTATATATAGTGCAGTAAATTAAAACTTAATAGTTCAATAAATCGTTTAACATATCCAACTGGACGTGAGATGTTGATTTGTCTGACATTTGCATTAATGTTTTTAATGCTTCCACCTACTCAAGTTTTTGTGGGAGGGTTTGCCTAATTAGGGCATGATTTTAGCTTCTTGGTGAAACCATGCTTACTATTCAGCCTTCCCCAGTATAATTTTTCTTGCATGAGGATCCTTAAGATTCCTTTAAAAAGTATTTGAAACGAAGCGTGGAATGCACCCTGTAGGGTAATGGTCACATCCTATGAGGTAAAGGCAGGAATTGTCAAGAATTCCTGAGGGTGGAGAGAACCTCTGGACCGTGTCATCAGATCATGTGACTTCAGATTCATGGAGCAACTCAAAACACAGCTGTGGGGCAGGAATCTGGAACCAGCCATGAGCCTCTTTATCTCCTCCCGTCTTACGGAATATGTGATTTGAGCTTTGCTTTGCTTATTCTGCACCAACATCTTTCCCTTTACCCACACACAGCTTTCCCATGTCTTCGTTCCCAGTTCTTCATGGACTTTAGCCACATTTTATTCATGAAAATCTTTTTCTCACTCAGCTGAGAACAGTGTTATTTATTTATTTATTTATTTATTTATTTATTTATTTATTTATTTATTGTTGTTTTTTTGAGACAGGGTTTCTCTGTAGCTTTGGAGCCTGTCCTGGAACTAGCTCTTGTAGACCAGGCTGGCCTTGAACTCACAGAGATCCGCCCGCCTCTGTGAGTGCTGGGATTAAAGGCACGTGCCACCACCGCTGCCTGGCTCTAAAATATTCTTGACTGCTAATGTATATTGTCCACAATACTGCAGCATGGAACATTGAAAATAGGATACTAATTAAAACTGAGCTTTTGCTATTAAAAATAATATTCATTAGCTGTGTGGTGGTGGAGCACGCCTTTAATCCCAGCACTCAGGAGACAGAGGCAGAGTTCGAGGCCAGCCTGGTCTACAAGAGCTAGTTCCAGGACAGGAACCAAAAGCTAAGGAGAAACCCTGTCTCGAAAATCCAAAAAAAACCAGCCTGGTCTACAGAGCTAGTTCCAGGACAGGCTCCAAAGCCACAGAGAAACCCTGTATCGAAAAAAAAAAAAAAAAAAAAAAAAAAAAGGAAAAAAAAAAGAAAATCCAAATAATAATAATAATAATAATAATATTCATTAACTGGGTGTGGTCATGCAAATCTTTAATCCTGGCACTTGAGAAGTAGAGGCAGGCAGAGCTCTATGAGTTTGAGGCCAGCCTGATCTACAGAGAGCATTTCTAGATTAACTACAGCTAAATAGTAAGACCCATCTCCAACGTATATATATTTGCATTGGAGGAATAGCTCAGTGGTGAGATACTTGTGCACACACACATGTATGTATGTAAATATATGTGCATATATACACATATTTATTTATGTAGACACACTATGGAGAAAGTGTGTATATATATGAACCTGTGTATGTATGTATTATGTATTTATATAGATACACTATGGAGGAAGAAATAGACCTGGGTATCATAAAACCCAAGTCAAATTTAAACTTTTATGTATCTGTTTACATTATCTTATTTCTCAGAGTAAGCGCAGTACAAAGAGTATAGTAGCAGAAACAGAGCTTCTCGCTGGGATAGGAGGTGGTGCCCTGGCGCAGCAGTAGACATGGTGGATGGAACAGTGCAGCGCTGTGTTTACACAGAACCTCTCATTTGAGGAACTCCGAGTGCTTCCTAAACATTGGCTCACGCGTTCTTTCAGCATCTCTAACATCTGAATGGGCTTATTGTTCCCACTTAACTAATAGAGTAATTGGAAAAGGGAGGGCTTGGGCTTTGTTTTTATCAGCCAGTGATCTCCATGACCATATAAAAAGATTTATAAAGTTTTTTCATTCTGGATGCTACATTTATGTTGTGTACATGATAGATCTTTAGTCTGATTTAAAATTTTCCTCTTTAGCATTAGACTGTGACAGAGTTATCACACAGAAGCTTCCATAAGTATTTTCTATTATAGTGTGTGCGTGTGTGTGTGTGTGTGTGTGTGTGTGAACATGTGTATTTGTGTTTGCATGTGTGTGGAGGCCAGAGGGTAATGTTGGGTGTAATGCCTTAAGATGTCATTCATTTTGTCATTTGAGACAGGGCCTGTCACTGTCATGGAACTCACTGATTTGGCTAGACAGCTGGCCAGTGAGCTCCAGGGATCCTTTTCTGTCTTCCCAGGTCAGGGATTACAAGCATACCATCCTGCTTAACTTTTTTATGTGTGTTCTGGGAATTGAACTGATGTCATTATGCTTGCAAGGCAGACGCTTCCAGTTGACTGAGGTGTCTCCCCGGCCCTCTGTGTCATCCTCTCTTTCCTTTTATCATGTGTATGAATATGAGCGCATATATGTGTGTTTTCACGTATGTGAGTGCACTGGCGTGGGTAGATGTGTGTAGAAGCCTGAAGTTGATGTTAGCTGTCTTTTTTGATCACTTCCTCCTTTATCGACTGAGGCAGGGCCTGGGAATTGAACACAGAGCTCACTGATTCAGCTAGTCTAGCTGGCCAGCTGGCCTCGTTATCTTCCCTTATCTCTGCCTCCAGCACCACACCTGCCTTGCTTTTCACTCACGCGCTGGGAATCCCGTCTTTGCTCCTCACACTTTCCTGGTGGGTGGGTGCCTTATCAGCTGAGCCATCTTCCAGTTCCCAAGCCAGTCTTTAACTGCCCACCCAACTTCTGTCCTCGCAGCAATCCACAGGTATTTGTTGTGGCCTACATATTTAGAGGCTAGAGTTCAGTCTGCTTAGCTGGCAGAGATACAGCTACAGTCCCAGATTTGAACCAGTGCTTGGTGTGACAACAGCAATAGGCTGGTTGTCACTGAGCTCGGCCAACTCGCTTTGTAGAACACAGAAATTAGTTCTAGTGAAGCAGCCATGACAGGACGCCGGCCCTCTGACAGACACTGGAGAGTCCACTGTGGAGGCCGAGACTGGGAGATGTTGATTGTCCTCTGAAGGAAACAGCATTACCATAACAGCCTGATGGTTAGAGCCCATTTCTAGTTCTTTGTCTCCCTACTCTGGGATGTCTCTTCGCCCTTTCATTACTCTGGGGCAAGGAAGAGAATGGCAGTGATTAATAGGCCAGGTGATTAGACGTGCTTATGGTTTTCACTGAGAATTCAGTTGCAGTTTGTCTATGAGAAATTTGTTACTATATTTCGAGCCCTGCTAGAAAAAAAAGTTATTTTTTTAGTCCCTGAAGCTATATAGGTCAGAAAACAAAGAAGCATTCTTTATCTCCTGTAAAACAGGAACTAATTATCTCTTCTCTAATATAGGCAATCAGCAAGTGAGATAAAAGCTAGCTCCCCAACAGTTGTCAGGGGTTTGTTTTTGTTTGTGAGAGTTCCCCCCCCACCCCCCCACAAAGTCTTGCTATATAGCCCAGGCTGCCCCAGCCTCTGAGTGCTGGGATCAAACAGGGGTGTATCATGATGCCTGGCTAATGAGACCATCTGGAGCCTAGCGGCCAATGCTGTATGTCCAGGAACATCTGTCTGATAATGGTAATAGGTGAAGTGTCACACCAGAAGGAGCACGGAGGCGTCATTGCGGGCAGAGCAGTAGGAAGGAAGGAAGGGTTACCCACCAGAGTCCCTTTATCTCCCCAGAGGTTTAGGATCTAGATCTGATAAAATCTTAGCAGGTAAAGGTGCGAGCCACCAAGCCCACCGACCTGAGTTCTAGCCCAGGGTCCCACAAGGTGGAAGGAAACAACCAAGTTCAACGAGTTGTCTAACACACACACACACACACACACACACACACACACACACGCACACACACACGACATAGAAACACAGAATTTAACATTTTAGTGTTCCAAAAATCTCCATGTTTTGGACTTGACTTGGTGTGAAATAAGGCTGGGAATGTCCAGTTTGATCACTTCGCGATGCTGCTACATAAACATCCCAATTCTAAGAAGTCCCTGTCACAACCTCTGGTTCTGTGCTTGTGCCTTTAAAAGAACAGAATATTTTGGCTCTGGTGTTCTTGTGCCAAATCATTTTTGGCTCTCATTGCACTTGAAAAACATGTTTTGGAGAGTCTGTGTAACATTTTGGGCGGGGTGGTTTCTAAAAGGCTCAATCTTAAACACAAAGCGAGGCTATAAGACCAGTGATTAGCGCTGATGCAACCTCAGGGCTCTGCGGGTGCGCAAGCTCGGCTCAGGAATGCTAAACCCATACTGGGTGACTCAAACACGTGTTAGCAGGAGAGAGCTAAATAGTGCATGATACACATTTAAAAGTATGTGTCTGAAGTAAACTCTGTTTCTGGAGAAGTTATTCGATAATAAGAGTGTGTGTATTCTTCATCGGCTTCTAAAAATCAATGAAAAGCTCATTTGAATAAAATAATGAAGTATAAATAGCAATAACTTGCACTTGTCTGCTTACCAAAACGTGTGAGAAGACTGTTCTAATCCCTTTATTTTAGAAGTACCCTCTATATTTATGTGGGAGGCATTCACAGGCTCACACAAGGAGCATTTACACACCCCTTACAAAATACTTTTGGTTTTATATGTTTCCAAACTTATAAACAGAAGTATGTGCTCCATGCTTTCTTCCTGCCGTTTGCATTAGTTCAAAATTCTTTTTGTGAGATTCGTTCATACGCACGTAGCTGATTAAATGTCACTTAAGGAAAGTCCTTCCGTATATCTAGAAGAGAGATTCAGGATCCCCGAGGGAATCCAGAATGCTCAAATAACTGTGTGTAAAACGATGAGGCATGTGCATATTACCCATGCACATCCTTTTGCATCTTTAAGTCATCTCTAGAATAATTACATGCCTAGTATCACACAAGCACTATATAAATAGTAGCTCCCTGTGTTGTTTAAGATATAATGTTAACAGAAGACGTCTGGACATGTTCACTCCATATAACTCCCCCATCTCCCAATATTTTCCATTCTATATTTGTTGATTTTTTTTGGAAGTGGAACACACAGATAAGCAGGGCCAACTTTCTTGATTGTGTAAATAGACCACAAGCCAGTCAGTCTATCTGTTTACTTCCCTTTGACAGGTGGCCAGGCTGTTTCTGGGCCTTTGGGGGAGGGGGCATTCTTGACTGTGTCTCTTGGTGTTGATCAACAAGTGTTTTACTCTGTAGAGTATGGAACATGGAATTGCTAGCTATTGCCATATGCGTTTCGGCTGCTTGACCTGACAGTGCCAAACTGTTTTCCCAAACCAGAGAAACAAATGCCCACACCCACTGACGGTGTGCCGTAGCTCTCATTGGTTTATATTGTCCTCCGACTTTGGGATAGTTAGACTTTCCAGTTTTTGTGAACTCAGTGGCCGTGGGAAGGGAGCTGGCTTTAATATTATCTTTCCCTGGCTACTAGAAAGATTGAACTTCTGCATGTGTTATTAGTCATTCAGATTTGTCTTTTGGCTAAATAATTATTTTGTTTGCCGAGTCACTGACGTTCTCTTGTCTGTATTTAATAAGTGTAATTTGTTCTAGATACAAAGGATTTCTTGGATTCATTTCAAGCTTCTCTTTCATACGATTTTCTTTCCAGTTTTTTTTTTTTTTGGAAGTCTGTTACTTCTTCACAGTTTTTACCCAGGTAAACAGATTATTCTCTGTCTGGTTGTTAAAGAAGGCAAATTAGATAGATTATACCACTCAGACGTTTCTTCAAGCATAAGAATCAGAAGAGGTACAATGCATTTGTGCTAATTATTTTTAAAGTCAAAATAGCAAGGATAAATTTCTCGACAAATCTACCATCTAGTGAGATAATGGCATTTAATCTTAGACAAATGCATTACTTGATTTATTTCACCATATTCTGGCAGAGTTACAGAAACACCCCAATTTGAAAGAAACACGTCTTTCTTTCTGTTCACTGTCCAATTTCCAGGAAAAGTAGCGTTTGCTTATCTCTCCTTTCTGCTAATCAGATTTAGCTTCCTGGCTGCTCACTAATACCTGACATTTCAAAGGTCTCAGTGACCTTGTAATTTCCAAATCAAATGGCTTCTGACTTATGGAATTAAGGTGTTAGCTTAAGCAAACAGAAACACAGAATTTTTGGATAAATTTGAATTTCAGATAAACAACAACTTATGACATTATAAGTATGTCTCAAATATATATAAATATATACCCAAACTTTTTGTCCCTCTCTCTCTCTAAACACTCTCAGTTGAACAAAGCGCTGTCAATGGCACAATTAGTTAGACTGGTAATTCCATGGTCGTGATTGCAGTGCTGGAGGGAAACAAATACGTGGAAATTTCACATTATTTGTATGATGTGTTTATAGAAGAGTGGGCTGTGATCGCATTTCTTTCTAATCAAATGTTTTCCACTACTCTGCAGGCTTAGATTTCCTCTCTTTCTGTCAGGTGATCTCCCTGCAGGATGATGGGGAGGACATTGTCTAACCACAGATTATCCTGGCGGCAAGAGTTGAGACTCTCTGAGGATGAATCCAACAGAGAGAATGTAACTGGGGAAGCAGAAGGCCAGGCTCTGGGGACAAAAGCTCAGAAGTGGGCCTGGGGGTTCTTGTTCCTTGGTGACATTGTCTCATAGTTCCTCTCTCTCAGTCCCAAACCCCACACCCCACCATGTGCTTGCATTTTCCCCTCTCCCCCGCCCTGGCTTGTGGAAGGAAATGCAAACAGTTATAGACATCACATTTGTTGAATTTGTTCAGTTTGACTAGCATGACTTACATAAGAGAAAGGGTAATATGTGCGATAGTAAAAGAACTTGCTAATATGGTCCGTCTCCAAAATTATGTTTCGAGAATCCGTTTTGTGTGCTATTGCTTTGAGAAGCACTTAGACGTTTCAAGAGAGAGTCACCTAGGAACTATATTTAAACGTATAAATAAAGACATATTTTGAAAGTGAGGATCTGGGAGCTGAGGGTTTTGATCAGTGGTAGAGAGCACTTGCTGGTGTGCCCAGGGTTTCAGGGTTTAATCGCAACACAGGGAAAAGAAAGAAAACATAGGGGTCTAAAAATACCTGACCCACTAAGCAAAGGAATGCACCCTTAAATGGTGGATCTTTCCCTTATCTGAAAAGCCCACAGAGCAGCCTCGGTGGGGAGCACATCTGAGAAACAAGGAATGCGCCTTTTCCTCCGGAGACCTCAGATATGCATTATCAGTGGATCCCCATTTGCACGTTTGCCAACTGAAGCCATTAAGCACCTCATCTTCAGGGAGCTGGGGGCTCGGCCTGGGACAGATCTCCCACATCTGCCCTAACAAGATTGTATTGAAGGGAAGTCAGGCCCCACGGACTGTTTTGCTCATGTAATGGTAGCCAGTGACAAAGAGACATCTGCTATAGCTTCGGCCAGAATATCAGAGTCTCAAAAGCACAAATGCTCATGGCGGGGGGAGGAGGCAGTTCTTCTGAGAAAGCTATGATTGCTCACATGTAAGCCCGTGAGAAAGAGCTACATGGGGGAACACCGCATCTCCCAGATCCCCTTCAGTCCTTGTCTCTCAATATTTTGGTTTGCTTGTCTGACAGGGACATGGCTTTATTATAGAGAGAGAGAGAGAGAGAAAGAGAGAGAGAGAGAGAGAGAGAGAGAGAGAGAGAGAGAGAGAGAGAGAGAGAGAGAGAGAGAGAGAGGACTGTCTTTATATGGACGAGAGTGTGTGGAACTAGACTCTCAAGGGAGTGGCTTACACAGTGTCTCCCTAATGTTATTGTTGAAAAAATATCTGGTATTTATATCATTGCTAAACTATGAAATTGCTACAACGAATTTTTCACAATTTGGATAAAATATGCAGCAAAAATATCTTCACACTCACTGTGAGAAAAGACATAAAGTTCGGCTTATGCTTGGAGTTGGGAATACCGTTTTAGCAACAAAAACATGTCCCTGCAAACATGACATGAGAGTCCCAGCGTACACGGCTGCTTCAGTGTGCGCGCAGAGCTGGGCCTTCATTGGCTCCCCAGTCTCCATTAGGCTCTAATCTGAGGCTCTTAAGCTGGCGGTGATGGGGCACAGTATTGTACTCATGAAGATTTCAAAGATGTCGGGCTTTCCACTAGTTGACCTATTTCGCCAGCCATGCATTATGTAATGCAGAAAGTCTCATGCATACGGCGGAGCCATTAATGCATAATATGTTCCTATGTATGTGCATTTATATGCATATATATGTTTTGGATGCAAAGTCATATTTCTCCTAGAGGACAAGGCAAATAATTTGACTTTCATCAGCTGTGTGTTTTCATATCAGATGGCAGTAAGATGATGTTAAGAAACTACTCTCCAGGCTGAAGTTCTTCACAGACAGCATTATCAAGTTTCAAATCTAAGAAGAAGGGTTAGGGATGTAGAGCTCAGTTGGCATAGTGTCTGCCTAGTATCTGGAAGTACTGGGTTTGAGCTCCCGTATCCAGTAAAACTGGACAAGGAGGCACTCCTGTAATTCTAGCTCTCAGGAAGGAGGTAGAGGATGGAGGAACAGAAAGTTGAAGGTTATCGTCTTTAGCTATATGCTGAGTTTGAAGTTAGCCTGGGCTATCGGAGACCCTGTCTAAAAAAGAAGAAAAAAGGAGAAGAAGAAAAAAGGAGGAGGAGGAGAAGAAGAAGAGGAAGAAGAAATAATAATTTTACGAAATATATCATGCTAAATTCTATCATTGGCACTTTACATTGCTAATCACATAAGGTATTCTAGAAGATTAGTTAGTTCTTTCTGGTCATTAATGCATTCATGTTGCTGCAATTAGCAAAAGGATCCGGTTTGCAACTTGGAGAAGGTTACATGGTGGCTGAACCTAATTCAATATATTGTCAACACTCATAACTGGGAAGAGTTACACAAGAGTTCAGACTAGTCTGGGCTACAGGAGACACCACCTCAAAAACCAACCGACCATACAAACAAACAAACAGAAAGAGTGTGCTTACTTTCCTGAGCGATAAGGTAGTGATAGGGGAATGGGCTCTACCCTCTTTTTTAGTCATTTGTTCATTTCTTTACTGACAGTTTTGTTAAATGTCTGTTCTGAGCTAGGCACTCTTATATGTGCTTCTGTGGAAATTAGAGGAGTTATTACAGCCTCTATCTTAGTGAGCAAGACCGAACAACAGAGAGTTCCAGACCCAAACAGAAGGTGATGTTCCCTGGGAAGAGCGAAACACAGACAATAAAGCGGCATGGCTTTGGGGGAGGGAGCCGAGGATAGCCTCAGGAAGCTGCTTGAGATCTTAGGTCTGAAAGGCAAAGTGATACAGTTTAGGAAAGACCTAAAGAGAGTGGAGAATGTTCCAGGAGCTGGTTGGGGGTGGACCAGTGGAGTCTGGTGTGAGCGCTTGGTAGAAGCTGACGGCAAAGAGAAGGGTAAGCCCTCAGCTTCAAACACCCCGGTGAGGAGACTGAATTTCTGAGATTAAAAACGAAAAGGAAAACACTGGAGAGTCTGAAGCACGGAAATAGGAACAAGATCTCGAGAAGAGAGACCACTGGGGCGCGTGCCAGCGTGGTGGCTGGGACGCACGGGAAGAGAAAATAGAGATCCCAGGTACCGGTCCCAGGAAATTTCAGGAGTGGGTGGGGATGACCGACAAGAGTCTGTGAAGTGGCTGGAACTCTAAGATGGGTGTGGGGAAGCCTGAAGGCCTTCTGGCTGATCAATAACCAGAGAACGCTGGTGAGTGTGAAAAGCCGTCTAGAATGCCACTGCTGAAGGAAGCTCTGAAGGCTGGAGACAGTATTCCTCACCCCAACCGCCTCCTCAGCTTTACCCGCCGATCCCTTTCCATTTGCTCCCCTCTCCCACAAAGCAAAGTACGCTTGGGGTCAAGGAAATCAAGACTGTCTGGGAATGCTGGTCAAGGTGCCACTACTGAAGGACAATTCTAACCCAATGCTTCCTCCCACGCTTGAGTTTGACCCTCTCAACCGGTTGGGCTTTCTGTCTAGTCTGAGTTTCGTTCCGGAGATGGTTATGCGAGGCTGAGCTGCTAATTCCTGCGCTGCTCACTCGACTCCCCCATCCGGGAGAACAGGCCAGACGTTGACAACAAACCAGAAGAACTCGGGGTGGGACGTGCGTCCCCTCCTCCTGTTATCAGACTGTGGCCAGCCTTAAGGACCGGTTATCTATTAGTCATTTGGTATTCTAAACATGTAGGCGTGGGCTCTCCGCCTCAGCGTGGCCGGCCTGAATTGTAACTAAATTTGTTCCAAGTAGATTGCGAATGTGAAGGAGGGATTTGATATTTTGGCAATTCAACCAGAGGCCCAATGCTTATGACAGGACAGTCACTCTCTTGCAACTTCATTAAAGGTCAGAACTGTTGTCTTCTAAGAATTGCAGCAATGAAGAGAAGCGAGAGCTTAAAGAGGAAAACAACCAAAACCACGTGGGTGTGGTGTCACGTGCCCTTAATCCCAGCACCCCTGAGGCAGAGGCAGGCGGATCTCTGTGAGTTGAACGTGGGGGTTTACTGGGAAAGATCCAAGGACAGCCAGTCTTGGAAAAAGCAAAAGCAAAACAAAACCCAAACAAACAAAGCCCACACTCAGGAATGAAATCGGTTTGTTAGAGTTCTTTAAGGAAAGGCGTTCCTCTGAAGCAGCCTCAGACTCTTTAACAGCGTTCTCCAGGAATAGCCCCGTGTGATATCGTTAACATTCATTGATCATAGTTAGGGGAATCACAAACTTTAGGACGTCACAGGCCTGGTAAAGCTTCAGCCTGGGCTAAATTTTAAGGGAATTCTCACAACCTCTAGATCACGCATGTCCTGGATCCGTGTCTCCAGGAAAGGATCAGACAGTTCCCGTGACTGAACTCTGAAGAACGGGCCCTGGTAGTGTTAAAATGTAAAACTTCTTAAGTAGATGATGTTATAGTCATGTACAGGAATACCACGCAGTGAGAAAAAGGTTTTGTAGAAGAACTCCACGACATGAAAAATGGTTCAGAATATAAAATTCAGTGAAAAATTGTAAAGTTGTATACACTGATTACATTTGGTAGGAAATCATATAGTGGTATTTACAGAAAAGCAAGACAGAGGGCTACCTCTGTGCAGTGAGAGATTAAAGGGGCTTAGTCTCTACTCTTCTAGAGTTTTCCAAGTGGCCTTTAATGAAAGTAATGATTTTGTAATAAAGAAGTATTAAATGGGGACATCAATATCAACCTTAATATGCTTCATAGATATATGTTAATTTTGTAATTGTTAAAGAAATATTAAGTAGGGTGAAATATTAATTTTATAGATTTGTGGTGAGAATTACATTAGATAAAGTGATTTATAGAAAATTCTTAATGTGGTGCGTGACATTTAATTACATTCTCAATTATTTTTTTTACTCAATTTAATCTTATCTAGGTTTAGCCCCAAATGATTTTTTTTGCCTTAAATCAAAAAAAAAAAAAAAGACCAAAAATATTATTCTGGAAAGCGTGAAGATTTGTCAATATTTAAAGTATTCAAAACAATGCTGGCTGGGGAGGCAAATTTGAAAGCGGTGTCCATGAAAGGACTGGGGACTTGGGCGTGAGGAGGAACACTGAGATGGGTATGTAAACCTGAGGAAATGATTCTGCAGTCTCTCTGTTCAGACTGCCACAATCTGGCTTGTTGTTTAAAAACCTGTCATTTCTACATATCCATATTAGGAACATAGATAGATAGCACATACCTAACTCAAAGAGAGAAATTAGTCTGTCACGGTAAATGGCCTGCCTCTCCAGGCAGATAAACCAGCGTCTTGTCAGGGGCTCTGAGACGTGAAGTGCAGCCCTGTGGCTTTCTCCTTGTGGTACTCTTTAAGAGAAGCTTGAGGTCTGGTGGGAAGGCACATTGTGTGACCTCTGTTGCACACCCTGGGCTGTTTATCATTAGTGGTCTGGACCCTTATCCCTTAACACATGTGTGCACTCGAGTGTGCATGTGCAGGTACACACACACACACACTCATACATATACACCAACATTCCTTCCATTTTTATTTTCTCCTCTATCTGAGCTGAGAGCCTTCCTTCTCCACTCCTCTGCAATCTCTAGCTTGGCATATCCCATAGGATAGCACCAGGGCCTTGCTTATCTCACCCCTACAGCTTCCTGAGAGACCTTTGTCCCACCTAGCTCCTCAGAGCCTTCCTTTCTTCATCTTAGACTTTCACTACTGATGGGAACATAATGCCTCCCTTGGAACTGTGTTGTGGGCATCCCATTGTGTAATGGAAGGAGAACTCCTAGCACATATCAGGCTCCTGATAATGGAAGCTATTATTATGATTAATTAATTATATTATTTATTCACTTTTGCACCCTTTGGGCCCAGCACAGTGCCTGATATATGATGAGTTCAAAATAAATTGCTAGTGAATGAATGAATGAACTTGGACAGTTTCAGAATATGGCTGTGAAGTAAAAGTAAAATGTTTTGTAATGTTTATCGTGGGAAACCGGGGGTAAAAAACCACCTTCTCCAAACAACCGCCTGGGGCTCCTCTCGGGTCACTGTCTCGCCTTGGGCTAAGCCACTATTGTGTTCAGAAACACTGTCATCCCCATGTAGAGATGGCCCTATGGGCACAAGAGGAGTTACCCTCTGACTGTCCACATAATGCCCTGTCCACAACCCACCCTTCTTTAGCCTTGAAAAAGCTGGTGTTCTGTCTGAATCCAACAAACAATCCATGGTCTGGATGAAATTCAGCTGACTGCTAACCCCAGCGTCCGTGTGATCTGCTCCCCCAACCTCTCACTGTTCACAGAACCTGCTAGCTGATTTGCATGCCACCTCCTATCCTTCCCCGACTTCCTTCTAGAAAGATGTTTGTGAATTATTTTAAGCCAGTTGAATCACTCTGAGAGTTAAGTGCTATTTTTAAGGTTTGAGGAACAGTTGAGAAGGAATGATTTGGGGATCTGAAGCAGTTTCACAATAATATCCCACAGAAACTTCAACCTACCACGTTTGTGGTAAATTTTGGCATCTGAAACCTTGAGCGTAAATGGGTCCCTTGCTCCTCGATACCAGATTCCAGTCTCCTGGGGGAGGATTCCTTGCTAAAGTTATGGTGGATGGGGCAGATGGGGTTTATAGGCAGCTGTCTGCGGCAGGAGAGATCGCCTCCTTTTCCATCTTTGGAAGGTGCTCTTTTCTCTGTTGCCTGCCTGGGTGCAGCGCTTGGCTTTCTCTTATCAAGACCATTCTTCCTGCCCTGGTCACACTAGCTCCACCTAGCATCCTGTCCTCTTGGGATGATGCCAAGAAGCTAGCATCCCAGGTGAATATAGCAGACCTCGCTAGGCCAGGTAGGACGTTGAGCGAGAGCACTCTTGACTGGTAATCCCACTTGTTCCTATGAACTTTGCTAAGACCTTAGCTTACCAACTGACCTATATATCCTGCTCAGATCTCCCTACCAGTTCCATGAAAATGAACATGTTTTATCTGAACTTCTGTAGATCTTTCTACTGATACCATTTCAGCTACACGTCCTGCTTTGCCATGATATCTCCTTATTGCTCATCTTTATACAGAAATCTGTATCTTCTTGATCAACCATATTGTTTCATTTTGCTGTCGTATGTCTCTTACACAGTGGGCTATGCGATTATTTTCAGTCACTCTTAGTACTTGATTTGAATGGAAGAACTGTGTGTAATTATGACTCAGTGAATACTGTTTTGATGGTGGTGATGAAATATTTTGGCATAGTCACAGACTGTACCTTCTACAATCCAGGGCCTAGAAGTCATGGGAAAACACTAGTAAAATGCTTAAAAGTTGATGAAATCTAAACTTTTATTAATAAAATTATTTACTATTTATCAACACGCTTAAAAGCTGGATGTGGTTTTTAAATAGTTTCTCCATACACGTCTAACCATATACTTTTGGGTTAGGAGTGAAAAGAGGCCACAGATTTTTTTTTCCTTCTGGGTTATGGAAACTGGATCAAGAAGAATATTCTATAATGTCAAGTCTTCTTCAGTTTTCAGGGAATTTGTCACCCCACATATAACAAACACTGACAATTTTTGTAGTAAGGGTAAATGTCATGCCCTCTCCCTGATAATCTTTTAGACAGGTATAATACTGGACAAAACTCTAACACTAGATTTTGGAGATGTGGCCATTACTATAATGTCACAAGGAAAAGGATGGTTGTCATTTTGTTGCTGTCATTTTTGGTAATAATTGTTAACGTAGTCAATTTAGAGGTTTATATTTTGTCAGACTTATTCACATGGGTATGAGGAGCTTTAAAATCTAGAAGGAAGCTGAGAGTTCTTATTCTTTTAAGGAAGTAGATTCTTGGAGAGGTTACTTATATAAGATTAGATGACTAAGGCATTGCAAATCCACACCAGCAGCCTTCCAGGCTCAAGCCCGGTCCATGGCTCCATCTATGAGTTCTTGGGTTACGGGATAGGGAGATACTGCTCTGATGTTTGGCTTACTTGTACAGACATCTTCATTGCTGTCTTTACATTTACAATCGAGCATATGTGGGCAGAGTCACCCATGTTCTGTGAATATAGGGCCCATGCATAAAGCAGCGAGTCATAGGAATGAAAGGTTTTGTTCCAGATCATGTCTTAGCATCACTAATTTGGCCATTAGGCCTCAGAGAGAAAAGCAATGAGTGGGATGACAGCAAATATTTGATGTGGGCCTGCAGATTGGAGAAAGCTGTGGAAGAGCAGATCTTCAGCCTTCCGTGCCTCAGCCAGTCATGCAATTCAGTAGCTGAGATCTGGGCTTGTTGTCATTGAGCTCTCCCCCTCTCCCTTCACTCTTTGATTCCTCCCTCCCCACTCTAGACAGGTTCTGCACTACTTCCTTGTAGGCAGAGACTACTCATTTGTTTCTCAGCCACTCAGACCCAAATAATCACACAGAAACTATGTTAATTGCCACACTGTTTGTCCAATAGCTTAGGTGTCTTTCTAGCTAGCTCTTACATCTTAATTTAACCCATATCTATTATTCTGTGTATCTCTACAAGGCCTACAAGTTCTGGTGTTTTCTTCCTTGGAGTCTCTTTTACTCCACCTACTCTCTCTCTCTCTTCCAGCCTGACTGCTCTGCTATAGGCCAAAGCACCTTCTTTATTAACCAGTGGTAATAAAACATATTCACAGCACACAGAGGGGAATAGATAGTAACAGCTCTTCCTCACAGGAATGTAATAGGAAGCAAAGAAGACTATGGGTTCCCTTTTCTTGATCGAATTCGTTCTTTCTTGTAGGGAAGTGGGGGGCACTTTGTTGTCTTCCTGAGCACCAAGGGAATGAGGAAATTGTAGGAGCAAATGTAGCAGAAAGGAAAACAGAAAAGCTAAGAAATATGAGGGAGTTGGTCAACAACTTTATAGATCAACACACACACATACATACATACACCCCACAAACACACACACACACAAACACACACATACAAATACACACACAACCCCCCAAACACACACAAATACACAGACACAAACAAACACAAACACACACACAAGCACACACACACACACAAACACACACACACACACACACACACACAGAGCTTCTCAGCCCCTTTATCCCCCTCCTTTGAGAGAAGCCTGGTAAATCCTGGCCATGCTCCTCAGGCGCGCTTTGATTCCAGGGACTTCTCTTTGAACCTCTATAAAATGCAGAAGGGACACAAAGGGATGGTGGCCCTCATTCCCTGCTCACCAGAATCACCACAGATTTAATTTTTCTGGTTGTTCCATTTCTTTTTGAGGTCAGTTTCTGGATCTGAAGCATAGGTTTTCCCTTCTTCAGGGGCCTTGAAGATTGCGTCTCCTTTCAAGACTATAGGACATCTTAATTTGTAATAAAATTTCATGAACGAGTTGTGGTAAATTCTTGGCAGGGTCTAGAAAATAATGGTTTCATTGAAACGTGAATCATTCCAATGCTGCTTCCTTAACACGATTAACTCAAGGCACTGAGTGTTGGTGGAATTAAGAGACTTCCTCCACAAAGCTCTCTGCCTCATTCAGGCTTCCAGGACAGGTCTGGGGCTCCATGAGCACAGATAGTGGATTTAACAAATCATCCTCTTCTCTCTAAAGCATAGAAAAAACAAACAAACAAGCAAACAAACATAGAAACCTGTGCTTTCTCACAGTCTTCCCCTGGAGGTCACCTCGGGTTTACAGAGCATTTGTGGACTGATGAAGGCATATAGAAGTCAACATACCAAAAAGGGAGAACAAGGACAAGTTGAGAAACACCATCGTCCCTTGGGGAGGCTTGGGGAGTATGGGAGCTGCTAGTGCCGTGGGCATCACGGTCAGGAGCTTTGCCTATAATGTGTTCTAAGATCACCTTGCTGTAAATAGACCTACAGGGACATGACACCCCATCTAAGAGCGGCACTGGACCTGGAGGCACACTGATCGCGCAAGGGTTTACTGGAACGTGAGTGACAACTTTGCTTTTCCTGTGACATGAACTGATGGACAGCAACGCTTCCAAGTCACGTCGGTGGAAAGAATGACGTTGTCAAACCGTGTTGGCTTTTAAGCACAGGTGGATCTGGTAATACTTAAGAGGCTGTGAATATTAAGACGATTTCCTGTCTAAAATCTTAAAAAAAGTCCAGCAGACAGCAGGATGGGCAGCATGGATAGCAGCTTCTACCTTGGGTTTTCTACACACAGGAAATTAAATTTCACCTTTGCAGCACTGCTCTCTGACACCGACTCTTCCTTTCTCTTCCAAGTTAGTATTTGATGATGAGAAAAGATAAGGAAATGTCTGGTTGCCCTTCCATCGTAGAGAAAACCGGGCATCTGACGAGAGGAAATGGGGCTGACGAGGGAAGAGAGATGGAAAGGTGCCTACGTATCTTTTTCTTTTAGGGTGCGGTGGATTGCTTTCAAAGTGTAACACTCTCGCGTTTTCTGTTGTTTCACATTCTGAAGATTCAGTTCTTTGTGGTCATCCACCATCTGAAAACACGAAATAAAAAAAAAATTCCAGAAACAAACAATTTGTAGGCCTCACATGACATGTCCTTCTGAGTAACAGGATGACATTTTGAACTGTCTCTCTGTCTAGTTCAGGATGTGAATCATGCCTTTGTCAAGTGTGTCCGTGCTCTATATGCTACCCACCCATGAGTCACCTAGGAGCCATCTAGACTGCCGGATAACTATCACACTAGCTCAGAGCTTTTGTTCCTCCTGGAGCTCAGTGCTACGTGAGATGCTTCTGTCCTTCATCTCCTTATATAGACATTTTGCCAAAAGGAGAAGGTTGAGTCCCGAACAGTAAGAGCTTTGAGACAAAGTCGCATACTTACATGACTTTCATTACAGGATATTGTTTGGAATTTTAATATTGTTAATAATCTATTACTGTGGATAATTAATAAATTAAATGCTGTCTGATATATATGTACATATATATGCATACATGTGTAGAAACACACACACACATGACTTGGAATGTCTTCAGTTTCAGCAATTCACAGTGCGTCTCAGAACATGTACCACTCAGATAAGGGGCATTATTAGATAGAACATGGTAATGTATCCCATGTTTCTGATAAAGAAAACACATGAACTGGGTGAGCTGGTGTGTGCTTGCCATCTCAGCTGCTTAAGAGACTGAGCAGGAGTATCGTGAGTTCAAGGCCAGCCTGGGTGATTTATCAAGACTCTGTGTCGAGATAAAAGTTGACCGAGAGATATTAGCTCCTGGGACAGCAGTTACCGGAGCACGTGGGAGATTCTGAGTTCAGTCGGTGCCGTCCTCTTAATGACTGTGGCAGTTGAACTTGATTCTTCTTCTCAGGTACGGTCATCTAATATTCATATAGGAGAGCGTTCACACTGAGCAACGTTCCCAGAGCTGAGTAGACCTCTCTCACTATTTTCCCCGTGATACAAAGCAGGATGATTTGGGGGGCTATTTTTAGCAAATTACCTTTCACCTTTGTTGACAGGGATAGAGACATACACATGGCTCACAATTCCATAAAACCTCCAAGAAAGAGAGGGTTTTGCCTCACTTTCACCCCCTTCCCACCACCGCCTGCCTTGTCTTCCCAAGGGCAACCATACTTATCATTTTATTCTGTTGTTCTGGAGACGGTACATTAGAATCTTCTAAAAACATCTGCGACCTCATCACAGGTTATGGAGATGAGGCTAGGAAAATGGTGATAATAGAAGACATCATTATTTGCTCCATCCATGATTGGTGGAGCCAATGTCTCATCAGAGACCAGAGCTCCTATCTAACTTTGTCAACCATAGGACTTCTCTGAAACCAAGGAGAGGTTGAGTATAGGTGCAAAATAGTTTTTTTTTTGTTTTGTTTTGTTTTGAAATCATGTTCTAAACTAGCTTGTGAAGGGACGAAGAAATTTAATATTCATTAGCAATGCTGGTAGCTCCAACATACATTTAGCACATGAATACAGACATATACCTATATGCATGGGCCCACAAACCTTTCCAGCCTCTTGTCTAGGGCTGGTCTAATGGTCACCGCAATTCACAAATGGCTGCACTCAAGAGGGAAGACTGAATTTGCTTTTTCTACTTAACCATAAGGAAACATAATGAAAAAGGGGGCGACTCAGGGTACACTTGCTGGAGGTGTCCGGCAATTGCTCATCGCCTTTGGTAGTTTCTATATGCAAACATTGTGCCAGCCTTGTCCCTGTTCCTAAAAGGACTCCATAACCTCATCTGTGCACATCCTTATGGAATCCCAGCACTTTTTTTTTAATGAGATTGGATCTCTTTATTATATAACCCTGGCTGTCTTAGAACTTGATGTGCAGACCATGCTAGCCTTGGACTCACAGAGATCCTCCTGCTTCTGCCTCCTGAGCGTTGGGATTAAAAGTGTGTGTCACCACATTTGGTCCCCAGCATTTATTTTAAGACACTTTTATGATACAACATCAATAGTGTGTGTAGCTTTAGACAGGGGCGGGGTGGGGGGGGCACGTGCTGCTCTGCCTTTACGCCACCATGCCTCCCGACTGTCGCTGAGAACTGAGGTGCACCACTCACGTGTATTTTGCCTACCTCAGTTCATGTGGCCAGTTCTGCAAATGACCCATTTGCAGGGTGGAAGATACTCCTTCTTTATAAAGGCCATTCTCTCTGAGTCTAGGCTGATTTCCCACCGCAGAGAATAAAGTGTTCTGCTGTTTCATCCATGATCCTGCAACCCCAAGGCATCTAAAGACCAACGCCCATAAAAATCAATGCATAGAGGAGGGCCTTTGCCCCTTGTCAAATTAAAAGCATAGAGACATGTCTGACCCAGGTTAGTATTTCTTAGAGTTACAGCAAATAGGTTTTCCAGTTGCTTTGCAACTTTGCCAAAATGTCTTGAAACACACCATTAAATATTTTTTCAGCCACGTAATAAGCAAGCATGTAATAATGTTCTTTGTGATAGTAGAAGAATAATTATCTGTAGCATCCTTACTCTTTCCATTCCTCCCTTCCTTTGGGAATGTTCCTGTAAGTGACAGTTGTCATAGAAAGATGGCAGGCAGTAAGTTTGGTGTCCAGGTTGCTCAACACTGCAGACTCATCTGGATGTTTCCATTTGGTTGAGTCCCAGAAAAGAGGCAAAAGTACCTCCAGCAGTAGGACTAGAATCTTGACTGCAGTGCAAAGTCTGCTTGCCGCACACAGGATACCACATTCCTAAGCATGTCTGGGCAGGATGCTTACATTTACTGTGAGGGATTGAATGTTTGTGCTCAGCTCCCCACTCGATGCCCCATCTCCCATGCTGTGAGGTTCTCAGACCCAGATGCGGTTACAAGGATGAGCCCATCCACATCCTTAGGAGAAGATAGAACGCTCACTCTCTCAGGCTCAAAAGGACACAACAGCAAGGCAGAGCCGTTCAGAAGCCAAGAGAAGGACTCTAGTGGGGGACTGAATAGGCAGGCACCTTGACCTTAGACTTGCCTGCCTCCAGAACTGTGAAAAACACATCCCTGTTGTTTAAGCTGCTGGGCTTATGGTATTTTGTTACCGTAGCCTGATCCAACTCAATACTTCAACACCGCTCAGCCGCTGAGATGACAATTTGCCAGTTCAGCCAGTTACTCAGTGTGACTGTTTGCCTTGACGGGAGGATGTCTTGATTGTGATCTAGAGAGTTCGTTAAGGCCAATGCTCTTGTTGTTCAGTGGAGACAGTTGGTTATCCAATATTTTTAAGTTCAAAAGCGAGAGAGCGATCCCTAGCTCGGAAATATCATGTTCTATATTACATTTCCGTGATAATTGTTCATAGTATTGAGTCACTACTATGATGTTAAAATCATTTCAGTTCTCCATTTTGACATGACCTCTAGGAAGGCTAAGATATGTCATCTTTTCCCATCCTCATATTTAGTTCAACAGATGGTGATGGCTAAAATATAAAAGGACCTCAAATTCATTGCTAGTTTACACTTTAAGACGAGCTAAGTACGCGCTACATATAGCTTTGAAAACAGATATTTATAGCGTCTTTAATCTTTAATCTTAAGTCCCAGAGTTGGAGGCAGCAAAGAGGTTCTTCAATAGATGGACGGATAAGCTGTGGCATATCCAGAGAGTAGAATACTAGTCAGCATTAAAAGAAATGTTCATTGATCCCTGAAAAAACACAATAGGAACTAAAATACAGATGGAGTAGTAAGAGTTTGCTATATGATTCCAACCATGCTACATTCCGGAAAAGGAAGTCCCAGAGACATAAATGAGATCAGTGGCTGTGGGGCACAGAGGAAGGGAAGAGTGAACAGGCGGAGCATGGACAACCTGAAGAGCAGTGAATGATGCTCTGGATGCTGCTGCAGCAAGGACATGGTATCAGACGTGCACCTGACCAAATCCCCCGGATATAGAAAACAGAGTGATGAGCCCTTGGGAACTCTGGATAGGGCAATAAATGGTGCTCAGTCTAGGTTTACGGATTGTTAGTAAAATGCGCCATTCTGAATGGCTATGTTGACAGGGGCTGGAGGGTGGGTGAGACATATCAGCAATCTGTACATTTCCTCTCAATCACCTGTGAAGTTAGAGGTAATTTCAAAGTTCAAAAAAACAAAACAAAACAAAACAAAAAAACAAAAACAAAAGTTAGGGGCTGGAGAGATGACTCAATGGTTGGGAGCACTGGCTGCCTTTCCACAGGACCTGGGTTCAAACACTCCCAGCACCCACATGGCAGCTCACAACTGTGTGTAACTCAGTTTGGATCAGGAATTGAACACCGTCACACCAGTGTGCTTAAAATTAAATAAATTATTTTTTAAAAAAGTTAAGGAGTCTTTGATATTCTTTTCCCGGGTGTCTTTTGCATTTTTCTCTTTATCCTTTGTTTAAATGTTATACAAATTTATTTCATTGCTCTGCCCGAGGCTGACCAGTCACAAGAGCGCTGAATTAGCAAGGCAGACTCCTTAGAGTCCTCAAGGAGCTCATGGAGGTCACAGGAGAACTTGGTGGCTAGATCTGTAGTTTCACATAAGGTAGAATTGGTACCAAGAATTCAGACTGGGAACCAAGACTAAGTCCTGCTTAGATCCAGGAGACTTAGACTCTGATTATCCCAGTTAAGATATTGAAACACTATGTAAGAAGAGAAAGAAAGGATTTCTTTAATAGATACTTACTAGCTTCTAATAAATACCTTATGACATATTGCAAATTTGCTTGCAGATAGAGAGAGAAGTGGGGGTAACATATATATATATATATATATGTATATATATATACACACACATATATATATGTACACACATATACATATGCATATATAAAACAGAATTTCATATTATATTTGATAGTTCACTTTTCCATGGAGTATCTTGGGGGAATTTCTCATTTCTTTTGAAAAAGGAGGCCTACTACTCACAGTTGGGGAATTTAACTTGATACTTAGATACAGGGATCAAAGGTAGGGAAGGTGGATGGCTTCATTGTGGAGAAACAAAAGGAATAACATCCAAACCCTGGGTTTAATTAGATTCTCTATAAATGACTTTTAACTATTAGGAAATGGATATTCCCTAAATTTGTGATTGGCACAAATTTTCTGTGAATGGGAGACACACCAAAAAGAAAAATACAGGAAAGTTCTACATTTATACAAGTGGGGCCAAGCGTGATTGCTTAGGAGGTTTCAGGGAATAGTAAAAACTGATTTTCAGTAACACAGTACCATCTACCACCTTCTGTTTTAAGTGTTTGGCTTTGGTTGGATGTCGCAGTACATGCTTTAAATGCCATCACCCAAGAGACAGAAGTAGGTGGATTTCTGCCTTGGAGGACAGGTTGGTCTACATAGTGAGTTCTAGGTCACCCAAGGTCTACTCAGTGAGACAATATCTCAAAACATCAATAAGAACAACAACAACAATAAAAAGCCTTGAGTACTTGGCATCCATTCTTTTACTTAGCCTTGTAACCACCATATGAAATTGAAGCCCTTTAAATCTTCCTTTAGTGAATGATAAAACTGAGACCACAACAGGTTAACTTCATCAAGTGTTGAACAACAGAGTCTGATTTAAACCTAGGGAGGCTGACTCAGAACTTGTGTGCCTCCCGACTCTTCACGGGGCTTTGTGAAACCCAGAGAAGATAAAGGGAATAGAAACCAAGAAAGAAACTAAAAATCCAGAACATGGTTCAGTAAGGGATCATGAGTCAATGAGGAAATCCTTCTAGGAAAAGCCAAAACACAGCAAAGTTACACTGAATACCAGGAAGAATGCAGAAAAAAAAATATAAACACTGTCCTGCTGGGCTATGATTAGGAGACATTTTACATTCTTTACATTTATGGGTCATTCAGGTCAAATTATTTGGAAAGAACCTAGAGAAAGGACTAAGCCTCACAAATGGCAGAGCAGATGAAAACAGGTTTGTGAGAAAGTCTTGCAGAATAAAAGTTCATTGACAGAATAAGGAAGTTAAGAGGCAGTGTAACTAAAGTGGATGTAAAAGTTACTCACTGTTCATGAAAAATAACAACAAAGATGCAAAAGGGAGATAATGCTGAACTCATTGTCCCAGACTCTCAAGAGTGACTGTGGAAAGAATTTATATCTATCTGTGTTTAGCAAGTTCTTAGGAATGAGGATAAGTAACTCTTAGATACAGAAAACGGACCTAACCCACCATAGCAGTCCCAGCGATGGTGGTCATGGCCTTACCCAGACAAGTGTGTTTATAGAGGAACTATGCAGAAGTAACTTCATCTGGTCTTGACGTCAGATCCAGGTCTAAATTCCAGCTCTAAGGTTCATAGAATAGTTACTTCATCCCTGTGAGCTGCAGTTTTGTCAACTGCCAACTGCAGGAAACAGTACCTCACTGGGCAATTGGGCCTGGCACATAATTGGCACTGGAGAAGAAGTTGACTGTTATTATAATGAAGATGACCCAGCATGTGTCTGCTGGGTGAGCTCAAAAAAGCTGAAGGATGTGGAAGGGTTCAATTTGGTTTTGCCCATGAGCTGCGCTCCTCAGACATGACCCTGAGAGATGTGTTTATATCTTTGTATACACAATGAGAGAGGGCTGTGACCTCTCCTTGTCTTCAGAAAACACATACTTTTGCATCAGCTTGCATATTATTTCTGGGTTACCTTTTGAAATGACTTACAATTATCTAGTGATCTCCTCTGTATTCCTTTCGAACATTCCCTCTCTCTCTCTCTCTCTCTCTCTCTCTCTCTCTCTCTCTCTCTCTCTCTCTCTCTCTCTTTTTGTTTGTTTGTTTTTTTTTTGATGAGCCCTCTGTGCCTATGATTGACTGTTTCCNCTCTCTCTCTCTCTCTCTCTCTCTCTCTCTCTCTCTCTCTCTCTCTCTCTCTCTCTCTTCTTGGTTGCTTGGTTTGTTTATGATGAGCCCTCTGTGCCTATGATTGACTGTTTCCCATTCTTCTGAGAGTAGATTCTTTTTAAACTCATTTGAGAATCTCTGAGGCCAGGGCCCAAGCATACCTTAAGTAACAACAGCTATGCAACGGTTCTCAGGCAGGCCTTCTGCAAAGGAAATCACAAGTTGATAAGACTGGATATGTTTGCTATGACTCACATATTGCCTAGAACTCGAGTCCCCGTGCATTTCATCTCACCCAACATGTCAGATGGTCTGGTCACAAGGGATGGCTGTGACACCGGTGTGTATTTTGCTGCAATAAGACCAATGGTTGTATCTGTAAAGCTTGCTCTGGTGAACTCAGCTGTCATGGTTGCCCCCAAACCTACTGCTCCAGAAATTATTATCCTTTTTTTCTTCTGTATTTTGAGACAAGGTCTCTCAACATAACCCTGACTGTCCCAGAACTCACTATGTAGACCAGAAATTATTATCTTTTTTTTTCTTTTGTATTTTGAGACAAGGTCTCTCTCTATAATCCTAGCTCTCCCAGAACTCACTATGTAGACCAGGCTCCCAGGGATCCGTCTGCCTCTGCCTACTGAGTGCTGGCTTTAAAGTTGTGCTCTGGAGAAAGCTCTGGAAGGGAGCACAGGGAACAAGCAATCAGATGGCATCTGACATTTTGAGTGTCACTCTTATTTTTATAAATCGACATTCACCTTAAAGACATTGATTGCAGGGAGACTGTGTAATATTGAAGACAGATTCACAGCAAAATGTGCTCTCCTTATCCATCCTCCCCTTCAGTTTTTCTGGCTTCAGTATCAAAAAAGGAATGGAAGGCCGTTCTAATTTAATCTTTAAAACCTGGCCAGAAGGACCTTAGAGAGCCTCTCAGCAGTGCATAGGCCCCTGGCATGTGGGTGTGTTTGAGTTACATGTGCCAAGGTGGGATCTATTCAAACATATAGTGTCCAAGTTAGCTCTCAATTTAAAAAGAAAAAAAAAGATAGTTTTATTCATCCAGGTACATGAATCACAGTGTACTTTAGTTACAAATGAAGATGTGTTTTGAAAGAGACACATGTCAGGGACAGACAGAGTGAGCTAAATTCCAGTCAGGAGTCTTCAGGTGACCACCTTCAAGTCACAGTCCCCTCCACAAACTTAAATATGCTAATTTGCCTTTTCTTATTCTTCCCAGTTATCAGTGAAATCGCAAAGGTCATTCGTTTGTCATTCTTTAATCCGCAGTTAGTCCTGTCTGGTTAAAGTTGGTTGGGATGTATTTTTGGTGTGAGAGAGAGGGGAAATGTGGGGAAAAAAAACCTCATTCCCAGTGTGTCTAGATTCACCTGCGTTGTTTATTATGGGGGAAACCTTTGTAAATGGGGGTGATTTGTACGATTTAACAAATAAACGGTTAAGCATTTGTCTTAAAAAGTTCTATATTTACTGACAAAACTGACTTTGAGTTTGGAGGAGATAAAATTATTAATAGTAATCGGCAGTAAAGGGAGTTTTCAGAAGTGTGGCTAGCTGCTTCTACCAAGCGCACACTGGGTTAGGATGGTAGGCTGGTTTCAGCAGCTTCAGTCCAAAGTCCCTTTTCCTCGCTCAACAACACACCAAGGCTTGGCTGCTAAGGCTATTCTCTCTTTGTTTTGTTTTGCTTTTAGTCACCTAATTAAGAATTCTAGATATAGATTAACTCTCTCCCACTCCTTCCCTTAGCTCTTTTAACTGACAGGGACTAAGCACCCAGTGCTTTGAAGGGTTTCCTATTTTGATGGTTAAAAAAAAATCCTTGTTTATCTTACAAAAAAACCATTTTCTCTGTATCTGTCAAGGCTCTAATCTTGCCCTTCTGACTCCCGAGGCTGACATCCTTTTCTTCCATGGTTCAGGAAGGAACAATTAAGCAATCCAGCCATGTTTCTTCTGAAAGTAGGAAAAAAAAAAAGCCAAACCCTTCAAGAGCCCTTGTGCTGAGTCATTACCAAGCCAGATACTCTAGCTGCACTTCCCTGGGACAGTTAAAGCAGAAGGCCTTTGTCTAAACTGGGAGAAGTAAAACAGGGAGTGGAGAGAAGGTTGAAAGGAAACCTTTTTCTGAGCACAACTTTATGGCCTTTAAATTATGGACTTTGTTGGAATGAATTTAGGATTAGGTTGCAATTTGCGTATAGTCGATTGTGGGATAAACTCATCTAATAAACCCCTGTAAACCTGAGTGACAGGCAAAGTGGATTGAACAGTTTTCGTCTTTCCATAATAACCATTGTTGATTGCTCCTTTTGCACCCCCCCCCACCCCCAACGACCACCTTCAAGCTCAGGGACGGCTGTGCTGGTTCCTTCCCTGTTCTGTGTCCCTAGGTGTACTGGGATGGGCAGCATAGTATGTCCAGGGAAAGCTGTGTTCCAGTGAGTGCCAGGTCACACACCCAGACTGCATCTTCCCAGCCCAGTGAAGCCAGAGGGAGGTAGAGACAGGAACACCAAATCCAAAAAGAAACTCGTGCCTTTGCCGGCGTCATTTTCCTCAGGTGCGCAGTTGAGGAGCTCACCATTTTCTAACAAGAGGAGCTTGACCAACTGCTTCTGTCTCCTTCGTGACTCACACAACAGGGACGGGAGAAGTTTCTTCACATTCCTTCCTATCTAAACTCTGATTTCCCAACTTCCCAACTTCCTCCCCAGTGGCTACTTTTTGTTTTATTCTTCTGTGGACCCTGAAACTCTTTGGTATCACATCTTCATCAAGGCCTCCTTCTCAATGCCAGACCCCGGGAGTCTTGGCGCTCTAACTTCCTGTTCAGCGCTTAGTGATGGCCACCTATCCAGCAATGGAGGAAAACCTCTGGCTTCTGATTCTGTAGAATGACACTTTTATGTTGCTGTTGATGGGTCAGACCCAACACCTCTCAATGGAGGAAGACTTAGAGGTGGGGGTTGGGGAGGAAACCGGTGGTAGAAGCCTGGTAAACAGAACTCGGAGGCTGTGAAAGATCTGCACATTGAAGAGCAGCCTGGGATCTGTTTTGCTGCACCCTGGAGCCCTCTGACCTCCTTATCAGTGTGGGCTAGTCACAAATCCAGTTGTGTGGGTTTCTGCATGGAGCTGTTTTTTTCCGTCTTCTTCCATTTCTGTGGTACAGTTGAAGCCATCGAAATACTAGTGGGTTTTGTTTGTTTTGTTTTGAGGTGGTTCTTTTGGCCGTGTTGCTGAGGGAATCAAACTCAGGGCTTTACACATGCTTGGAGAAGTCCTTAGCTTTGCATTCTTAGTACAAGATATAAATTATCTGCAGATATACACAATAATAACTAATGGGAAAACAAGGCCCTGAGTTTGAAAGGGTATTTGAAAAAACAGAAGAAGGAAAGGGAAGGGAGAAATGTAACTGAATTACAATCTGAAAAATAATTTTTTTTGAAGTTACCTGTTCCCCTCTCTTTCTGTGTAGCTGTCAATCACAGTCTTGGGCTACTCTCACAATGCATTATGCACAATACAAAGCAATGCACGTATAAATAAAAGGATAGTGTAGATTATTAATAGAAATTCAAGTATTTTCTCCAGTGCCTGAGTAGATCTTTACTGTACTCTAAGGCTTAGCCACTGCTGTTACAGGCATGGTTTCTCTTACTAGACTTAAGAATTTGGGGAAATCAGCTTTCTTCCTTGAATTCATGGTGGGGCCATGGGTGAGGGAGATGCAGTGATGGACTATTTACTGTTTTTCTCTGCTCTAGTTTGCCTTTCTGATAAAAGAGCTTTTTTCACTTTCCAGGGAAATGTATTATATCATTCAATCATTTTGATTCTAGCATACAGGGGAGGTGACTTGTTACCTTTGAATTATGGAGTTTGGATGTCGAGGGGACCTCTAGTCTAGTTCTTACTCTACGACGTGAGGCAGCTGAGTCAGGAAGAAGACAGTAGTCTTCTTGAAGTGGAAGATAATGGTTGTTTTCGACAAAACTGACCTCTTACCTCCTCCTCTGATTTGTTTATCCCCCTTAGAATGCCTACAGGCTTGAAGACAGCCCCTAGGACTGTGTCCTGAAGAGAGTGACGCTGAATCCATCAACCAGCCTTGATAAATGGTTGGGCTCATGCTTTGGCTTGTGACATGGTTTGACCAAGCTCTTTAGAAAACTGACTTTCTTTGTTCCTTCGTTCGTTCCTTCGTTCTTTCCTTTCTCTCTTTCTCTCCCTCCCTCCCTTCCTCTCTCTTTCTTCTTCTCAGATACAAATGTTAGACATTTTCTTCCTTGTCCTGGACCTTATCCTCCGTGTACCACACACACTTTAGAAGCCATTTGAGGGCCACAGGAGAAGCTAGACTCCAAGGTCTGGCAAAGTACAAAGATGGTCAGAAGGCATGGAGTGAAATTTTAACCACGGTGGAACTTCTGAGACTCGGCTTCAAGCTGCACACAACAGAACGTGCGTTCATTGTTCCAGACACTTTTCCATGTGTTTTCTGTTTTCAGCTGAACACGTCCTAACCTATGTACGGATACAAAAGCAGTGGGAGTGGCAGAAATAAAGCAAGAATCCAGAACTTTCGAATAACAGATACTCTGTGATAAGCGGTTCTCAGCCTTCCTAATGCTGTGACCTTTTGATACAGTTTCGGAACGCTGTGGTGACCCCCCAACCGTAAAATTATTTTCGTTGCTACTTTATAGCTGTAATTTTGCTACTGTTGTAAATCATAATGTAAATATCTGTGTTTTCGGATGGTTCTAGGTGACCTCTGTGAAAGGGTCATTTGACCTCTTAAGGGTCATGACCCACAGGTTGAGAGTTGGCTTGGTTTCTAGTTGCAAACAATGGTTTTCAAGCTGCCATCTGCTCAGCAGCAGGAGCTTGCTGCTGCCAGGAACTTTAGCCCCTGTGCGTCCAGAAGGCTCCAAAGGAATAAAAATACTCGATTGTGAGAATCTTTGGCTTCCTCACGTCTGTCGAGTCTTTAGCTATAATGCCGTGTCTTCAGGGAGCGTGTATTTCCCTTTTAGTGGGAAATGCCTCATACAGGCAGAGTCAGTAATGTTCTGCTTTTCTCCCCTGGTATATATTATTTGCCAACACAGGCCCGAGTCAACACTTGTGAATTAGAGGTAAAGAGCCTGTGTGTAGAATCAGGGTGGTCATGTGTTCAAACCCAGGCCTTGCCACTGTCAGGCTAGGTCGCCTCTGAGCTGGGACACTCAGCAATAACCTAGGAGTGTATAAAGGTAATGAATGGTTTCAAATAACCCATAGACACCCATAGTAAATGGAAAAGCTTTTGTCCACATCTTTAATGGTTTCAGTTGGTAAATTATTAACAGACTAAGTGTGGAGTCCTCAGCATTTCAAACATGTTGTTTTCTGAGCGAGAACACTGAAGAAAACTATCTCATGCCAATTCCCAAGCTGTAGATGGTTCCTTACCTACCCTGCTTTCTTCCCCTGCTCACCTCCCCTCCTCCCTCTCTCCCAGGGTTGTGCTAAGAGCGGCTCCTTACGAAGGAACTTTTCCCACGTGACTGAAGGCTCCTGGTGTCTTATGTCACCAGGCCCGGCCATGTGACTGTCTTGATTCAATTCTGTCCTTCCTCTCCTAGCATGAGGAAAAAATTTGAACAAAATAACAAGACTCTTGATTCTGCTAAGGGCTCTAGCACTAACTAACTTATTAACCTTGGGTAAATTACCGGACTTCCCTCAGTCGGACAGCCACACTATTTACATTGTGTGTATGAGGGGCCTTATGAGAATCAAGTGACATAAGCCCTGTGGATAGATCATGATGCTTGCAGTTCACACCGCTGGGTATTGTCTGCATTGATGTTTCTCCTTTATAGGAGACAGACAACATCCACTCACGTGTTCCAACTCTGACTGACTCAGAAGGCCAGAAGAACAAGTCTTCATACCAGTGAGTGGAATGACTTGAGGGGCACACTGACTGGGAAACCGTGTGGTGTTTCCATGCTAACGCCAGATGGTAGAGCCTGTCATTATTTCTGATATCTGTAGATCATCAATAAATATATAGATGCAATATATTCCAATGTATTATTGGAAATAGTATTTAAGAGAGGAAGGACAGAGTTTAGAGGGGCCAAGGAGAATGGAGAGACAGGCTTTTCGAAAAGAACAGGGACTGTTGGATTGTTAGGATTACACTGTCCTGAGTTAGCAACAAGAAAGTCTCTGGCCTCATGCTCACACAAACACAACAATCCTGGGAAAATATGTAACATAATTTTTTTTGCATTGGTCTAAAGGAAATGAGGTGGGAGCATACCTTACACAGTTACTGTGATTTTTCAATGACACCCAAAGTAACCATTCCATGTTGTTGGTGGTGCTGCTGGTTGTGTGTGTACACACGCATGTGACTAAATGTGTGTTTTTCTACTACTCTGTCTCTGCTCCTTGTAGTGGCAATGTATTTCACTTACCGCCCACCGAATACCTGAAAAATCACGGCACCGTGCTGCAAAGCAATGAGGCCTCAATGAGCTCAGAGGCCAGGCCAAAGACCGAAAGACAACTCACAGAGCACAAAGTTTCCAGATGCAGAGGAAGTCACCTAGGATGCCACGGACGGATCAATCATCCCAGCAGAGGGTGCTGAGGGGACCAGAGGTTACTGTGAGCTCAGGGAGAGCCGTAGAAGTTGTGTCACAGTTTTGTTGGGAAGAATAACTTGGTTTGAAATAAGGGAATAGCTTTCACCGTAGAGTCGGCAAGAGTAGTGCCATGCCGAGAAAGTCGGAAGACACTGGGACTGGTTCAGACTGGCCAGCCAATGGAAATCGGCTTGATAGTAAGAGAGAGTAGGCCATTCTCTTCATGAGTGCTGCCCTGGCTCCAGATAGAGTCCATCAGTCATTCCTCAGGAATTCTTGCTCCTTCAGGGAGCAGCTGTGATGAGCTCGCCTGGGGATACTCCACTAACTCCTGATAAACAGTGCGACTTGTTTTTCCTCTTCCGGAAGAATTGCCCCTTGATCAGCATTTACTCAAATGGCTAGATGTGTTAGGCTTAACAAAGATTATGAGGGAGTGGGGATAAGAGGGTTGGAAATGGCTCAGCCAGTAAAGTAGACGTCTCATAAACACAAAGATGCAAGTCCAGTCCTCAGCACCTACGTAAAAGGAGAGCATGACGGTACGCACGTACGCACGTCTAATCCCAGCCCTGGAACAGTGAAGACAGGTGGTCCCCCGGGGCTTGCTGGCCACTCACTGAGGGCAAATCAGTAAGCTCCCGCTCAGAGACTCCATTTCAAGAAACAAGGTGCATGGCTCCTGGCGCCTAGATTGATACCTTTTACCTCAAAACGTGAAGATTGTGAGGAACACAGAGACCACGAAAGACATCAGGCTAGCCGCTCGTTCTAGGTTTGGAAAGGCGATGAGATACATATATGAAGATAAGAAATCGGCACAGAAAAGGAGGACTGCACATGCATGTAAAAGAAGAGAGAAAAGCCAGTGCCGTGAAAATAGGAAAGAGCAACATGCTCTGTCCCTGATGAAGGCGGGGTTGCTAGGATGTTTGCAGAGCAACGTTCAGATGAGCCGAAATCACGATTTGACTGTGCTTTGCCTGACATACCAGAGGCCCCTTTAGCTGTGGAGAGCACTCAGCATGCCACAGGGTTTCCTGTTTGCCTGCCATGGTACCCATCACATTTTGTTCTCGCTCCATCAGGGCACCAGGGACAAGTTTAGCGCCCTCCACCCCGCCCTGTTTTTTAAGCTTAATTCTCTTCTTCTTTCATTATGTGGCTGCAGGTATTTGTCTCAGCCTCCGTGTAAGTTAAACATGCCCTCCACCTTCACTGTCATGCGCAGTACCTGCGATCCTCTCTCTCTCTCGTTCTCTCTCTCTCTCTCTCTCTCTCTCTCTCTCTCTCTCTCTCTCTCTCTCTTTCTTCTTCTTCTTCTTCTTCTTCTTTTTTTTTTTTTTTCTTAGACATGGTTTCTCTGTGTAGTCCTGTCTGTTCTGGAACTCACTCTGTATAGACCAGGTTGGCCTTGAGCTCACAGAGATCTGCCAGCCTCTGCCTGGGACTAGAGGCGTGTGCCACCACTGAAAAGTGACCATTCTTTTTTTCGTGTTCTGTGATTTTTTTTTTTTTTTTTTAATTTTCTAGAGGAGGCCTCTTGGCTGCTCCCTGCTCTGGGCTGAGTATTGGCCTAGTGAGAGCCTGATGGGTCAGTTAGCTGTACTTGCAATTTAGAACTAGGATGAGGGAAAACGTCCAACGGGTGCTGGAGGCACACACCTTCAATTCCAGCACTAAGGAGACAGAGGCAGGTGGAGCTCTGTGGGTTTGATGCCAGCCTGGTCTACAGAGAGAGAGAGTTCTAGGACAGGCTCTAAAGCTACACAGAGAAATTCTGTCTCAAGAAACAAATGAAAAAAAAAAAAAAAAAAAGGGAAAACAACCCAACAAATAAGACTCCCCTAAAACCAAAAAAGAATGAAGGAAATCGTCAATACAGACACAAAAGTATGCTGTTAGTCTTGGGAAATGAGGTTAAATCAGAGCTAAAAAGAAGTTTTTTTAAAAAGATATAAGAAATTGTGTGTGTACGCTCGTGTGTGCACATGTATGGTACATTGTGTGGGTGTCTCTGTAGGCCCCTACAGGGCACTGGATCTTCTGGACTGGAGTTACAGGCAGTTGTGAGCTACCTGATGTGGGTGCTGGGAATTGAACTCTGGTCCTCTGTAGGAGCAGTAAGCAATCTTAACCACTGAGCCATCTCTCCATCACCTTATTTAACGTTTTTGTATCTCAAAAACACAACTGATAAAAAATAATAAGAGCCAACAGTATTGAGTCAGATGCCTACCAGGTTTTGGAGAAGGTGAGAAGCCAAGAATAAATAAATAAATAAATTGTAAGTCCATGGTGGGAGCTCTTAGCAACCTGAGCTGCAGGGGAGCGGGGAACAAGACCCTTGTTCTTCTCAACAATGCAGAACTGAATGAAAACACTCCTCTAAAGCCTTGCGTGTGTACACAAGCTCCCCAAAGGTTTCCTCCATGAGAAGTTGCTTTAAGAGGACGCAGCCCAATAATGTGTAGGGTTTAGGTTTGGCGAGAATCGCTCTCAGTCTATATTGTCCTTCTGCTGCTCTCAGGTTTTGGTAATTATTATTTATTATTATAATTATTATTATTTTATTATTGTTTGACTGAAAGAGTCCTTGAAGCTTGAGCTCAGTAAGTGCCAGGGTAGTAGTTCTGAAAAATACTACTCATAGAATGTTTTCCTGGAGCTTTCTTTCTCTGACCTCTTGCCATCAATGTTTATTTTAATTTTAAAATTTCACTTGTATTGCACATATAACTTACAACATTAAAATATAAGCACTCAAATTTGTACTTATTCACTTTATTGTTAAAATCTACATAATAATTTCTCCTAGGAGAAAATAATGACACCCAAAGTCTATGGTGTTGCTTTATCATAACCATATCCTTGCCCCATCCCTGTTTTCTTTAAAAAAAGATGCTTGGCTTACAGTCTGAGTAATAATGGGGTGGGGAGAACAGATGTCTTTGGCAACAAAGGGATTATATTTTATGTCATTCATTCATCTTTTCCCGTCTCCTTTTTAATAACCAAAGAAGAGAGTAGAACAAAACACAACCTTCAAAAAAAAAAACATAGCAATAGCTACCGCAATAACAACAAAAGCAAAACAAACCAGGAGTCTTGGGCGAGTTGATAAAACAATTAGATCTGCAAGGGAGATTTGGGGATGTGATGTGGTTTCTTTAATACAGCAGAAATGTATTATTTGTTGTTATGAAGAAAGTGGGCATCAGCAGAGAGAGAGAGAAAAGGCGATGAAAAGGATGAAAAGCCCTGGGTTAGAAGCAGTTTCTCAGCAGGGCCCCATTAGCATGTGGGGCAAAGCGGTTAGCCACAATTCTATAAATACGGCAAAGGATTCTGATAACATTTCCATATGGGTCGGACTACTCTTAATTAATTGTGCACTTTATTTCATCTTCTAAAATTTTTAAAAAAATTTTTAGACCTTTTTTGAAAGAGGGTTTCTTCCTGCTATGGTTTATAAATGTTTCAAAGTGTGGGTGTCTGGCAAACCACTCCAAATTTACCCTCGAAGAAGCATCCTTTACTTTTGGACTGCTCTGGTTTTCCCTTTGACTCTTGCATAAGCATCCATAGCTCCTTCTCCTCTGTTGCCTTTAAACTCACTCTCTCAGGTGAGCTAATTAATTCTTGCAGCTCTGCTTGCTGTTGGCCTAGTTTCTACACCCATTGCTGACATTCAACAACTCTTGGCCCTATGAGTTATGCAAGACCAGGGAACCCGCATTTAGATCTGTTTTTGTTATCTAAGAAAAATAGGCTAAAAATGGAACCTACCCAATTCTCTTTTGCAGTACCAGTGGCATCGTCATTTATCGAGTTTCTTAGTTTTATAAATATCTGAGGGGCAATTTATTCCTTCCTATGCTAGGTTATAGTTAGTGATACAAGGGTGATCAAGTAAAATACCTTGAACTGAATTGTTAATGTCTCATATGTAAGTAATAATAGCATTTAACATATAAGCCCTGAAAATTCATGGTATTTTTGTAGTGTAGGATTGGAAAGATTTAGTAAAATAGCTACATAATGACTAATAGGGATAATAACCATGACGAAAAACCTCATGTTCTTATAGCAGTATGATATAAAATATTGCTCATTTAATCTGATTACTTAAAGTAAGTTGTTCTTTCTTTCTTTCTTTCTTTCTTTCTTTCTTTCTTTCTTTCTTTCTTTCTCTCTCTCTCTCTCTCTCTCTCTCTCTCTTTCTTTCTTTCTTTCTTTCTTTCTTTCTTGGGATTGAACCCAGGGCCACAGGCTTTAGGCAAGTACTAACCACGGAGATATATCACCATCCTTTGTTTTCTTTAACTTTCATATCCACTCGGTTGCTAAGACCCAGCTGTACCCCATGCTGCAGCTCTAGTGGGAGGGGCCGCCCCTTCTGAGATGGTCTGTCTGGGTTCTTGGCCCATTAGCATATGGCTGTTGCATCAGTATTTGTAAGCGTTGCTTTATCTAATCACTCCCCTACTTAGAGATGCTCAGTGGTCCCCAATGGCAAGGGATCGGACTTTCGGCAGGCTACTTTGTGCACATGCTCTCATTGTGCTAGCTGAAAATCTAGCACTCAGGTCCTCCTTCAGCCTTACCCATGCTGTTCTCCATGCCAGAGTGCTGCCTGCCTTCCTTTGCACACCCCACACCTTCTTTGTTCACGTGCTTTCACACTGTGGACACTTGGGTTGTACTGGACAATAGTGGAAGGACAGAGGAGACAGAAGGATGAATGGGGCTCTCCTCTCCTTCCTCACTGTATTATGCCTTGTGTTTCCACATAACCTGTCACTCAAGCAAAGGGTGGGTTCAAGACAAGCCACCACAGCAACAGCAACAAAGCCTTTGAAAACCTCTGTGTCATTGGAGTCTCTGATTAGGATGCCCCTCCCTGCCACAGCGCCTGCGCTCCTACCTGCACATTCTTGCTTGAGCATGCATTCTGCTTTGAATGCATTTGCCTCCTTGAGCCTTGGTTGTTTTCTTTCTAATTTCTTTTGCATTCCCTAAAGTGCTTTGCCTTTGCATAAATGAATGAATAAGTTGATGAACACATGAATTTCCTGTGTGGTGGAAAACTCTTGCTCATAAAGTTATGTTTTAAACCTGCCCTTCTCCATTTCTCAGCAAGGAAATAACTGGAAATTATCAGTGCATCCCTGTGACTGATCTTCTTCTTCTTCTTCTTCTTCTTCTTCTTCTTCTTCTTCTTCTTCTTCTTCTTCTTCTTCTTCTTCTTCTTCTTCTTCTTCTTCTTCTTCTTCCTCCTCCTCCTCCTTTTCTTCTTCTTTTTCTCCTCCTCCTCCTCCTTTTCTTCTTCTTCTTTTCTTTTTCTGGTTCTACCCTCTTCTTTTATTCCAAGGTTTACATTTGTTTATTTGGGGCACAGAGGTTCAAACCTGGTATCTCATGTCTCTCGGGGCAGAATGGAAAACTCTTCTAGGAGCAAGGCCTATCGCCTATGCTAAGTTGTCATAATGTGAGTTTAATTGGATCACAAATATTGTTAATACTTATTATTCTAGCCTGTTCCCGAATGGTAAGGGGACATTGTTTTTATCCCAAATATCCAACAGGGAACAAAGAAGAGAGAGAGCAAGTCCCTGCAGTGGTTTCTCCACAGAGCCCAAAAAAAAACACATCTGATAAGCTATGTAATTTGCTGTAGCAATTTGTGCCAAAAATAAAGGCACACTTCTGCAGAGTCGCGCATTTCTGAGAAAAACCAAGCCACGCCCCATGCTAATCTAGCTCTCTTTCTTTCCTTTTTGAATGTGATGTTTATGGACAGAAAACACCAGGCTGCATATTAGGTCCCGTATCATTGCTGTCTCTTGGCCAAGTAGCTGTGCCCATCACCCCCTGGTTCCTCCCTCTAGCCTCTCTGCTGGCACACTGAAGCCCACAGGGGAAGCTTCTGCAACAGCAGTGGTCTGTTTTACAATGCCCCATAACATGATGTCTTTAACAGCCCAGCAGATTCTTGGCTGAGGGCCCTGGTTAAGGAAGAATCTTCGAAGTCATCAATTTCACCGAGCACTGCAAGTGTTCCAGTAAACTAGACCCCTTTATTTCTGTTTGCTTGACAAAGAAACTTGAGACATCCAAGACATTTATTCTTTTTCAGTTCAGCACCAGGACAGGAACTCGCTTTTTCATGGATGATATTAGGCCCCCAATGGTGATAAAAATTCTCGGGTAGCCTTTTAGCGCCAAATAGTCAAAGAGGCAACAAAGAGGGAAAGGCCCACACCACCGCAACAAAACCTCAACTGCACAAACACAAACACAGCAAAACATCAGGCTGGGTTTTTTTTTTTCCCCTTAGAGGAAATTGTCAGTGGTCCCTTTCCAAGTCGACCTTAGCGTGGCTTCACACAGACGGTGTGTTCTGTAGAGGTGAAACAGGAATAAGTTTCATCAGAAGTAATAAATTATAACAAACGTAGACTGGATCTATGTTTTCAAGTGTGAGGAACACGAAGGTGTGTGGGGGCAGGCATACAGACAGGACAAAAGAGATGGATGTTTGGCTATTTTCCAACGATGAAATAAAATCTGGGGGAGGGACTATTTCTGAGCACTCAGAGAAGGCCACAGTAGAGGTTGCTCAGGGAAGTCCAGGCTTCCGTGAGATAAACAGAGATGAGTCGCTTGGAATGTTTCTGTACCGGACAACAGCAGCTCAGACTGCTTCTAATCTCGTCCATCTCCCTGCCACCTCCTTGAGCTCTGACTCTGAGGGCAGAAGGCAGGCATTTGTTTTTAACTTCTGAAACAGGACAGAGAGCAGCTAGATCGGTGGTTGTGGGGTGCGCCGAGTCACTTATCAGATATTTGCATTGCAATTCATAACAGTAGCAAAATTACAGTTGTGAAATAGCAATGAAAATCTATTGGTGGGGGGGGGGTCACCACAGCACGAGGAACCGTACTAAAGGGTCACAGCATTAGGAAGGTCGAAAACCACTGCACTAGATCACTTGTCTCACAGGAAGGGTCTCCTAAACTCTGTCCTTTCTGTTTTGTTTTGTTTCAAGGTTTCTCTGTGTAGCCCTGGCTGTCCTGGAACTCTGTAGACCAGGCTGGCCTTGAACTCAGAACTCAGGATCCCTCTGTCTCCTGTGTGCTGGGATTAGAGGTGTGTGTCAACCCTGCCCAGCAAACTGTGCCATTTCTAATGAACTTTCTAATTAGGAGAAATGCCTATTTGTTTTGGCTAATTCTTTTTACATGGAAAGAAAAGTACAACTCTGTTTTGTTTCTGTCACCCTGCAACCTCAAACAGCAGCACCAACAGCAATCAACCCTGGGTCCGGGATTATGCCAATGATAAGGTAGTGGCAGATCTTGGGAATCCCAAACTTCTAAGTGCCATGAAAATATCACTGTTTAATCATGATTGACTGGCTTTCAGAGGCTGCCACGGTAGAGCTGAGAGAACGCAGGGCTGCTCAAATGGCTTCAGGGGGCCCTGGCTTTGCCTCTTCATTGGTTTTTAAGTAAGCCATGAGCACAGTCAAATGAATGCTGTCGTTCTGAATTAGCTTGGCCTCTGTCATGACGGCTCTTCCATCTTTTCCTGTCAGTACTCAATTTGTCTTCATCAAGTCCCCAGCAGGAAGATTCGGCTCTTATGACTCTTTGTTTTACAGTTTTGCCTCTTACAGGAAATTGGGACACAGAGAGACAGTGAGGAATTTACCCAAGTTTTTAGTTAGCTCCGTCTCTACTTGGGGCCCAAAGGAGCATGAACTACTAGAACATGGTGTCACTGTGCCGGAAAGAGTTGGGACTGGAATGCGCTATCCCTTCAGGCATTTTTTTGGTGTGTTTGTTTGTCATTTTTGCTTCTTCCAGATCCCTGTAAAATATTCGCTCATGGTCTGTGTAAATCTCAGACTGTGCACCTGGTGTTGTTATGAACCTGAATGAGAAAAACCAAACAACTGAGGAAAAGCAGTCCCGGATTTGTAGTGACTGGGTTAGATTTCAGGATGGCCAACTGTCACCTTCCAGGTCTTATATTTCACTCTGTTTTCTGTCACTGTGAAGGCTGGGGAAAACGACATGTTTGGTTTCCTCAAAGTCTAACCCAAATGTGCTTGAGTAAAAACATCACAAACTCGGCCCTGTTGAGGTGAGGCCCCGCAGCCTAACCTGAGAGCTTTTTGTTTTTTCAAGACAAGGTTTCTCCGTAGCTTTGGAACCTGTCCTGGAGTTCGTTCTGTAGACCAGGCTGGCCTCAAAGTCACAGAGATCCACCTGCCTCTGCCTCCCCCCGTGCTGGGGTTAAAGGTGTGCGCCACCACCCGGCCTTTAGGGAGCTTCTTTACAGGCATAGAGGCTAAAAACAATCAGCGTTCACACAGCCAGTCCTTCACTCAGAATCTTTCTGCTCCCTCAAACGCTCCACCTTCCTCCCACGGCTTGCACCGTGGGTCTTGCCCTGCTCGGGAACAACACTTTTCTTATCATCCAACAGTGGGCCCAAGTGGGAAGAGGAAGACTTAAGGAGCTTCAATGAGGAAGCTTTCTGTTTGTTCCTTTTTTTTTTTTTTTTTTTTTTTTAAGGTAGACTAGCCGGCCTGAGTTATAGCCTGCCATTCTTTCTAATCGTCCTTGTTCTTTCTGAATCTGTGTTTCCACGCACAGTAGATAATCTCTGTCGGTGTCCTTATTGGCTCTGCTCAGCGCCTGTTCCCTGAGGTCTTGCTAACTGTATAAACTTTCAGCTCCCCAGTCCAATGCTGGCTCAGTCAGGAAAGCAAAAAGCAAATTGAACAATTAAATTCAAGCTGTAGCTTCCGTCATGACTCAAGAACAGAAAAAATGTTTTAATAGCCGGTGGCACATAAAGTACCATTAATCACTCGGAATTTATGATTTCCCATTGGAGGCTCCAAACAACATCATTTTGCCCAACTCTGTTATGATGTTGGGTTGGGCAAGCTTTTGAAAAGAAAACCATTTGATTGACTCTACCCAGGGCTGAGCAGTTTGAGAAATCTTTTATAAGAAAAAAAAAAAAAAAAAAAAAAAAAAAAAAAAAAAAAAAAAAAAAAANGGCTGGTGAGATGTAGCCCACAGATGAACTTTATTTGGGGAACACTGTTCTTAAAATTGCTTTAATTAAATACCAACTTTAAAAAAAAAAAAAAAAAAAAAAACGAAAGAAGCACGACCCCTCTTTCTTTTTTCCAGTCTTCCTCATGCCCACCCCTTGCCTCCCTGACTTGGCTTAGCTGCCCCTTTGCTGTGTCAGCATGCTGAGATCTGTGGAACACTCCCACCTCAGGAATTTGAAGCCCTGTGCTGAGACCTTTTCTTTCTTTGAGCTCAAGCTATTGATTTTTGTATTCAGAAAGACTTGGAGGCTTATGCTATAGCCCCAGATGTTTATTCTTGGGGCTGTATGGGTAAATTAGGCCACTTTGGGGAAGTCCTTTGCAGTCTCATTACCATGGATACTTGATTAGAATATCCCTGGAAACATTAAGTATTATTTGGGTGTTCTCATAATACACAGAGATGGTCCCATCCCCCATCCTCTGCCCTCTCCCCACCCCCGTCCATGTTTCCTATGGAGTAAAGCTATTGTAAATTCATTTGTTGGTAATTCTAAGATGAACAGAATAATTGGTTTGAGGGCTCCAAGTAAATATTTATCAGCCCAAACTCACATTTTTAATTTCCTAAGAAGAGTCCTCCATTTTCCCTGCTGCCTAGAAATCATTTCAAAAATCTATATGCAGTCAAGGCTTCCAAGATCTCTCCCGAGTCTTGGGGATGTAAGTTCTTGGGCTAGTTGTACTGGAGTTTAGTTAAAATAGCTAGAATGTAAGAGTTATTGAAAGAAAAAAAATTCTTTTTCTCTGTTGGGATTAAGGACGTTAGTTAATGCTGATGTTCCACATGAGTGAGAAACCGCCATGCAGAATGTATTTGTTGTGAACTGTCCCTATGTGTTTTATCCAGGGCCCCAAGGTGGGAACAATATTGTCCCAATTACACAGATGAAGAAACAGAGTCTTAGAGAGGGAGATGGTCTAAAGAACGTGAAAAGTGCATCATCGTCATCGTTGTCGTTGTCATCATCATCATGATAGTCATCAGCATCAGCATCATCATCAGCATCACCTTCAGCATCCGCATCAGCATCATTATTAGCAGCAGCAGCAGCAACCCTAGGAAGGTAGGCGTGACTCTAAGCCTACCTTCACTTCTGTTCTCATCTCTTGCTTCTGTGGGCAGCTGGCTGAGGAGGCTCAGTTGACATGCACCCTACTGCTCGCCCTGGCAGCTGCAGTACCACAGAGAAGTATCTCCTCCAGCAGTCTGCCAACAAGAGGGATGTGGAGAGCCATGACTCTTGACTTGAGCATCTCATCAGGAATTCTGATGATGAGCTTCTCACTGCTATTTAAGGATGCGCGGAGGCTTGGAGAGGCCACTTCAACATTGCAGCCAATGGCCAAGTATGTGAGTTGAGAGGAAGGCCGAGCACATCCTGGCATTGTTGTAGCCGGCGTGGGGAAACAGGCAGCGTGCTGGAGCTTTCCTGTGACTTTCCAGGTTGGGAATCATTCCGCAGGCTACTGAGAGTTAGCAACTTCAGAACAAGATGGCTGACGAGGGGTTCTAGACCTCTGTGTGCTTATAAAACAGAAAGGATCGTCCTCTGGAGTTTGGTCATTTCCTTCAGAGCTCCTGGCTCTGGTATAAGACTTATTCTTCCCTTAGGCATCGGGGAGCTTTGTTCTCCCTTACTGGAGTTCCCTCTGGTGAGCTGTCACTACGAAGGAATCTAGACAATTACTTCGTCATTTACTGCAATGACTCTGCCGATGGAATCTCAAGAATCAAGCAAGGCCAGCTTGTGAGCAAGAGGACTTACCTCCGAGGCAATGGAGGTTTCTTTGCTCTTCTCTTGATGTATAGGACCCAGAGAAGGCCTATCCACAGACTGTTAGGAAAGGCCGCTCCTGAACAGAGGGGTAGGGAGTGAGACACACGGACAGACGGCTGACAGGGATGGCACACGACACTGAAAGAGATGGCAAAAGGTGCAGAACCAGAGTGTGTCTCCAGGAAAAAGCAAAAGAACAAAACCAGGAGTTCCCTGATTGGCTCTCTCTCTCTCTCTCTCTCTCTCTCTCTCTCTCTCTCTCTCTCTCTCTCTCCCTGTATCACCTATTAAGTCACGCAACTTCAGCTGTACTTTTTCAGGAAGGCTGATGGGGTGTGGCAAGGGTGTTGCTACCAGGAGGAATAGTTTCTTTCCTGTGTCTGGGTTCTCAGCCTCTTAGCGCTAGACTAGAATTATGCTCCTAACTATTGCCTCTTGGTCAAAGATCATTTCTAAGGAAGAGCAACCATAAATACTAGGATTTGAAATGCTGTTAGCCTAGGGAGTGCAACCTCCAAAGATGACATCCTTTTTGTCTGTTGATTGACAGTTGTGCCAGTAGAGCCCGGCGAAGCTTTACTAAACCTTTTCCTGTGCCTATTGTTTATGAGAAGCTTTTTTTTTTTTTTGAAGGGCCAAGTTGCACAACTCATCTAGGAAGCTTCCTGCAGTGTGTGCAATCTACTTCTCCCTTGATGTACAGTGGGCATTCACTGGAGCACTCATCTCAGGAAGCCATGCCAGATTTGGAGATGCTTTGTGGAAAGGATGCTTCTTTCACAGATGGCTCAGAACCAGCGCTGACTATCTAGAGATGCACAAAACACTGAACGTTGCCTTCTATGGTTGGATACGTAGATGACATGTTTCTTCTTCTTCTTCTTCTTCTCCTCTTGCTCCTACTCCTTCTTCTCTTCCCTCTTCTCTGTGTCTCTCTTTCTCTCGCTATGTATGTTCAAGAAATGGCCAGAGATATCTGCAGCTCTTGTAACTAGTTTCTCCACATTTTTCTCCAAAGGACAGGGTGAAAGGGCTTGAGAAAATACCTCTGAATAATTCATCTTTTTAGAAAGATATTCTGGAGAACATGTATGGGGTAAGTCAGACTTCCCCCTTACACACACACACACACAAACACACACACACACACACACCATAGAAAGAAAAGAAGCTCTGATTATCCTATTTATGTTTTTTTCCCTCCCTCTCTCCCTTCCTATCTATTTACTTCTTTATCATGCTGCTTTCTGGTTGTTCTAGAATTATTTCTTCAACTCTGACTATACCCACTATACTGAATGCTACCTAAGACACATATGTCTGCAGTTTTGTGTCCTTAGCTTCAAGTGTCAATTTAAGTGTCAAGTGACTGGCTAAATATCAAACTTGATTAGTGAATGACAAATTATTTCCATATTATGAATTTTTGATTGTTCAAGAAGTTGCTTCCCTGGGAATAAGATATCACTCTGAGTCATCGCCGATAATTTTGGGTGTAGTGGAGCCAATAATGCGAGCCAAGTAAGGCTAGATTGTGAACTAGGGTTAGATGTCAATCTTTCTTACTGTAAATTCATTGATCTGACACAGAAATACAGTCAAAGATAGTCCTAGAGGCACAAAGTTGAAGACTATTAGAAGAAAGGCATGTGCCTTAGCAGGCTAGCTTTCCGGGAAGGCGTGCCTGTGTAGTAACACCGGCTGCTGCATTTAGAAGGCCCGTGTTTGGGTTAATGCCACGTTGTTGCTACTTTGAAATTCATGGTGTTTTTTTTTTCTTTTTTTGAACAAAAGATCTGTGTTTTCATTCGTCCCTGGTCTTGTGAGAGAAGGAGTGAAGTGGCTGATTAGGAGGGAACATAGGACAGTGGGCGCCACAAGGGCCAGGGTCAGAGACACTGCACACAGTGCCTATGGACAGATCAGTGGAGACAGCCTGGGCTGTCAGTAGGGCTCATCTGACCTGGCTCGATTGTGCTTCAGTCACGAAATAGTCATGACATAGACTCCTCCAGAACTGTAGAATGACGGGGCCGTGGGCTGGGAAGAGCAATCTTTGTGAGGAGGAGTTTTCAGGGAGCAGAGAAAACAAGACCTTTTCCTTCTGAGGGTATGAGAGAAGAAGACATCTTACCATGCTAGGAGACTGGGCAGGGTGGGGGAAGGGTGAGGACACACCTTCCTATTCAGAGTAGAATAACCTGAAGGGCAGGAAAAGAGTCTTTAGGTATTTCTAATCGTGTCCTTAATTAGGGCCTTTATAGGACAGCCAGAAGCAGTTCTATGAAGCTTTACACCTATTTTATTTTAACAAGGTTGGAGTAGACACTAAAGATTGACAAAACCTTACCCTGTTTCCCAAGTAGACTACTAGATGAAAAAGGAGTCAATAATTACATATATATACCAAGGACAATGACTAGGACAACATAAATGACTTTATTATTATTATTTTTTTGATAGCTTTAACAGGTTTACTGTTACCCATTACATCTGATTCTCCACATTTTCTTCAAACGGATGGGCCTGCTGCTTCTGGAGTGTAGAGGGAAGGGAGGAGGTGGGGGACTTACATTGCACCCTCACATTGACTGTGGGGACATGCCTGCCTTGGAGAGAAAAATAATTATAAAATGTAGAGGTAAGAGGAAAGAAATTGCCTTTAATGTTGAACATGTAGGGCCCATACAGACAAAGAAAAGGTCCTGGCCTTATGAAGCGACTTCTGGGTAGTCAATAGTTTGAGGGCCTCTGATATATCTGGGAATAGGCAAGAGAAAATCTGGCAGTATGATCTTCCAGAGGGTTGTTTAAATGAACTCCAGGAAGGAATTTTTCCCACATCCAATATATTTAACACTGATAAATTTGCCAAATGATGGAACTATGTTGTCCCAATAAATATATAGAAACAGTGCTTTTTCATGATGTGTCCCTCTTAGTGGACTGGGTGAAGAAGGTGCAATCCCCATTCCCTGGAAGTAGGGCGTGACTTGTCTCTAGATCCAATAGAGGACCATCTCCACTACTCTGATGGCTTCCCGTTGAACCAACGCCAGTCATCAGGAGCGTGGGCTACATCTCTAGGACTGGACAGGTAAGTGGAAAAGGTGGGTAGCTGGACTAGGATGCTTTTCGCTGCTTCCAGTATGTTCCACACACTGTGAGGGAGAAAGGAGAAAGGTAGACAATACGTATGCGCTGAGCATGCGGGCACGGTCTTTATTTCTATCTAGTTCTCAGGAGGCAGAGACAGGTAGATTTCTGTGAGTTTGAAGCCAACCATGTTTACTCAGTAAGTTTCAGGGCAGCTAGGGTTACATAGTGAGATTCTGTCTAGAAAAGAAAAAAACTGAGAGAGAGAGAGAGAGAGAGAGAGAGAGAGAGAGAGAGAGAGAGAGAGAGGTATTTATGACATTAGGAAGCTACATATGTGAACATGGAATGAATGGTACCAGAAGAAATTCAAAGAAAAAGTAAATTTAATATTGGGGAAAGCATTAATGAGATATAACTCAGTCTGAAAAAGATATCAAAAGAAAGGTTTACTTGTCAGAAAGACATTAGGTGTTCTGCTGCATCCATGTCTGTCACACTACTCAAGAGGGGAAAGATATATTGTGTTCCTGGGGTTCAATTGGGGTATAAAGTAACTCTTCGTAGGCTTGGGAAAAATGAATGTCATTTGGAAAATGAAATATGCTAAAACTGTAGTATTAGACAAACACATAACTTTATGTTGACATTTTTATTCTAAAAGAATCCCCAAAAACAAAGACAAAGAACCCCCCCCCCCAAAAAAAAATACAAAACTCTCCCTCACCGGAATATAAGAAAAGTAAATGTCAACATGTCCATTCTAAAAGAGCGGTAGTTTTGGAGGCCCAGCTGCTAATAAAAGTCTTGTAAATGCCCTTGGCCATGAGCAGGAGGTTCTGCAGATTTGTTCTTGGTCTGCAAGAAGATGAAAGGCAAGCATTGGAAACTTTCACTGCCACTCTTTATCAGCAGGACAGTTTTGTTTTCTTTTACACTATTCACTCTTATCCTTTACCATAGGAGCTTTGATAAGCACTGTCCTCGTCTGGGACAAAGCAGAGTTAAACAAGTATGTTGTTCTTTGTCCTAAGTATGAATGCAGTGTGTGAGGAAAAGGCAATCTAAGGAGGAAATGAAAGAAATGGAGAATTTGAGTATGCATTTGAGAGTTATTCTAATGAAGAAAATAGTCTCAAAATGAGTGTGCTTGTCCTTGAAGCTCTCCTGAGGAGATGGAGGAGGGAAAGGGGAGGGGAAACCCCCGTTACTGACATTGAGATTACTTTTATTTAGATAATTTTGTTCGGTGTTCATCCTCAAGATAAATTATATTCTAAATTTCAGGGTGGGTAAACTGTGACTTGGGTTTAGTGGTTTCAGTAGATTGGACAGTGGCTCTCAAAATATGTGCCCATATCCCAACCCCCAGAACCCAAAAGTATTACCCTATGTGGCCAAAGTTCTAGGTCCCAAGAAGAGAGGCTCATCCTGCAGGAATAGTGCAGCCACACATATCTTAGAGAAGAAGATAGAGAAGACACTTGGAAAAAGAGGAGGCTGTAAAAGACCGGAATGCAGTGATGTGGTCACAAGCCAGGGATATCTAGGACCTCCAGAAACTGGACATAAAGTTCCACTTCTCCCCTCTGGTCTTCAGAGGGAGCGTGGTCTTCCTGACACCTTGATTTCAGCCTCTGTTCCCCAGAAGCACGAGAGCATCCGCATCTATTCTTTTAAGGCACCCAGTTTGTGGCAATGCAGTGATATAAAGTGACCGCTGGACAGTGAGGATCTGGTATTTCAGTCTCTGACTATGACCTACAACCTGTTTCCTAGCAGAAAGATTGTATGGCTCATGCAACAGATGGTTGGAAATAGGCTGACGGGCTAGGGAGAGCACAGAAGAGGTGACAGGGCTATGGTGTTGACTCAGAGCCTAAGTTTGAAGCCCAGTTCCCCTCCCTACATTGCTCGACTTCTCAAAGTCTCAGACACCTCAGCTGTAGTTTGGCCACAAACCAAACCTAATGGGGTAATGACAAGACCTGAAGAAGATGCCACAGGTATAAACTCCTGGTAAATAGTTGAGCACTACTCAAATTACTAGTGACTAAGACTTTTCCGCCAAGAAGAGACTTCATGCAGGTGATATACTGGTGAGGTCATCAGGCAAGTCTACTGTCCTGAAGCTACATGAGCCACCTCCTATGCACAGAAGACAGCCAAACGAACATCTTCATTCTAGCCGAACAGACCTGAAATCACACGTCTGCAGAAGCAACAAGAAGCCCATGAACCTGTTGGGCAATTTCTGTTTGAAAAAAAAACCTCAGCAGCTACGATGCCAAAACAAAATTGTTGATTTTGGCAAGCATTTTTTTTTCAGTATTCAGATAGACAATACTAAATAACTCTATTCAACAGTCCAGTTCATTTTAACTTGTTTACTTATACCCAGCCTTGTTCCAGAAAGGATTTGAGGTGGATTACCTATTAATACCACACAAGATAAAATAAAGCGAAGAATAAGTGTGGGGGAAAAGTAGGACAACAGGAAAATGAGATTCAGAAAAATGCACCAGACCAGGAGCAGGTAGGACACATTGTGTCTGTAAGCACTGTGTTCTTACCAGGCCTGGCTTCAAGTTTGTGTCCAAGTTTTCTTGCTATTCACCCAAAAAGGCCTCCAGGTCTAAACCCCCAGTAACATTCCCTTTTGGAAGTCATTTGTCTCTTCCTTGATGTGGGAGACCTCTCCACTGAACATGGCTATGCACCTTTAAGGTAGGTAAAGGATAATGAACCTTCCAGCAAAGGATCCACGAACGTTTTGTCTTCGCTCTCTGATGTGCGGTAGAGACTAGCTGTCGCGTTTCTGTTTACAGAACCGGGGATGAGCTTGGTGACCAGGACCAAGGAAACAGCTACAGGGCATGTCTTCCCAAAAGGAGGACTTTGGTTTCAAAACTGTGTTTACCTGTTGTTTCCTTTTGGCAGCAGTCAGGACAAACTCTGAGGTGCATCTGCTTCCTGCTCCGAGCAATTAAGACCGCACTTGCTCACAAAAGAGTGTCTGTTTTCTTTAGAAGACACTGAGTGTATACAGCTCAAAAGAAAGTGTCATGGAACCCTTAAGATTCAAGTTCAAAGTGTAAATGGAGCACAGGTGTATCTAGGGCAGTACATCCCGCTACATCAATGCCTGCACACTTGCTCACTCAGCTTGTTAGGCGAGGCTTTGGTAATGTATTAATGATGAAAATTGATGGGGAAGTAACTGTGACCATCCAGACTCTATAGGCTTAAATGATCTTCCTCTCTTGAGTTTCTGGTAAGAGCTGGCAAACTTCTCCTATGAAGCAGTAGATAGTTGGAGTTTTCCAGGCCACGAGTTCTCCACCTTAACTGTTCGACTCTACCACGGTGAAGTAACGTCGGTGTACAGACAATTAGTAAGCTACCGAGGGCCTATAGTTACAGTCCTCTGAACCTTCACTTACAAAAAACAGCGCAAATGAATTTGGCCTCAAAAGAATAGTGTGTCCACCTCTGCCTATGAGGTACAGTTGCTTAAAGTTTCATTGTATCCAAAACTGCCTTATAATGGAAATTTTGGCTTTTGACAGTCTCTCTCTTCAAAGGTGGTAGGACGGCCCTCCTCATAAGAAAAATGGCCGTCATTTTTGAAATAGTCATTGCCCCCTACCAATCAGCCCTCTACAGCACAGTGCTCCCTATATTGCTCAAAGACAAAAAGGCGACATTCTCTGCTCTTCCATGAAGTCTCAGCCTAATAGTGGCCTAGTCACTCACCGAGGTCTGGCTAAAATGCAGACGGAAGGCACGGAACTCAACGGTCTGATAATAACCCACTTCAGACATTTTAATTTTCAGTCTTTATCAAGCCCTGTTACTCTGCATATTTATGCACACACCATGTCACTTCCCCTCCTCCAGAAGTTTCCTCACGGAACTGCGTGGGCTGACGTGCCTCCCTCATCTTATTTAGGCACCGTATATAAAAGTGATCACTTGGGCAGTGTTTCCTCCTTTGACAAATTGCTGTTACAGACACCGCCCTAGAGACTCTTGTGCCTGCTTGTAAAACTCTACTTGCGATCACTCTTCAGAGTTCAGTAGGGGCATCAGAAGTGTATCTGTTGCTACACCTTCTGTTATTGACCAGGGTTTCTATCGCTACCCTCAGCTGCTTCCCAGTAGTTTTGTCTTCTCCGGCTCCGTGAAACGCAGAATACATTCAGCTACATCGATTACATCCAGCTTAGTTCTCTAACCTCCACAGTTCTTTCTTGGCACCCTTTTCCTCGTCATCCCTTTCTAGAGTTGACTGGTCTGACTGTACTGGTATCTTAATGTGGGTATATAAATACTACATGGGTATAAATAATAAACAAATTAATTGGGCTGATTGAAACTGTTCAAGACCACAAAAAAAAAAATATTTCCCTTTGTGTTTGAGAGTAGAAGAACAAGGAAGTGATAGCCCGGCTGCCTAGGGGCAGATGGTGTCATGATAACAGCCAACAGAACCATTAAATTCAGACTTTGTTTTTGAAATCTGCAGCAAAGAAAGTGGTCTGCGGGACAGAGGAAGAAGAACAAACAATACTGTCAATGTGTGTGTTTGCTTTGTTTTTTTTTTTTCGGGGGGGGGGGCGGCATGTTTTTCACACTTCACCTCGTTTATTTTCACCCTGGGAGCCAGCCCTGGCAGTTATTATTATCCTATTTTCTTGGGGAGGAAATTGTGACTCAGCCTTCTATGACTTGGCCACATGCACAAACAATGCAAAGAGGGAGTGGACTGCGAGTCCGCAGCGACGACCTGACAGTCTGACAGAACCAGGCTGCTGCAAATGAGTTGGGCCCAGCCATGGAGAACACTGGGCTGTTGGGCAAATAGCACACATGCTAAATATTCTCACTGCATGGGTGGATGCGAGCTGAGGGGTGATCTCAGTAACTGCTGAAGTCCCCCAGAAACCAAGAGATGGGTGGGTAACTTGTTTTTCAAAAAGGAGGAGAGATTCCAGACCCCAAAAATGGTTCAGTCGTTGTCTCCAGTGAGTCCAGAAGGAGCCATGCGTGGATTTTCTAATGGAATGGTTCGTGAGTATGAACAGAGGAACGCAGTGGCTTATGAGGCATGAACACAGGTTCACAAGGAACTGAGGGAGTTGAGAGTTATGTTCTGCTCGCTTACACGAGTTTCTTGCTTTTGAAATGGAACAACTTTATAAAATCAGACGGTGGGCTAGTTAGTAAAATGTCATTTTTGCAGTAATATCAGAAAAGAAGAACTACCTATTGAGTGGCTGTTGTCAGCTCAACAAGTGAACCCCGTTCACCTGTTTCACTTACCCACAGACAGCTCTGAGTGGGCTGACATTTTGTTAGTCTCCTTTGTAGAGGATAAGAAACAGAGATCCCATGAGCTCAAATAGCTTATGCAAATTGCTGAGCTAGAACTGAAGCCAACTATGTCTGCCTCAGAGCTGTTGCCCTCAGCTCCACCATATTACCTTGACACACAACCAGGCTCAGCGAGGTGTGTGGCTAAGGTGAACTCTTTCCACATTGGGTCATAATAGCTGCAGACACTCATACAGGCTGTAAACGAATCCAAAGCATGTTGGTAAATATTTTGGTCTTAATCTGCTTGGCACTTGAATCAATGAATTGGCTAAAGACAGAAAACAAGGTTGGTTAATCACCTCTGCAGTTGACAGAATCAAGAAAAGCCAATAACATCCTTACTACGAAGTCGCGTTTGTACAGTGAGTCTCATTTTACAAAATACGTTTGCCATGTGTACCTCAGCGGATTCTCACGAAGGCCCCGAGGAATGTGGCTGGTAGTCCCCACCCCCACCGCTGTTTTTCCAGTGAGCGGAACTGAGGTTCATGAAAAACAGGTGACCCAATGAGAGTCACCCGGTGAATAATTTGGGGACTTCTGTTTTCTGTCACAGGGCAGCAGATGCAGAGTCATGACAAGAACCCCCCCCCCCCATCAGGACATGGCATGCAGTTGTGAGATCAAAACTAGCAAGATAGTTGATAAATGTGGAGTTCAACACTGAAGAAAAGGGTCTGTATTTGGGTACTCAATGCAAGCCGGTATTGCATTTTGATCTTCAGCCCATGCCAATTTAGTGTTGGGTTGGATTAAAGAAGGTATCATGTCTGCCTCCCACTGAGCAGTGTTTACACTGACCACAGCACCATTCAAAACATCCCCGACACCTCTGTTCTCTGGGTCCAGAATTTATTTAGGAAATACTTGAACTGAGTAGAGAGTTCTCACAATGTGACCACAGAGACAGGTAACATTTGAAGAGATCATGGACTACGTTGCAAAGCGAAGACCGTGAAGAAATGAGAAGTTCTATTTTTTGTTTTATAATTCCAAAGTAATTCTCACTTGGAGGAGGAAAAACATCTCTGTGTGTAGGTTAACAGGTGTTACGTGTCAATCAGGTTTTGCCTTTATGTAATTATTAAGCCACAACGGAGCTTCCTTCCCTTGCTTTTCCCCAGTTAGTCAGTCAGTCCCAGTCTGTGGCATACAGATGAATTTTGTGAAGTTTTTCGTTTGTTTGTTTAATGGTTTTTTGAGACATTTTTGAGACAGCCCTGGCTGTCCTAGAACTCAAAATCTGCCTACTTATACAGGGGTTAAAGGTATGCACCACCACTGTCTGGCAAGTTTCATGGAGTTTTAACGCCTGGTCGCTCTGCCTCTTAGAAGTCAGTTGAAAAGTGAACTTAACCGAGGATGTAGCCCAGTGGTAGAGGTTACCCAGTATGCACTTGGCTCTGCCTTTGATCTCTAGGACTTCCCAAAACAAGAAATAACAACAGTAAAACAAAACAAACAGCGACAAGTGAACTAGCCTCCAAAGATACACACGCTAATTCTTGGATTCAAAAATTTCCATTTTTCCACAACTCTGGCTTGGCATATAGTTGACATTCCAAAATATTTATCAAGATGAATCTCTAAAGGACTAGAGACAGATATTAAAGCACGGGGGGGGGGTGGGGGGGATGTGGAATAAAAAGTGCCTCGCAGCCCTCTGAAGAGGTCAAATCTGCTGATACCTTGACTTCAGACCTCCGCCCCCCAGAAGTGAAGCAGTTCGTTTCTGCTGTTTATGACATTTGGTATATGATACTTTGTTATGGTAGCTCTAGCAGGCTCATAGTCTGCTCTATTTCTCAGTCTACAACAGAGACTAGATAGAGTAAACATTCAATAACTATTCTTTGAGTGAGTGTTGAATAAATGAATAACTAGAGAAGTAAATGAAAATTTGTTACCTCAGGAAACTCCTCTATTGCTTCCCCCCTAGTCTCTGTTGTCATTTGTAAAGTGACATCTACTACACTCTGGAAGATTTATCCTATTCTCAGCTCTTCTACCGGCCATAAAAAAAGAGTGTGCATGACATAAAAATTGATCATATATTAGAACTTATCCAGGAAGCTTATTTAATCTAAATCTCTTTTTGAAAAATATAGACAGACGTGGGTTTTAGAGATGGTTGAAAATTTAATTTGACCCGAGGCAAACATCTGAAACGAATCATTTCCTGAGATGGCTTTTAGAGTTTGATCCTGTGTTTTTCCTTGATGAATCTATCTATTTATGGAAATCAGGTCAGTGAGACTGTGTGGGTTATAGGCAATGTGATTTCATTGCACCTCAGGCCCAACTATATATCAGGGTAGAATCATCTTCACTGAGGAGACAGACTGCCAGCAAAGAGAGGCTGAAGGAATCAAATCGAGACGGAATGCAGAAAACCAGCTCCATGGCAGGGCAGTTGGGTATAACATTACCTGAGATCCTATTAGATTTACTCAGGTTGCCCTCAAATTCTGGGCTCTGAAGAATAACCTGGATGAAGGAAAAATGAACACAACTGCAGAGGCCTGTCTGGGTCTGACTAGATTCATTAGCCTGAGTTCTTTCTGGAAAGTCCCAGCTGTCCAAAAGGAGCTTCCTCAAGTCCCTCAAGATGGCTGTCCAGGCCGATCCACAGAGAGGTTTCCCCCAGAAGTGCAGACCACCTTTTAAGAGTTCACTTCTCTGATTAGTTTAAGGTCTTGCCTTCCAATGTTCTCCATCTCCTCTTATTCAGATGAGAAATTGGGCATGTTTAGGTGGCCACAGATTTGCTTCCTTGCCCTTTGAGGCTGTTGACTCCTTCTGTGTGAAACTCTCTGTCTTCTTATTAATTTTTTTTTAAACCACCTACTTGGCCTTTCTCCTACTTCCAAACTACTTCACGTTTCCTGAGCTGGATCATTAAGGAAGTGGGTCACAGTGTACACAATTCAGATTCCTAGGGAATGGACGAAGAAGGCAGAAAATTTCCAGTTTCAGAGAGGGTTTAGTTAGACACCCTTTGGTGGTCTGTTGGGCTGAATGAAGACATTTTAAATTGAGAGTTTGGTCCTTTGGTTTTTCTACATCTCATCTTTCTCTTGCCACTTGTATGAATTCCTTTGCTGGTTGCTGAGATGAAATAACAACTTAAGGAAGGAAAGGGTTAGTTTAGGGTCCAGGGGATGCAGTTCATCGGGGCAGGAGGCAGCTGCTCACACTGTGGCCACGGTCAGGAAGCAGAGAGTGGCACACCCTGCTCCTCAGCTAACTTTCCCTCTTCAGTGTTGTCCAGGACCCCAGCTCAAGAGATGGCATTGCCTACATTTAGGGCTTGTCTTTCTATGTCAGCTAACCTAATCAAAACTCCCTCCTATACTTCTTGGCCCAGTCAATCTAACTCCTTTCAAATGGTCATCAGATGACCTCAACTTAGCCAAGATCAGAAAGTCTAACACAGTGTGAAATAAACGGACTCAAAACTAGCAAATGCACTTTCCAAACGGCTAATGTCTGAATAATGGTGCCTCCCCAGGCCTGGGTTGGAACTTCACACACAATGTGCTAATATTAACATGGTAATTAGTTTTAATCTTGCTATGACAAGTACTAAGAAACCTAAAAAAATAAGTCTTAGGCCAGGATCCTTTGGCTCATTGCCAAGGTCATGTTGTATCAGATAACTGAAGGGGACAGGGCTTATAGAGCAGGGTGGCTCCCCTCATGGCAGCAGAGGAGAGGGGTTCAGAGGAATGGAGCAGAGACAGTACACGTCCTTTAAAGGTATCCTAGCGACCTACTTCCTCCATCTGGACCTCACACCTCTCTTTGGGAGCATTTCTTGCTCCAACCAAAGCATGAAGTGTTACTATGTGTTCTTCCCTAGGTGTGAGATAAGTACCTTTACAAAGAGGGTAGAGTGTGTACCCTTAGCCCTTCCAGGGCATCAGGACAGAGCTACAGGGCATCTACATGGCCAAGACCTTTCACCAGACATCGAATCTGCTGACTCTGTGATCTTAGACCCTCCAGACCCCAGAACTGAAAGATACAAATTTCTATTATTTAGAAATTAGCCAGGCTAGGACATTTTGCTATGGGAGGGGAGATATTGTTTCCACCCCCATTTTTACAAATAGCTCAGTGAAGATTGTGGCCTTGGTGCAAGTAACTGTATAAGTCAGTACAGTGAGAATTCAAATGGAAAAATCAATTTCCAGAACAGAGACTCTTCATATTTCAAATCTTTAGATTGCAACGAACAGTTAGATGTCTTAAATATCATCCATTTTAAGTCAAGTATATTACAGATTAGGAAAAAAGTACCCGACCAAGAGATCAAATATTTTTCATGTTGAGACACAGTTTTATATCTCTATGCTTTAAAAAAATTATTCCTTTTTTTAAATTGAATCAATATCTGCTTGATGAAGGGACAGAAAATGTATAAAACAAGATAACTGATTTAACCATGATCACAGAGCTAAGAAAAAGAAAGGACTCAGACAAGAACGCATGTCCCTTGGGTTCCTCATTCAGAACTCTTGTGGCTTAGCTGATCATGAAAGTAAATTAAGTCTGGTTGAGAATTAGAATGTTGGTCCCAAAACTCTTGGGTAAACTAGGCTCTCATTTATTCCCTACTATCTAGTGGCATCAATCTCTGTGGTTTATTCTAATATCTTTAGAGAGTAGAATAATGGTCTCAGGTTGAAGGTTTAAGGCCTATTGGGGATTCCTGAGGACAGTATATGTACACATGTACAATTTCAAGAGAAGTCACCAACATGGAGACAGCACCCTAGGCTATAGACCAGAGCTCTAAACATTAAGACCAACTAGGAGGTGTCTTTTATTTCCTGTGTGTTTGCTGTATGACAGGCATTATTCACAGAACGTTACACGGTATGATGTTAATAGTGATTGCCAATTTGACAGAATCTAGAGTCATCTAGGAGACAAGCCTCCGGGCATGTCTGTGAGGGAGTTTGTAGATTGGGTTACCTGACGGGAGAAGACTCATGCTAAATGTAGCTAGCGCCATTCCTAGGCTGAGCAAAAAGGAGAAAGTGAGCTGAGCCACGGCATTCTCTTCTCTCTCTGGCTCCTGACTGAGGATGCCATACGACCGTTGGCCTCATATTCCTGCTGCTGTGCCTTTCTCACCATGATGGAGACTGAGTTCGAGCAAACCCTTGCTTTTGCCATGACAATTAGAAAATTAGCTAATGCGCATGAACTACATGATTTAATCCCTGCCAAGCCACTTGGGTTAGTGTCCACTTTTTATCTCTAGTCCACAGAATATAGATGAATGCCCCATTGGTTTATTTAACAACTATTTCCTAAGTAGTGACTGATGCCAGGCATGATGTTTGGTGCTGAAGATACAGAAGTACCCAAATGGGGCTAGTACTAGCCCTTGTCAATCTGAGAAGCCAGCCGGGAAGATAAAGGGAATATGTCATGAAGGAAACAGACAAGGGGTAGTGTGTCGGGCCCTGATAATCACATGATCGTGTAGAATAGTCGAAAGAACTTAAAGAAGGAAGTCTAGCATGGACCTCCAAAGAGATGAGTGAGAGTCGCACAGTGAGGAGCTGCAGAAGGTGTGCAATACCAGGCAGCACATGGGAGTTAAGTCATTCACTGGTGGCTACTGCAGGAGGGCAAAGTCTGAATCCAAACAGACTCATTTGCCCCCAAAGTCTACCTAGCCCAATCACCTCCGTCCAGTTCTTTACATCACAGTGACTCTGTTGATCCTCGGTGCTATCCTTCCCTGATCTTCTCCATCCCTGTAAAATGTCTCTCTCCAAAGTGTCAACCTGTTGTGAGGGACCCGATTTCCCCATTTTCAGTGTGCCCTACCCACCTGTCACCCAATTCTCCAAACCTTGGTCATAAACTTGTCACTTATGTCTGGGGTGGGAGGAGGGGGTGTGGGGATGGGTGGGAGAGGGGTGGGGAGCTCAAGGTAGAAACACTGGGAATCCTGGGAAAATGCTGAGTCATTTGTGTTTGTATTCTGCCTCATTCTAAATATTGAGAGATTATGAATCAAACGCGGTGCCTCGGTTTTCGGGAAAATCAGCAACAACAATACCAACAAATCTCTAATTTCTACTTCTAAGAAATTACCTACACTTCTTAAGAGTTTGTCATTGTCTGACATCTACGAAGGCCTGCCCATCTTTAGTTCATCTTTCCAGAGAGGTAGCTGGGTGACACACGGGGTTGCTGTTTGACCTAGGGCTGGCCTCCTGCCCAGAGAACACGGTTAGGTAATCAGGTTAGCTCCTACTAGTTATCCAGCCATGGGGCCACCATGGGAAGAGATGCCAAACATGACAAGCAGAATCACAGTGCTAATTTCAAGGTCTGCTTGAGACACAGGGCCCTAGAAATAATGGTGAAGAGGCAGCAGTGTCTGAAATTGGCAGGTTCAGAAGCCCTGCTCTAAAGACTTCTGGGAGATGTCAACAAACAATAGAAATACCTAGATAAAGCTATGACAATAGAATGTGCGTGACAGTGTGTTTCTGCGTAAGCACAGTGGGGGGCTGGAGAGGACAAGATGTGACCATGGGTTGTGGCCCACACTATGCAAAGTAGCTGCTCGGGTCAGCAAGCGTCTGTGCCTTCACGTAAATGCGGAGTGTTCCCAACAAATGCATTAAGAACTTTCAACAGCCTTCTCTTCTGGACATGGTAGAATCAATTCTCGAATCAGGGAAGTAAGATGGTCTGTGGGTCTGATATTTTCATTTGAGAGCAAGTGGGAAGACAAAAGGAAACAGACTTCTTGGCTAGCAGAGCAGGAGTGACCTCCCAAGTAAGGAATTTCAACAGGGGCTTTCAACTTGGGAAGGGAACAAAGCTGGGGAAGCTTCACATAGCAGAAATTTAGTGGGGACAAGCCCTTGGGGGTGACAAAGAAAGCCCCCCAAGATCCTGTGAATGCACCCTTTCTCATTACACTTACCGTTTTCAAGGGTCCTGATGTGCCTGACATACTTTTTAATTCTTAAAGCAGGGAAAGATCATTGCTAATTGCTTTTTTATCCTTTCTTTTTTCTTCTTTTCCTTTTTTCTTTCTCTCTCTCTCTCTTCTCTCTCTCTTTCTTCTCTCTCTCCCTCCCCCTCTCTCTCTCTTCCCCCCTTTCTCCCTCTGCTCCAACAGAGCTGGCATACCATCACATGCTTGAACGCTCTCACAGTTACATATAAACTTTAGAGAAGGGGCTCTCTTTCCCCTTCCCTGACTCATGCTCCATGCATCATATAACTGAGCTGGCAAAGGCTGGGGAGAATGCACGTTCTAACTGGAGCTATTTTGTCAGATGGTGGGAACAGTAAGAGCGGGGGATGGAGCAGGGCGAGCATGCCAGGCTAGGGATGCAATGTACGGTGAGGATGGGCCCTATAGTGTCATAAGCGAGTTTGTCCTCCGGATGCTTTCTGAAACAGATCAGTGTATTTTTGAAGATGGAAGAGCCCTGAGAAACCTTTGCAGAGGAGTCTGAGGTAATAAAAACCAGCACAAAGGGATACAGAAAGGACAAGCGGAGACCACCGAGTCCCTCTGAGAACGGAATAAGGACTATCGGCGCTTTCTGCTGGGCAACAAACTCCACGCAGTATTTCTTGGTCCGTGTCAAAGGACTCATGCATACATCAGAGGGTTTGATGAACTTTCTGCTTCATGACTACATGCTGAACTATACATAGCATTCAGCCATACTGACTTTTAAACCCATCTTACTTTCTGTTGACTAGCCAAGCAAGCCCAACAAGCATAGGACGTTTATTGACCACAGTTTCTTGGTAGATGAAACCAGTAGAATATTGGTACCAATTCATAGGTTATCATGAGAGTAAGGGCTGATAGAACACAAAGCACACGGGAAGGACAGCCTCAGGTTACTGCTGGTGGCTACTCCAGAGAGGGTCTCCTGACCGTCTTCCTAGCCTTAGCCTTTTGCCTTTCTCCCGTTCCAGCCTAAATCTATTTGCATCCTCATTCTCCTCCCCTTAAGGGTCTCTAACTCACCACATGAAAGGCAAGCCCGTGTCCACGTGTCCCAGTGAATTTGCTGTGCAGAAGTCCATTAGCAGGAAGTGCTGGGAAAACAAGATTGCACGAGAAGCCGGTATGGCTGTGAAGTGCTTCCTTGCTGTGGCCCAGATCAAAGGGTGGCAGGGACAAGTGGAAATACCAGGTCGACAGGAGTGACTCGGAACCCGTGTCATTAGCTCATTTTCTCTTTAACAGGAGGGGAAAGAAGTGGCTTTTTCCTTGTACATAAATTATATTTTAAAAATGTAGACTTTCAGTTTGAGATGCCATTTTTAGTATTGAGTTGCACTGGTTGGGATACATAAACCATCATCAGCCTCCTCCTCCTCTTCCCTACCCCTGTCCTGCTCATTTTTCAGTTGTCATTTACTTTTGTTTCTTTGAATCAGACTCATACTAGGCTTGCCTTCAATTTGTGATCCTCGGTCTCCAGCCCTCACACAGGCTGTGGTGATGGGTGAGTTGCCACCATGACTTACCTACTAGAAACTTCTAGCTAGTTTCGCTTCACCCACATCCACTGCCATCATATCTGTGTTGAGGACCTGAAGGGAAGAGTCAGATGCTGGCGGCTGTGACCGGAGGAGACTGTGCTGTCACCAGTTGTGGTTCTAGTTATCTACTGTTTGGAGATGTGGATTTCTCCTAGGGCCTGGCAAGTTTTGTGGCAGCCTAGAAACCAAGTCTGCAATGTTGTTCAGCAACGCAAGACACTCTTAAACTTCTAACCTTGGCAGGGTTAGATCTGAAGAATGATAAGTCCTCTTGAGCTTTTTTTTTTTTTTTTTTATTTTGCGCCAACCCAACTCCTACCCACTTAGACTTGAAAGTAGGACTTTAAGGTACTTTGCCACAGAAACCAGAAAGCAATCTTTAAATAGGCCCCAAAGAGCAAAAGCCTGCATTCTCATTAGCCTAAGTACTGAGTTTAGGTTCGCCCACACAAGAATGATATGATTAGAGGCAAGAGAAGGAGTCTCTGGTGTTGTGATGCTCTGCCCTGCGGGTAGTCAGTCATGGTCTTCTTCATCCCTTCCACCCTGGCTGGGCAGAGGTTCAAGGCAGAGCCAGTGATGAGCCTAGCCCCCCAAGTCTTCCTCTTTGATTAGGGATTGGGGGGGTTATGTGAAGGTCACCTAAAGGGCTGCCATCAGGGGACAGAAAGCGAGGCTGCTTTGCAATGGAAAGTGAATCCTTTTATAGGAGTTGTTTCGGTCATTCGGTTCTGTTTTTAGACACACGTGGGTTCAAAATTCTCCTTTATTATCTTCTAACTGGGGCTGGGGCTGGAAAAATTACTGCCAGCTCTGTTATCACTGTTTCCTTCTCTGTAGCTGGAGACACAGAGTCATACATGTATTTGCATACACGCACACACACACACACACACACACACACACACACACACACACACTTACACATTCACCCCTCCCTGCCACACACCACACAGTGTATGGCACGTCACATTTATTTCCTGGTCTTCAGACCAGCATTGTCTTGAACAGTGGTAAGTCCTACTGGAAGATGAGAATTTGTCTTTTGCAAAATGGTTTAACATATAGAGTCAGCAGAGGTTGTAGGTTTGCGACCTAAAGAGGGCGTGTGTTTGGGGGAAGGCTAATGTTGGCATGCTTTGAAGATAATGAATGCAGGTGGCTGACTGAAATACTGATCGTCCACGTCATACTAACTGCAGCTGGGTATCTTTGACGGTGTCTGAACTGAATGCCATGAAGGGACGAATCTACGAAACAAATTTGTACTCATGCCTCCTCTGCTCTAAACACTTTGCTGTGTTCTGTAGATGCAAAGGTCAGAGAGGTCAAAATGCCATTGCCAGGTAGCCTAGAACAGCATCTCTCAGGGAGCAAAGATTCTCAGCAGTGCTAGATTCCAGAATTCTTAATGTTTTTGTTTTCTGTTTCAGTAACAAATTTAAATGGCCATTTTTATTAATCATAGATTATTTATTGATTATAGTTATTTTTATTAATTATACACAATATGTTTTATATAACTATACAAATGTTCTATGGAAATAACCTCAGTGAATGATTTGTTTATTCAAAGATTTAAGATTATTATTATTCTTTTTTTATCTTAATGACTAGCAACATGCTTTTATATTCTCACAGTCCTCTGAAGATTTCTCTTATCCAGGGTCCAGATATTAGACTTGAGAAACACTGGCAGCAGAGTCTGAACTTTGTGCTCCTCAGCTCTAAGCTTGGTTTGTTGTCTTACCCAGGGTACTCATTGGGACCCAGCAGGCCTTAGAAATGCATTCTGAAACAGCATGCCTAGGCCGCTAGGCCCCATGGGCTCAAAGGTCCTCCAGCATGAGCCATTTCCACCTCCTTTCTCATCTCTCTCACTGGATTTGGAATCTGAATTTTTTTTTTTGTTTTTTTGTGACTTCTGGTTCAAAAGAGAGAACAGTGGTTGAACATCAGACTTGGTCTGACTCTGTCTTCATGCTAAATGCCCATGGAATTGGTTCCCTTCTTTGGGGATTCTGCTTCCCACTGGAAACACAGGAATAAGAATGAACAATAACAACATCAAAATCCAAATGAAAGCTAATAGTTCTTCATGTCCGTGAAGCTCTGGAACGCAGTGACGATGCTATCATGAAGAGGGGTCCTCGGGTGTTGCTAAGTAAGGGGATTAAGTTGTGTCGTACAGGGTCAGGGCAGAGTGGCAAGGGCTCTGTTTAGTACAGTTCCTGGGGGGCAAGGTGAAGGAGCTCTAGGAGGTCCCAGCATGGCAAACATGGCTCCTGCAAGCCTTGCCCTTCCCCCATTCCCTGTTTTTTGGTAAAACCCATCAGATTACATTCCTAAAGCTAGCCACCAAGATCTAGTCCCTTATTTGGCCATTTCCTTCTCCTGAGGCTGACTAGCAAGGTTCAGCTATTAAGTATTGAAGTCCAGCAATCAAAAGTCCGCTTTTGGCGGCTTTAATTAACTTGCCCAAATTAAATAAAATCCCTTATCCTAACGCGGGTTTCCCCTTTACTTTTATCAACTGCCATTTGTAAACCTGCCCCTTTCTCTTTCTCCTTTGTCCTCTGTCTCTGATCTTTGTGTCTTATTGCCTGCCTTTTGTCCCTCTGGGCCAAATAAATCTCCTCTGTGGTGAGAACTTGGTCTTGGGGTGTCTTGTGCTGATACTGGTCCTTTCACGAGGACCCCATGCTCCCAGTGTCACCAGAGAAGAGAGGAGACCCCAATGGCAGTGCCGCTCAGTGTTCATAGCATTTGGATTCCCAATGAAAGGAAACTTCTTGAAAATTTTGTGACCATGCAAGGAGGAGAGTATTTCTGTGTCTCCCATTTCATTGGCTAATGGAGGTCATGTGGCTAGGGATAGATAGGGTAGGGTGGAGAATTGTAATGATATCTGTGACCATTCATTAGTATGTTCCTTTAAAAAAAATATTAGAAACCACCGTACAATTTATAATCCCAGACAGAGATCATTCTAAAACACAAAACCATCACCAGACTTGAGCTGGCTTAAGATTTGACCATACGCGTATTTCAGAACAGGTACTCCTTCTGGAGAAGGAAGGAGAGAGAATATTAGGCAATTGCTGACTGGTGGATTGCCTACAGAACTAGCAGGCAGGAGCGCCCAGCATGAGAATGTGTGAAAGGAATGAGGTTCACACAGGCAGATCTGTGAACAAAAGAGCAGGGCCTTAGGGCAGAGTGTCTTTATCCTGGACTCAGAAGTCAAATTCAGACTTGTGTTTAATATGGAGGATCCCATGTGAGAAAACAAGTTTGGAATGAAAGAAATGTGTTCATATTGGGAGAGATAGGACAAACAAGAATGAGTGTAGACATTGGCTCAGGAACTTGTGCTCTATGGTGGCATGCCTTTCATATCGGATAGTTGGTGAGATTGCCATTATGCAGGCCAATTTAGAAAATTCTGCAAGAGAAAGTGATATTTTTACTAAAACATGATTAGTTGATTGCCTGTGTCATAGCAATGGTAATATTGCTGTTTTAAAGTGTTCTCTTGCTATCTGTTGTCTTGGAGCCAAGGGGTCCTAAAATAGTGGGCGGGTTTAATGCTTTGAATATACTAGTCTCTTCCCCTGCCCCCATAGCCCTGGCTAGCCTGGAACTCACAAGCTGTTGAAGATCACCTTGAACTTTTGATCCTTCTGCTTTTACCTCAGGAGTGCTGGAGTTCCAGGTGTGTTCTACATTGCCCAGCATGCATGCTCCTGAGGATCAAATCCAGGTCTTCTTGAACACTAACTAGGTAAGATAAACTGCGCTATATTCCTAGCCTTGGATATAATACTCTTAAAATAACTTCACAATTCAGGCTAAGATATTAATTCAGAGCACCAAAACATGGGATGAAGGTGTAAAGCATTCAATATATGAGATACATCTTCTTTCTCTTACACACATGCATACACACACAAATACATGCATGCACACACAGATAAACATACATTAACATGTATGTATGTATATATATATATGTACATTAGATTTTCTGTGTAGCTTCCTGGCTATATTTTTACACACTTCTGTTTTATATCATTATTTCTATTTTCAAGACAGGCTTTCTTTGTGTAGCTCTGATATCCTGGAACTTTCTCTGTAGACCAAGTTGGCCCCAAACTCAGAGATCCAGCTTCCTTGGCCTCCCAAATGTTGGGATTAAAGGTGCAGGATAACAACTGCCTGATTCATTTTATATTATTCAACATACTGCTCTTGACATTGCTGTATTTGGAGAATTGGCTATTGTATAATTAAAGATGCAAGGATGAGAGAACCTTCGTTCCTTGAATATGCTATGAATCTTCTGAAATTAGTTCATCACTTTGAAAGGACAAAAATTAGAAGGGCAAAAAGACTTGATATCTTAAGAAAGTTATGCAGCAATATGTAAAGATTTAAAACATATTGGCAAGACAGGTAAACACAAACATGGCCATGGAGAAAGAACAACTCAGTAGATCTGTCTGTCCTGAGGTTGGGGAGATGCCTCGGTGAGTGAGACCGTTCACTACTCCTCAAACAGAAGAACCTGAGTCTGAATGCCTAGAACCCATATAAAAAGCCGGCTGTGTCATCCATTGCTGGTGGGAATGCAAACTTGTGCAACCACTCTGGAAAGCAGTGTGGAGGTTTCTCAGGAAATTTGGGATCAACCTACCCATGGACCCAGCAATACCACTCTTGGGAATATACCCAAGAGAGGCCTTATCACACAACAAAAGTATATGCTCTACTATGTTTATAGCAGCATTGTTTGTAATAGCCA